>NC_045600.1:109380843-109688922 GCF_009762305.2 Zalophus californianus
TATCTACCATAACATTATATATAGCTATAGCCCCTTGGAGGTCTTCTGTTAATGGTAATCTCACCTCCCGGCTTGCATGAGTGAGGAGCTAGGTAAGGAAGGACCCTACCACTGCCCTGGATCGCCTGATGTCATCTGGGGCAGGGATCATCCCCTGCTTCTCCGTGCCCACCCAGCCCCAGTTCTGACTGTCCATCCCGTATGGGGTGCTCATTCCTCTGCATCGGGGCTGGAGAATTCATGCTCTAGAAGCGCACAAGACCCCCCACGGCAAGGACAGGGTCTTTATTAGCTGCTCCTCCAAAGCTTTGCCTAGTTTTTCCCGTGTTTGCTCCTATTCAAACCTGCCACAAAAGCTGGAGGTGTGGCCCTCCGATTTGGCAATTCTCTCTCCTACAGGTGCCTGGGACCAAATGGCCATTTTTTTCTCTTTGCATTTCGGTGGTAGGAGGGGCTTAAGGACCTTCTCAGCTTTTTGTAGGAAGAGAAAATCCACTCCATGTATGTGATGCCTGAATTTACACTTAAGCCACTTTCCTAGGTTGTGTAAGTGAGCACACTGCCCCCTGCCCCGGCCCAGTGCAGAAGCTACAGGTGAAAATGAACTTCAGCGCAGTGCATGTGTGAGGAGGGATGTTTCACTCTTTCATGCAACGCCTTTACTATCGATTAACTCAGATGATTATACTCATACAGAGTTAACAAGAGGACCCTCCCCAGGATGCTATTTGTCTTTTTGAATGGGACAGTTCTTACAATTAATCACCTTTAACAACAAGAAGCAAAGCTACAATGGAAGAATGACAGGCAGAGATGAGTCTAAATCACTCAGCAGAGACACATATTACTTCGGGCCATGTTTTAGTCATCCTTGAAGGTGATGGAAAAGTACAATTTCCTGTTTGGTTGATTGTATCAGAGACCAGAGTTATGTGTCAGAGACTCCAGAACAGGTGGACACTTTATTATAGTGACCAAGTCAGACTGGACTCAATCCTGGCTCCTCCGGGTATGGCTGTGTGACTCTGGCAGAATCGCTCAACCTTTCTGGGCTTCAGTTGTCTCTTGCCGATCTGAGATAACAGCAGTATTTATTTAGTGACACTGGAACCGTTAAATGAGAAAATTCAGGTAAAGGGCTTAATGCAGCGCCCGGCATAGAGTAGGGGCTTAATAATTGCTTGCTGTTACTGTACTGTACTGTAATTATGAACCTGTCATCTTGCAAATCCCTTTCCTGGGGCTCCCGCAATAACTGCGTACCATGTCCAGGGTTTTACAGCTCCCAGATGACTTTCATCTCATGAAGCCTTTGAACTATCGCAGTGATGGGGGAGGAAAGATCATCTTACTCTCCTGCTCTCAGTATACCCTTGTCATCCCTAGGATAGGAACAGCTCCATCCCCAGCCTCCTGACGGCAACAGCAAGAGCCCCACAAGAAGGTCCATGTCCCAGCGTACCACGGAACCACCCAAACGGAAGCCGTGTGAACATTTGAGCGGCACTCTTGCAAAGCTCAATCCAGCCACAGACATGTCACAGATGCACGTGCCGCTTTGTCTTTGTCCACAGTCTTGCACTTAAAGGTTGCAGGGCAGGCTGGAACAAGAAGCAGACAGAGCTGGATTTATTCCTCCGCGACGTTAGGCAGGTTACTTAACCTCTCTGGGACTCAGCTATCTCTGCTTTAAAATCAGGTAGTCCTATCTATCTCACAGAGTTGGTATAAAAATTGAACGAAATAATTTAGGTAAGATGCCCATTTATTCTACAAATACTGAGCATCCACTCTGTGATAGGCATGACTATAGGCAGTGGGAATAGGGTGCTGAACAGAGATGAGATTCCTGCCCTCTGGGGCCAGAGGAAACAGACCAGAACCATGTGTAATCAGACAGCTTTCTGCTCCAGTAGTATAACATCTGACAAAATGTGACTCCAAACAATTTCAACAAACCAGGTATCTAACAACTTACATATCGTTATCCAAAGACAGGACTATCCCAGGGCCGGCTAATTCACAGCTCCTCTGTGCCATCAAGGCTAATTTTTTCCCATCTTTCTGCTCTGCCACTCTCAGCATACCGAGGTTTGTCTCCAGGCTGGTGCCCTCATGGACACAAGATGGCTGCTAAAGTTCCAGGCTGACGTCCTCACATGGCATTAGGAAAAGGCCAGCAGGGCAAATGGCACATCTTCATGTCCGTTTTTTTGGTTTTCCTTGAAGTGAAATTCACATAACATAAAATTAACCATTTTAGAGTGTAAAGTCACGTTAGTACACTCCCAACGTTGCCCTGTATCAAGTTCCAAAGCATATTCACCATCCTTAAAGAAAACCCTTGTGTCCATTTTTAAGAAATCTTTTCCAGAAGCTCAAAAGACATGCCCTCAAGTCTCATCAACTCAGATTGAGTCATGTGATCATTATTAAACCAATCATTGAGAGGAAAAGTGGATTCTTATGTTTGGTCTATCAAAAGTCCCTCCAGTTCAGCAACCCCTGAAGCACAGGACCATGACCATGACCATGAGATTCCCGAACAGACAAATGAATGAAGGAATGAAGGAATATAATTGTTGGCACAGGGTGGAGCACAAAATAGATGCCCAATGTATGCTCCTTTCCCCTAGGAATGAATGTTGGATGAGTGGGCAGACATACTCCAGCCTTTCCAATTTGCCAAAATGAAAATAAATAAATAAATAAAACCAAAACAACCCCTCCAAGGGAATGTCCAATTAATTTTCGGTGCCCAGGGAAGGCATCTTTGCAATCAAAGAACAGCACACACTGTCTCAGAGACAGCGAAGGAATCAGCATCTGGAGCCTGGATGCCTTGCCAGCCGCTTGTGAATCACCCAATTATACTGCTTTTCTGATCTTTTTCACTACCTCAAACCGACTGCTCTTCTATTCTTTTTTAAAAATGTTACTCCGTAACAGTAGACCATAGTATGCATTTTTGAGACACCTGTTTGCAATCACATTGCCTTTTATGGAACTATTTTGAAGCTTGTTTTCAGGAGCTACCTAGGAAGCCGAAATGGCATAGCCAACACCTCACAAAACGTTCTTCCTGCTTCATGCTGGAGGGCACACTTCTCCTGCTTCCTTGCATTATGGGGACCTGGGACAATGGCATGTGGCTCTTACCTATATGTAGCACCTTCCATGCAGGGAACGTTCCAGATCATCCCTGCAGCTCCCACCAGGCATCATGGCTAATGAAATCGGCACCTTCCCTGCAGTCTCTCCCAGAGCCTCTCGTTGCAGTTGACACGGTAGGCTAGAGATTCCCATCACAGGCAAGTGAGGGCAATACCTTGGTGTTGCAGGGCCTTGCGACTCATCTCCGGTCTCAGAGATTCAGGGCTGCATTTATTTAACAAATACTGATGGAGGTCATGTACGGCCCAACACTGTGCTAGGCGCCAGACACATGCAGCGCTGCATGGACCCTGCCTCCTTGGAGCATAAAGTCCACATTAATCAAAAAATCTTCCTGGGCGCCTGGGTGGCTCAGTCGGTTAGGCATCTGCCTTCAGCTCTGGTCCTGGTCCCAGGGTCCTGGGATCAAGCCCCACATCGGGCTCCCTGCTCAACGGGGATCTGCTTCTCTCTCTGCCCCTCCCCCCTCTCATGCTCGTGCTTTCTCTCTCTCTCAAATAAATAAATAAAATCTTTAAAAAAAATCTTCCAAAAACATAAACACAACTCTTTGTTTGCAACACACAGACTGGCCGAGTCCATTACCAGGAAAAAAACAACAGCAGCGATCATAGTCTTACTGTTAGAAAGTTCTAAATACACATGGAGCCCAGACAAAGGAGCAAACAGGTCCTTTACTCCTCTCCGGCGCTTTTCCTGTCCCTTCCTCAGAGGAAGACAGGACCCGCTCCTTCTCAAGTTATTTTGGATCTTAATCTTTTGTTAGGCTCTGATTTGCAGCTATCTCTTTTCATAGCTGGCTAGATATGTGATAAAGCACGTGCAGGAAAATATTAATCGTAGGATCTAAGAGGCCAACAAATTCTTCCCTTAAAGAACCAGAGAGTAAATATTTTCTGCATTGCAAGCCACATGTGCTCTGCCATAGGTCCTCAGCTCTGGGTGGATCCTGAAAACAGCCATAGATGATTCGTCAAGTGGATGGGCCTATTTCCAATAAGATGTTATTTATGGATGCTACAATCTGAATTTCATATAATTTTCACATGTCACAAAGTTATCATTCTTCTTCTTTACCGCTTAAAAACATAAAAATCACTCTTTGCTCGTAGGCCACACAAACAGAGGAGACAGGCTGGACTTGGCCTGTGAGCCATGGTTTGCCCACCCCTCATGTAAGGGGAACATGGGTATTCTTTTAACTGTTGGAGATCTTTGAAATCTTCCACATAAAATGGTGAGAAATTGTCTTTTCTAAGTCACTGGCTTGTCTTTTCCTTTTGTTTTGGTGGTGGTGGTGGTTTTTAAATCAGTACAAACAAAGCATGGAAGTATTTGTGACTAGCTAAATGTGTCGACCCTTTCCTTCGTGGTGTGTGATTTCGCACCCTGGTGAGGAATCTTTCCCTCCCTGACATCACATCTCTATTCTCCGGGGTTTTCTGAGCCTGTGTGATGACAGCTCAGAACAGAACTGGATCATTTCCGCGTGCACACTCTGTCACCCATGACCTTGGCTGTGGGTCTATCCTTCCCGCTGATGGGGAGGTCTTCTCAGTCACCTGCGGTGCCCCCCTTGTGGCAGGTCTGTTTCCAGATGGGTCCGTGGTCCCCTTTCCATCCTGGGGACACTTATCTTTCTTCTTACTTCCCCTCCCGCAGCCTCCCCCAGCCTCCCCCAGCCTCTCCACTGGGTCCCTGAGGCAGGTGACGATGCCTTCCTGGCTCCGGACAGTGGTCCTCACCGTCCACCCGGAGAGAGGTTCGAGTCCCCAGGTCACATACGAGTTTCAGGGAAGGCTCTAGCTACACGCACCTGTCGTAACATCACTTGGATGCTTTACGAAGCTGATGCAATGTCTGTCTTCACTCTGTCTTACCCAAGGCCCCTCCCCACCAGGGGCAAGGAAGAGAAAACAAAAGGGGGTTGAGGTGGGAAAAGAACGTTCCAGTCACTCCTTAGAAAGAAGCAAGCAGAGAGTGCCCACACCTCCTGTCGGCCCCATAAGGCCATGGCGAAGACCCAGCTTCCGGCCCTGCGGGGGGCCCCAGGCTCCTCATCTGTGGAGGGGAGAGATGGACCTGGGCTTCTTAATTTTTAGAGCCCACAAGTGTTTGCCTCTGACTGATGAAAAATGCCTCCCTTCCCCCTTCCAGCCACTGACCTCACTCCCTGGCCTCCCCAGGGTTTTCCAGCTTTGCTCCGGAGGGCACAAAGCCAAGCACGACAGGCATCTCCCGTGGTGACGGACTTGTCTCTGTTTTCCTGGCCTCTCTGCCACGCCTCTGTCCCACTGAGTTCAGAGCCCCCTCCCCGCAACCCCTCCTCGCTCCTTGGTTTTCTCCAACAGCTTGCAGCTGCCCCTCCACTGATTACAGACCCTCAGGGGACACAGGCCGGGCCCTGGCATTAAGGTGCCCTGGGACCTCGGGCAAAACCCTTTCCCTTGGCGGGGGTGGGGTGGGTGGGTTTCTCTGTTCCTCTTCTAGTAAAAGAAGATTTTCACCCAGATGATGTAAAACTCCAAGCCTCAGACGGCCCTCCCTGTAACCCAGAGCCTGCAGCAGCCTACACTTGCATGGAGCCCTTGCTTCCAGACAAGCCAACTTCTACAGTCATCAGAGATCGGGGAGGGGCCTGGGAGTTTCCATGGACCCCCGAGGTAGTCTCGTGCAGCCTCCTTCTGACACTGCTGCATTCCTTTTGGCTTTCTCTCTAAATTAAAACAGGTGTCTTGGCCCCTGCGGACATTCTGGCAGAGTCTAGTGGCAGCACAATGAAGGAAGGCATCCACCTCCGTGGCCAGAGCTGCCAGACTCAAGGGAACTCGACTTTTCACCTGCAGAGAGACTCCGTCACTGCTCCCTGACTCCCCAACTGAGCCTGTTGGTTGACCTTGACTGGTGCCATCCCCTGGATTAAAAGGTAGAACCTGGAGGTTCAGCCAACAGCTTTGGGCGGCTGCCCACATACCCAAGGGCTAGAGGGAATGAAGTGCCCCGAAGGGTGACTTTAAACAGGCTCAGTTTGTCTTCCAAGATGGCCTTGGTTGGACCTCTTGCTGGGCACAGAGGAAGGGGTTCAGAGGTGCTGCTTGCTGTCTCAGAGGGTTTCGCAGGCCTTTGCCACGTGGCCCCATCGGTCAGTGCACGGGGGATGCGCATGGCCTGGCCCACATGGTGCCGGGAGTCAGCCTTAGCCTGTGATGACCAGGAGCCCCGGGGTGGGAGGTAGACCGCCTTGCGTGTGTGCACACATGTTGAGAAGCCCAGAAGGGCATTTGGGCCACATGGAGACACCAAACCCCTGGAGTATTTGCACCACAAAGGGCTGGGAGTGTGGAGGGGAGCAAGTGTGTGGGGCCAGGGCTGTGGGGGAGACGCAAGCAGGGGTTGTGCAGGTGGGACTACAGAGGGAGGTGGGGCCAGCCCTGGGAAGCCCTCCTTACTCTCTCCCGGCACTGTGCTCTGGGCCCCTCCCTGGCTGGGCTGGCACCACGAAGTCTGTACCTTTCCTTAGAGCCAAGTCTTCGCCAGCCCCTTCTGTTCAAGGGCACTTCTCCAGGACTCGCTCCCACCCGGGCAGTCCTGCTCAGCCATTGCCCAGCCTGGACTTGAGATTTCACAGACCAGTGGCATTCAAAATGTAAAACATAATAGCAAGTCAGCGTAAGGGGCCAACAGTTTCTGTTGCCAAGTAAGGTCATTTTTAAAACCCAGTTATTCCCATTATTCTATAAAATAGGGTGGATTTTTTTTTACTCTCCAAACATTGGAAAGACAGAACCTTGGAGTCATCCTTGACCACCTTTCCCAAGTACCCACATCCAACCTGCCAGCAGACTCCAGCGGCTCGGCCCAGACTGGACCCGGGTTTTCATTAAGAAAAAGAACGCCAAGTACAAAGTTAGGTGTGAGAGTGACTATTATCTACAATGAGAAATCACAACAAATCACATCTTAAAAAAGCTTACAAATACCACAAACATGACAAAATCCAGGAAAAAAAAAATAACACAAGCCTTAGCAGTCAACTGCCTGACATGCCTTTAAGATAGTTCTCCCCTCTATTTTGGACTATATTCTGTTTGATCCTTTCTTCACCACGTCAACAACCTTGTGTTAGCATTTTCTATAGGTGCAAGTAGGACAACTCTATCTTCCCTTTGGTATTGTTGATTGAATTTTGTTTTTATTGATGATTTAGAGAAGTTTCTTTCAGTTTCGTACCTCATTGCTGTTAGGTCATTTAGATTTTAAGCCTATGGCCACAACTGGGAAAATGTCTCTCAAATTTCCTCCACAGATGATCTGTCAATGTGTTGTATGTTCATAAATCGTGTATGCAGGCTTGTCAAATGTATTCCAGACAGGAAAGCACCTCTGTTTTGGCCAAACAGGACGAGAGCCGTTTCTCCACTCAGAAGTGTGCAAACAGGGGCACCGGTGGAGGGGGGGGGGGTCAGTCAGTTAAGCGTCTGCCTCCGGCTCAGATCATGATCCTGGGGTCCTGGGATCGAGCCCCATATCGGGCTCCGCGCTCAGCAGGAAGCCTGCTTCTCCCTCTCCCTCTGCCACTCCCCCTGCTTGTGCTCTCTCTCTCTCTCTCTCTCTGTCAAATAAATAAATAAAATCTTTACAAAAAAAAAGTGTGCAAGCTGATGACAGGAAGATTGTCCCTTAGACTAGCTTCTGGCTCCATATAGTCCAACCTTTCTCCTCCACAATCCACGGACAGAATTTGGGTTTTCTCAAGAACTGTTGACATTTTTTTCACCTGGCTGTGGGCTGCCGCTAAAGCATCTTCACTGAGCAGCTGGGAAACCTGGGTGCCCGGTGGCTTCCCCTGAGAGAGCCTGCTGGCTGACCTGAACACATCGTACCATATCTGTCTACGAGGACTGCCTTTCAACAAGGGAGAGAGAGAGAAAAGAAAAATCTTGCCTGTGGAATTCTGAGCGCAGGAAAGACTGGTCTAGGGGAGAGTTCTCGGCTGGAGGGATCCTGCCAGGGCATGCCCGCTGGTTCTGCCAGGAGTAACTGTGGCTGCTCCAGTGGAAAACAGTCGCAATGATTGTCCCACGAGCAGAGATACTTAATGAGGTGGCAAGGAACCCACAGCCTGGTGCACCCTCTCCCTCTCCCTCCACACCAAATTTTGGAGATTGATTTCTGGGCCTGTTCTTTTCTCTGAGAAAGTAATAATAAGGCCTTCTGGCTTGGGGGAAAGATGATTAAATTTCAAATTACCCTGCCTGCCAGACAAGATTGAAATCTCTGGATCCAGGCAGGCCGGAGACCTGTTCTGCACACAGGAAGAACCAGGAGCGGTTTATTTGCCACGTTGCGGGGGACTGAAATGGAGCAGTGTGTTTAAAACGACATTAAGGGGCGGCAAACACGGTAATTAGGGCATTTGTTATACTGTAAGGAGCTTTCCAGAACATGGAAATTAGGAACATTGCGATTATGATTGTGAACTCGGTGAGGGAAATCAAATCCATCCACCCCTCGCCCCCCGCCTTCTCCTCCCATTAAAAGGCAGAGGGTGAATGAAGGAGGAACAAGAGGCCTTTCAGGGTCTTTGGGAGGGAGGAGCCGTGGACAGTTATTAAACACTTTAATAATGCGGAGAGTTGCGGCTTCAGCTCAGGTTTGGGGAGGCTTTGATCAAATGCAGCTTCGTGGCAGGGCCTGCTTCCCCAGGGGAGGCCGCGAGGAGAACCACAGGCAGGGAAGGTCTGGGAAGGGCTGGGAGCCCAGCCTCGGATTTCAAAGCCGCACTGAGGATGCCCTGTAACAGGCTGGCGGGTCTCATTTTCCTCCCAATGCCTTGAAGGCAGGACCCGGGCGTCTCTTTGCCATTCAGGCTCATCACTGAACCCAGACTGGAAGCAGGTGTGTGTGCGCGAGCGTGTGCACGTGTGCATCAGCAGGGGCTAGGCCGAAATCTAAAGATGGGTGTCAACTGTGAGTTACGTAAAGGCAGGCTGGTGTGTGGTGTCCTTGCACACTCGAAAATGAAATCCAGGCCACAGAGGGCGGCCACAGGGCCCACTGAGCTCAGAGTTGGGAAAGTTGGTGTCTTCATGACAACCACTCTGAGCTTAATATACTTAGCCTCTCTGGGCCTCAGTTTACCCATCTGTAGCCTTCTCTCCCTTCCTCGGGGAAGCCTTCGGACCACCCACACTAGCTGGGACCACCGTGGGAGAAGGCTGTACTTCCCTTTAAACAGTGTTTACCACTCATACCCTTACCTGCTCACTGCCCCCTTCTCTGGGCAGCTCCATGCTCCCAGGGGCTAGCACCCCTCCCCCTCCCCAGCGCTGGCCCTTACAGGCCCTCCATATGTATCTGAGTGAGTCCCTGACCTCCAAAAGCTATTCTTACGAACATTTCTACTTTAGGCTGGAGTATTTAGAGTCTTATTTAATGAATTGAGAAAATTAGTAAGCAAGCAGCACACTGATCATCAGCATGGACACTGAGGCATCTTTCGTCATGCCCCTGTCTTTCATATGGGGACTGGAGACCCCTGACGTTTGCAGGGCCTGGAGCAAGAACACAAATGGATGTTCCCAGCCCACCGGCTCACCCGCTTCTTGTCCCACGCTGGCTCCATCCCCTGCTGTGAGAGTCTCTGCCTCCAGCCGGCAGATGCATGACCCGTGGTCTACCTTCCTCCTTCCCGAGTAGCCGGAGCCACCCCTGGGGTCCAGGGCTGCACACGCTGGTAGTGTGGTCAAAACTCAGGGACATGAACCCCAGAAAAAAGATTCACTCAGACCCCAGAAACATAGGCCCATTTGGGAAGGGGATTTTGAGGTTCTATGTTTCAAAATGTGATCTAGAAGGAGGGGGCCACTAGTACATGGCTATTTGGCTCTGTGGCCTCCTCCATCCAGGGGTGGATCACGGCCAGAGGGGGCCCTGGGCCCTGTCGTCCTGATCTAAGGGCCGTGCAGACTTGAGTACAGGGAAGGATACCACTCTATCCCACCCCTCAGTCCAAAAAATGGGCTGCAGAGCTCCACTCTGCCCTGTTGGCAGGTCATCCCTCTGCATTCCCCATCACCCCCACCATGCTCTTTTCAAATGCGTCTCTCTTGTTCTTTTCCTCCCTGCCCACACTGGGAGGGCAGAACCCTAATTCCCAGCATCACAGTAGAACCAGACCCAAGCCCATGTCTTGCCTTAGCATCAAGGATAGAACTGGGGAAGGTGGGAGGTGGGGTAAAGGACAAATACGGTTTTTGCTGAACACCGCCCTTGGCTCAGAGCATTGTTTCGGGAGTGGCTTGGGGGGCTGGCGTGGCAGAGCATGCCTGAGCAAATGGCTCATGGAATTTCAGAGCCATAAAGGAGCCGGGTATCTTCTGGGCAAGGCAGAACTCTGAGCCAGGCAGGAGCAGCGGCTTGGCAGCTTCACTTAGCACCGGGATCCTGGCTGAGCACCTTGCCCTTGCCTCGTGGAGCCTGCTGACAAGGAGGCTGTGACGATACATTGGTTTTTAAAGTGCCCAGCACTTGACCTGGCACATAGGAGGGGCTTGAACAATGCGTACAAAATAGAGAAACACAGAAATGTGAGTGTGACGACTAAGTTGGCTCCCGGCACTCCTGATCTGCAGTCTGATGGTGTTTCTTCTTCTAGACAGGGCTTATGTTCCAAACCAGCCTGGCGTCTACACATAGGGGATCCTGGGTCACAACCTAGCTTCCTGTTGTAAAAATAAAAGGCTATTTAAAATGTCCCGTAAATGGCACTTAGGCTCCGGATCAAAGGGTCCTGCTGGAACGGCTGTTTTAAAACCTCAGCCCTCTTAGCAGGGCGTTCCCAACCTGGGGTGGTCGATTTTGGCAGAGGGAAGCTGCAGGGCCTCCCCTGACAGCCCTGTCCACACCCCCAGAGGCTGGCACTGAACTTGGCCCTTGGTAGGGCCTTCCACATGCTGTTCAGATCCTGTGGACTCTCACTTTGCACATGCTTCGAATGAGCTGGCTGAGGGCTTGCCCATCCCATGGCCCATTTATAGTGTAGGTTAAGGGGAGGACAATTTCTGAAGGCCAGCCCATTGATGGCAGGGACAGAAGGCACCAGGACAGATGGCAGCAAGGGGGAACACAGCCACATTTGTCTTGGGAACATGAGTTGCACACCACAGAATAGCTCTGGACCACCAGGAGAGACAGGGCCCTTGTGGGCTGGATGGCAGGAAGCTCACAGAAGGGGAACCAGTCTGGGAAATAGAACGGGAGCCAAACCAGTGTGTCCTCAGCCTCCGAGCTGTAGGAACCATGGGCAGGGATGCCCTTAGACCTTCCCCCACCTTCTCACTCTGCTCCAGCAACAGAGCCCCAGCAGGGTTGGTAACTTGGCTCAGCGTAGGGCCTGGGCCCACTCTTAGCTGGGTGAGCTACACCTCTCTTGAGAGCCCCTCCAAGGCTGCACCCAAAGGGAGGGTCTGGGGTTCATGGGCCAAGTGTAGTGTTGGCTGGGCAGCTACAAAATCCATGTGGGCGGGACTTAGGAAGGGTCTCCCACTGGGGGTTCGGGGCTTCTCAATGGGCTACAAACTGCATAAAAATCATGGACACCTCCCCTGTTTGGTTTGCTGGGCAAATGATCTGCAATTTTGCCAACTGTCATTTTGGAAACAGTTCAGATGGCTTGCAGGTAATCCAGCTCATCTGAGTTAGTGAGGGGCTTCGAGATCAGTACAATCCTCACGACTTCACGCCCTCCTATTATTTTTCTCCTTCTTCTCATCTCCTGGAAAAATGGGAGTGAATCAAGCAGGCGGGTCATGGATTTTGCCCACCCAAGTGGACCCAAAGTCAAAAACTATAGAGATCAACCAGTCCCCACGCTCGAGGCCACTTCCCTACAGACCAACTCATTGGCTCCCCTAAGTGCCACTTGTTAGAGCAGGCAGGAATGGTATTTTAGAATGATTTCCATATGAAATGACATTAACTTATTTTTAACTTATTGTTTATTTAACTTTTTTAAAATGCGGTGCTTAAATTGAGAACCTTCGATTAACTGGAAATCGACATTTTAGAACACTTCCTTGATCTCCAGGCCTTCGGGCAGTCACGTTTACTCTTGCCACACGAGACCCCAAACTGGGGTCTGGTTGAGAGGACAAGGGCCCTGCTTTGATCTTCCCATCAGGCCAAGAGCTATCAGCAAAAGAGCACTGGACAGGGAGTTGAGCGGATCCAGACGTTCGCGTCAGCCAGGCCACGAAGAGCGTGGGACCCTCGGCAAGTGGCTTCAACCATCTGAGCCTCCCGACACCACGCCTGCAAATGGGGTGGACGGCGGTACTTGCAGCAGGCTCTGGGCTGCTTCGAGAATTAAATGAGATACAATGTGTAAAGCCCCTCCTGGGCGGCCTGCTGCCGAGAAGGAAGCCGAGAGGTTGATTGAACGGAAGGTGGCGGGAGCAGGGGAAGTGGGACCCACGGTGTCCCTGTGCACTGCCGGAGCGTCCCCGATCCTGCTGGACTCGCCAGATGCTGCCTGGAATTCCACATTAAAGCATCCTCCTTTTAGCCTGAAGCATTGATCCCAATTAAAATGCTAATTATCTCCAAGGGTTCTACATTTCATTTTTTTTTCTTTCACTCGTCTGTCCGTGACCCCAGAGTGTGGATGAAGGATCCGAAAGCTGCGCTTCACGGACAGAGGACAGAGAAGATGGCCTCTCCCCGCAACGCACCCATCTCTCCCACCATGTGAGATGAGCATTACTGCCGCCTGCACCCACCACGCTCGCTCCCTCCAGCTGCCACGCCTTTGGTCTTGTCCTCTCCCGGCCTGGCACGCCCCCTCGGCTCCTCTCGCCCCACCCTCCAGCGCCCCCTCGGAACCCTACCTCCTGCAGCTCACGCCACTTTCTCTTTCCTCTCCTCCTCTGGCGTACCCTCAGGCCCACATTCCGTACCCTTAATGAAGGACAAAGCATGATGAGGATTCTGGGAAAGGCTTCCATGTGGATAGCCCTCTCCAGTGCCACAGGCGGCGCATAGAATCAAGACAGTGTCGTGTGGAGGAGACAATGTGGTCCTCGGTGGAGGGCAGACTTGGGCTCACATCCCAGTTCATGGTGGGACCAGGAGCATTCTATCAGCGGCCCTGAGCCTGCTGTCTCCTCCACGGAACGGAGGACTCAGGATGAACACCAGGGCAGTGCTGTCTGTAAAGGGCCTGGCATAGGATAGGGTTCCAGAAATATTAGCTGCATCCCCTGGCTTGGTCTTCCCCTCCTCCATCGATTTCCTAATAACTCCATGAGGTTGCCTGAGCATTACATCCCCATTGGACAGATGGGTAAGCTGAGGCCCAGAGAGGTAAGGAGACTTGTCCAAGGTCACGCAGCAGCGAGGGCCATCCCGGTCCCTGGATGGCATGATTCCTGGGTGGATGCTGCCTCAGGAGTTCCTTCTCCTGCTCTCACTCAGGAGGCGTTGTCTGGGTCAAATCAGCCAGTTCGGGGGCATTGCGGCGGCAAGGAGAAGAAACCAGAAGGGTACAAATCCATAGCCCCAAAGAGAAGGCTCTTCTCCGGGAAGTAATGAAATCATGACTTTGTCTTCTACGTAGTAGGCGTGGCTAGCCAGGTTCTCTGCCTTCCGCTCGTTTCCTGGAGCTGAGTTCATCTCGGTTTCTTTCTGCGCTACAGCCGTTGATGCCGAGGCCGATTATGAAGTGGGCAGCCGTCACCTCGGAGGGGCGCAAGCTCGGGGCAGAATGAGGTCAGCGCTGTAAGGCTCTGTGCTCCTTCTTTCACACGTGGGGAAACCGAGGCTGGAAGGGACTGGCTGGAGGCTACTTTGCACCGAGTTGCACGTGCCCACCCGCCGGGAACTCACTCCATAACGGAGAGAAGGGGCAGGACGGAAACAGCACAATGCCTGCATGCCTGTAGTCAAGGCTAGGGTCCTTGGTCAGGGCCCCGAGGCCCAGCTCTCTGCTGGCCCTGGACCCCGGCGGCGGCAGCGGCTCCTAGCACAGCCAGGAGTCAAGCGAGCTTCCTGGAGCACGCACTACTCCTTGCTGAGTTTTGGAGGGCAAGTCGTTGCCACCTAGAACTTCTCGACCTGGGCACTCTTGACATTTGGGCTGGATACCTCTTTGCTGTGAGGCCCTGCTGTGCTTTGCAGGTATTCGGCGGTACCCCCAGCCTCTTCTGTCTGCATAAATGTCTCCAGACACTGCCGAATGTCTCCGGGGAGCAAAATCACCTCCTGTTGAGAGCCATAAGTGGAAGAAAGGAGGGCATTCAGGTAAACGGAGTCCCTGGACACAGCTTTGATGCGTCTGGGGAGCCTCGCGGTTTGGGGAGCCACAACGCCAGTGAGGCTCTCCTCCGAGGCACTCCGACGGGAGTAGACGAGGCTGCACGCACCCTCAGAGCCCTAAGGAAAAGCTTCGATGCTCAGCTCAGGCTTTTGAAAATTGTTTTGGAAGTTACTGTTCTGCTCCTGTGAGCCCGTCCACTGGCAATGGGTTTCTGGCCTTATGTGCCTTTGCCAGAAGCCTCAGCAAATGCCCTGGGGCCAGGGCTTTCGTGGGAACCCCATGGCTGTGCCGTCTCTATGGGTCTGGCAGGCCCGCCTTTGCCTTTACAGCCGGACAGCTGCCCCCAGACCACACGCTGTCTCTCTCCCGGCTCGGGTGGCGTGAACGAAAGGCCGATTTGCTCAAGAGAGGAAGCAAGATGGAGCATAGGCTGAAGAGGGGAATGCTGCTAAGGGGTTTGTTTTATAACCATCCGGGCACAAGGAAGCAGACTGGCTCCTGCCAAATGGGTCTAGTAGGTCTCCTCTCCAATCCAGGCATCCATTAGATCTGTACGAAACAGATAAAGGAGACAAATGTTCCTAAAGCTCAACAAAAGATTAGCCAAACGGAGCCCTTTAATTGACGCCTGCCTGAGCACATGGAAAATCGCATTCCCTTTATGAGGGACCGGTTTGCCCCCCGTGTTTCCAGACAGTCATTGCATAAAGCAAGCTACCTCATGTTTGTCTGTACCTAATTCCCAGCCCAAATACACTTGACTATTTTGGTCTAGACCACACTTGATCATTGCAAACAGCCACCAAATCCCTCTCCTCTCCTATTTACGGATTGAAGCAGCTGCCGTATTTGCATGCCTTGCTCCTTAGGATAAACATGACTCTGATTTCCTAACTTTCTTTGGGGAATTCCTCCTCGGCGCCCATGTTTATTTATGAAGCTGGTTTGGAAATATAGCCGGCACCACTGTAATTTCTGGGACTTTAGCTGAGGTCAGCTGGGGAGAGCGGGCATTACCTGGGCAGAGCAGCGAGCCTTATCTGAGGCCTCAAGCCTGGCCGCACCTCCAGGAAAGGTTTCCCTGCATAAGAATCCCCAAGTTACCCGTCACCTTCCTTTGGCGACTTCATTTTGCTTTGGCTGCCAGGAGGCTCAGAGGTAAATCAGACCTCACTATTCTGGGTTTCGAAACATTCTTCCTCTCCGTTCTCTAAATGGCTCAGAAACCTCTTTTTGGTTTTATTTTTGGTTGCTCTTTATATGTTTTAATATTGTAAACTGCCTGGAATACTCTCAGGGAGTAGGTGGGGTGCAAGTCATAAAAAAATAAACATCAAATGCACCAAACATTTTCTCCCACCGTCATTAAAATGCGTCTGTCTTGGGTCTCTTTTGCTGAAGGAGTCCCTCTGTATCAGGGAGATGATAAATAACCCCAGCAATGTTGAGACTGGGAGGTTAGAGCTGGAATGGACCGCAGGTCTCAGAGAAGGGAAGGGCATAACATTATGAACTACCCCCAGTCCTTTGCCAGTACTTACAACCCAGGGATGAGAACACGAATACCCAGGAAAGAGGAAAAGGCTTTTTCAGGCCAAGACGAGAACCTGCGTCTCCAGGCCCCTCCCGGTCTGGTGCTCCTTACAGGAGTGCCCTGCTATGTCCTCAAGGCCGACCAGGGTGGGCTAGCCACTTAACAGAGGCCTTCTCAAGCCAGCATCTTGTTTCAAAGGGGAGGTTCTACTAGTGCAGATGTCACTGGGAAATGTAAGGTCTGAGTGTCTAGTCACTGTGTGACTTCTGAGGTCAGGCAGGGGAGGGCCTCCACAGTGGCATCCAGACAGCTCATTGCTCACACTAGCCTTGGGTTGTGATGGGCAAGGCAGGGAGGGCTGGGAGAGAGGAAGCCCAGGTATTTCACCAGCAGGAGAGGACAACAGCTTCTGAAGGTCCAGTAAGGTCAAGCTTAAGCCTAGAGGACAATCATGGCTCCTCAGGGCAAGACATTTGGCCTTACCTTCCATATCGCGATTGGGTTTGACCCAGCGGCAACTTGGCCATGTAGCTGTCTAGGCTCAGCTTAAACATCCTCAGGGATGGAGGATTCATTACCTACCAAGGGTCCTGAGCCAGGTGGGACAGGCAAGAGGTGCTGAATGTCCCAACTCATGAGCTCCCGGGGTCCCAGAGGTGAAAGAGGTGTGGTGGGGGAGTACTGGAGTGGTATATAATTCTAGAATGGAGGGACCTCCCTTGGCTGTCTTCTGGGACCTTGCAGATCCCACAGGAACTAGCAGGAGCTGGAAGGATGCTCAGAGGCAGGGGAATGGCCCTCTGCTGAAGGCATCTGTGGGTACTTGGGCCACTCAGGAGTCCGCTGTGAGGTGCCTGGCCTGGCTCAAGTGGGATGCTGAGGGCTGTAGCCAGGACGATCCAGAAAGCCTGGAAAAGAAAGCTGCTCTCCATCCTAGATATCTCTGCGAGAGATGAATCTGGAGTTAGGTTTGGGGGCAGGAGGGAGGTGCAACGTCCTGATTTGTAGTGTTTGCTGGCTCCCACGGTGTCACACTCCCACCACGGTCAATCTCAAGCTGCCAATGTCCAGGTCCCAGAATGCATGTTGGGAGAGATGCTCACAGTCCTCCTGCAAGCTGGTTTCACGTCACCAGGTGAAGGCATGGCCTCACCTTATTACTCCCCTGATTCTCACTCACCCTGTAACTTCAGGCCCCAGCTTCCTCATCTATAGAATGGGGTGAAGAGCAGCTGTCTCCACGTGCCCCCAGGGGTCATCAGGAGGACACTGAAAGGGCTTTGCTATTTTTGGAACACTTTGAAAAGAATAAAAGAGCTTTCAATGAGCTTTAAATGCTCACCAGTTTTGATGTGAGGCAAAACAGGACAATGCACAATGCAGAGGACTAGCATGACAGAGCACGGAGGCCTGGGTAATGAATCCAAAACCCCAGGCCTGAGTCTAAGACTGTGGCCCGTGTAAACCACAGGTCTCGGTTTCCCCACCTGTGAAATGTGGGTCCCACTTTACACCCTGGCGACCTCCTGGAGTGTGGTGAAACCGGAGGAAATAAAAAATTACATATTTTCAAGAGCCCCACACATGGGAGAAGGGGGTGGCAGATTACTATGACAGAAACGACAAAAAAAGAGGGCCAGCCCAACCATCAAAGGGACAATTTACGCTCCAGAAACCTAATCCCTAATTATTCCTTTCTGTTCTAAAGAGACAGGGACCCAGAAGAGAAGCCAGCAGCTCATCCTTCATGTGACTACTTAAGCCTGAACCAGGAAGAGAAACAACTGTAAATACACAAGCTAGAATTTGAATACCTAATTTGATGAGGCATATAAATTGGCAGTTATTCAAATGAGTGCATTTGCATATATAGGGTTTAAGGCTACATGATAATTCCTTGATATTTTTTCCATAGTGCAGAGTAAGGACTTTAGATCTTTCTCCCTCTTCTCGACAGTTTTAGGAAGGGGTTGCAAAGGCAGCTGAATGGAGCCCAGGCTCTGGGTGCACCAGGATTTTGGGGTGCGGGGCAAGAACCCGGGGGATGCTGAACAGCCGTTTTCGGAGGTGGAGGAGGTACTTTCCTGGGTATCTGACCATGGCCTGCCAGTTTGGCAGTCCCAGCCAGGGGCACCTCCTCTGCTTCTGAGGGGTGGCAGAGGCTCCAGGCTAGCTTGTCTAGGTCCCAGTAGAGCAGGGCGCTCCAAGTGTGACCCCCTGATCAGTTGCAGCTGCATTACCCAAGAGCGTGCTAGGCAGGCCATGCAACCACCCCCCAATCTACTTAGGAGTCAGAAACTCAGGGGCAGGAGCCCGAGCCGCAGTCTGTTCTAACAGGCCCTCCAGGGGATTGTGATGCCCGTTCAAGTTGGAGAACCATGACCTTAGAACATCCCTTCCTTGGGAATCTGTTTCACATACATGGGGTTTAAGGTAGCATGATCATTTGGATTTATTTCCCAAGGCCACGCCAAATTCTCATCCAGCACCTCCCAGGGATGGTTTTAACTTCCAGTGAAGGAGGAGGGAGGGTCCTGGGTTCTCTTCAGGGGCAGGGAGGAAGAGGAAACTGCTCCTTCACTGTGGGGCAGCCTGGCTGTCAGCAGGCAGTGGGGGACCGGCCACCCGCTGACCTCATGCTGCCCTTCCTCACCAGCACGGTCGGTGGAGCCCAGGCTGGGCTGCTGTCTTGGTTAAGTGGAAGCAGCCCCAGGTCATGGCTGAGGCACCCAAAAGTTGCTAGGACTTCTCAGCCCTCTTTGCGGGACCCAGGCCCTGGCTTCTGCCTTCTGCCTGAGCAAAGCCTCTACTTTCCATCACTCAACAAAGAGTTCCTAAGACCCGCCCTGGGCCAGGAGCTCAACTGATGGTGGGCACAACAGGGCAGAGCCTGGGCAGGGCGGTCTCCTCTCCGGAATGTGTGCCTGGCAGGGGAGGCATCTGACAGTGGGTGCTGAGGGCTGGGGCAGGGGACAGACAGGGTCTCTTGGGACCAAGCAGCAGGGAAAGTCCACCTGGTCCAGAGGTCAAGGAAGGCTTCCTGAGGATGGATGAAGAGAAATGCTGCCAGGGGTGGACAGAGCTTCACACTTCTCAGGGAGAAAAAGCCCAAGAATAAAAGTGAGCTTCTAGAGGCAACAGGGAGTCTTTGAAAGGTGCTAAGTAGAGGCGGCAGATGACCAGTGGAGAGGAGCCTGGCTTGGAGGCAAGGGTTTGGATCCAGGTTGGGGTCCCAGATGCATGCCCCAGGACCAGGGTCCTGCCTTCACAGACTTAACAACCAGATTTGTGGTTGTGGTCCTGGCTCTCCATGCAGGCCGCTGGGTAGCATCACCCCCACCGTTGGGTGGAAGTGTCAAGCAGGAGGGACGGGCTTTGATGACCAGGGATGGGGATCTGAGTCAATCCGGAAGGGAAGTGGCAGCCAGGAGAGCTGATTCAACAGGAGCTTTGGGGGTCATGTAGGTGGGTCTCAGAGAGGAAAGATGGCACCTGGATTCAGATCAAGATGAAGGGGCTACGATAGAGGCTCCCTAGGCTACTCCTGAGGTTGAGTTGTAGGCCCACATAGGCCGTAGCTGCCCACTGCTTAGGGCGGTCCATGATTTCATCAAGGACCCAGGCTCCTCCCAGCTCTCTGCTCTGCCAGCCTCAGAGTGTGACTAACTCTTATTCACAAGATAGCTGCTGGAGCTCCAAGTATCACACCCATGTTCCAGATGGACGGATCCTAAGAGGGAGGGAGGGAGGGAGGGAGGGAGGAAGGAAGAGAGGAAGGGAGGGGGGGATGGAGGAAGGTCATGTGCTAGCTGAGTCCACCCCCTTTAAAAGGCTTTTCTGGAGGCCCAACCAATGACTTCTACTTCCAGCTCCATTAGCCACTGATAGCTACAAGATAGCTAGGGATATGCAGCTTTCTTTTTTCTCCTTTTTCTTTTTTTTTTTAAGTAGTCTCCATGCCTAGCATGGACCCCAACATGGGGCTTGATCAGGCACTACCCTGAGATCAAGACCTCTTGAGATCAAGAGTTGGATGCTCAACTGACTGAGCCACCCAGGAGCCCCGGGATATGTAGCTTTTTAGTTGGGCACATTGCTACCCCCGTCCTCCAATACGGGGATTCTGTTATAAAAACTGGAGAATGAACATTGGGTAGGCAACTAGAAATCTCTATTGCAAAAGAAAAAATAGGAGAAATTAGCATCTTTTTTCCATTAGATTTTTCTTTTTTAAAATAAAAAAAATTATACACAGTAAATGAGGTCAAGTTACTAACAAAACCATGAGTGTCTTAGGCAGAAATCATTTAGTTACAAGGAACCGAAATCTACTTGACTTAAGTAAAACACGGGATTTATTGTAAAGATTCATGGGAATATCCCCGGCTCCAAGGGCAGGAAGCTGGTGGCCCATGAGGGAGACTGGCCTACGGTTTTCTCTTTCCTTTTCCCTTCTCAGGTCCCAGTGGTCTCCTGGCTCCAATTATCTCTGACCTTCTCATCTACTTCAATTCTCTATCTTTCTCTCTCTCCCTCCCTCTCTTTCTTTCCCCTGACATTTGACTTTCTCTTCCCTACATACATAGCAGAAAATTGTCACCTTGCCTTACCAGGTCAAGTGCCAACAATGACTACCCAAAGTCTCCACAACCCAATTCCCAAATCCCTAGAATATCATGAGCTAGCCCAAGCATGGGTCAGATGCTCGCCCACCCTGGTACAGGCAGGTACAACCAGGTAGGGCCGCTGGGGGCAGATCATCCCGGAGCTCAGGTGGCCAGGCAGGCATTTGGGCTGTATGTCCCTGCAGATCCCCAAGGACACCACTGCTCTCTTCCCACTGTCCTTAATGCAACCCTAGCTTTCCATCCAGGCATGTGGAGAAGGCTTCTTTTTAACTCCCTCCAATCTCTGTATGAGCGGGCCCCTTTCCAGATGGGCTCTGAGGTTCTAGGCAACATGGGAACTGTTCTTAACACTTGTCCCTACTTTTATTTTCCTCTCCCAAGACAAAGACAAGTAAAACTGACCTTGATCCCATGGGGTCAGAGTCTGGGGGAGGAGTATGGACCTGTGACTCACAGTTAAATCAGACTGTGGGTTTGCACCCTGCATTGTTTGCCCATGTGGGATATGAGTGTGTTAAACACTTGAGGAAATAACTAGAGTTGCCTTGACAGATTCTGGATGCACAAAATAGGAGCAAGAGCGGAAGTGAGAAATGCTGACTCTAGCCAAAGAGAGCTAACCAGAGCTGATACATTTAAGAAAACTGACAGAGATGTGGACAATTCTAGCAAATGACATGGCAGAGTTAATGCAAAAAATAGCACTTGGGCTTTAATTTCCCAACATCTGGGAGCAAATAAGACATGTCAGCACCAAAACCAAGGGAAGCTGAGGCTCCTGTACATGGCTAGGTAAACCAAGTCAAGCTTAGAAAGTGAATTTCATCTCTGTGAATTCTATGTGCTCTTTGCCCTTAGAAGGATTCCTTAACATTGAATTTGCATAATATGCACTATTATGTGTAAACCTTACAAAAGGAATGGCATCTGCTTCCACAAACATTAAAATAGTAATACCCAGTGCTGGTGAAGTTGTGGTAAAACACACCTCTTTATCCAACTGGCTAGCCTCAGGGGAGAAACTTTATGCATTCCAGGAACTGTAAGAATGCTTCTTCCCTCCCACCCTAGGAAATTATCCTAAGGAAATCATCCCCCATCACCACCAAAAGACAAAAGCTAAAAAGTACCTTATTATAAATAACCTCATTTATTAAAGTGGAAGATTATAAGCACGTGTTTTCCTAGGCTAGACAGGAGGCATTATTTCCCCTTTACTAGGTCAAACAGTTGGGGTCTGGGGTATAAAATGTCACAGGACTGGAGCTAACTGAAGGCCAGCCGTATGTCCAGTGCTTCACCTTCCTGAGCTCAGTGACATACCCTCCACACACACCTGTTAGGTGAGTAGCATCATCCCCTTACAGATGAAGGCACAACTATCCAACTTACTGGGAATGGCAGGATTGATTTCCAGCCCAGCATTTTTGAAAGAACGGTAACGTGCTCCATTATTCCCGGAAACTCTGCCCTTGGAATTGAGGCATCCCATCTGGGGTTCCGCTCAGTTTTGAAAGGAGAGAATATAGTACCATTTGATACCTTACCAGAATGTACTGTACAAAGGAAAAATCTCAAGTTCAAACACATGGAGGGTTTTTTTTTTTCCCCTTTCTTTCCCCCTCCTTTCATTACACACTTTACATTCTCTAAGAAGTTTGGACTCATTAATTACAGTGGTGGTAATTATAACCCACTTGTACTTCTGCAGAGCTCTTTTGAGGAGCTGAGAGTCCTTTATAAATACGAGCTCATTAATTGTCCCAGCAGCAGTGCAGGTAGAGGGTGGCTACTGTCCTCAGAGCTGGGGCTGCAGGTGGTGCCAGGGGGCCTGGGCTGCTGGGACAGCCATTTACCAGAGGCACCTGCCTGGTCACTGGCTTCAAGGGCATCAAACTATCTTGACGTTCCAAAATCAAAGTCCTTGGCCTAGCACCCCTCCAGGCCACACTCACAGGACAGGCCAGACGCCTGATCTGGTACATCACGGCCTGGCCTCCAACCTCTGCACCTTCACCCCTGCCCCTTGTTTGTCAGGCCTCCTCTTTTCCAAGCCAGCCCCACCCTTCAGCTGAGGATCTGCCCGTTCAGTGGCATCTCCCCCTCCCTGACCTCAACCAAAATGTGCAGCCGGAACCATTCACTTTGCAGGTCACTTTGAGCAGCGTGGCCCCTCCAGGGTTGCTGTCTTGTGTCACGAGTGATTGGCACTCCTTGAAAGTATAGTCTGGTCTTCATCCCAGCCAGGAGCCTCTGGCAAGAGGGAAACTTCTTCCCCACGCTTCTGGGAACTCCAGCGACTAGCATAGGGTTTGGGATACAGTAGGGGGTCAAGGAATACTGACTGATGGGTAGATGGGGTCCTAAGCAGCTGTCTTCCTGGGGGGCACTGACAGGAGATGGATATTGGGGCTACCTCCCCTTCTTCCATCCCACCCTGAGCCAGGGAAGAACACTCGGTACCATCTAAGTGCCCCGTCTCATACCTCCATGCCTTACCTCGGCTGATCCTTACCTCTCCCGCCAAGCCTGCCAAACCATCCTTCCCACCTGTATTCAAATGCCACATTTTAGTGAAATCGCCCTGAACCACTCTTCCCCCCCTTGAAAAGTCATTGCCCTCTGCTCTGAGCTCCCACAACATACTGCATACGAAATGGTCCAGGTTGTGACTTTGTCCCTTCCCAGCTGCATGGCCTTTGATAGGCCCCCACATCTCCAAGCTTCTGGGTCCCTGTCATTCCATGGTGCTGATATGCCAACGGGGTAATGTCACGAGCATGAAAAGGGAGAGCTCAGTGCCTGGTGCTTAATATACCCTCACTGCTTGAAGTTCTGTTCTGCTGCATGGAGGGTGGGGGTGGGGCCTAATTCACTGTTGGAACAGGTGACTCTTGAATCTCTCATTTTTGAAAAGCTTACCAAGTGACCTCTAATGTACAGTTGTATTTGGGGACCACAAGCCTAACCTGGATTCTTCTGTGAGAGGGGAAACCAGGTTCAAGAAAGTGGGGCCAGGGTGGGGGAGGGTGTATCCAAGGTCAATACCTTAAGTAAAAATTGGAGCAAAAGTGAGACCCATAGAGCCCAAGCCTCGGAAGGGGCTTTCCATGTCACCCAACCAACAACATACCTGATTCTCAAATACCACCAAATATTTGATGAGCCTGACCACTTTTCCTATTTTTTCTTTCTTTAATTCTATTCACACATATAAGGTACAGTTACATTCTCATTATAAAACAATCATCAGAGAGAAAGCAGGATTCCCTCTGATGCCCATCTCCTGCCTCTCCCCACTGGCATTGGATTTTCTCTGTATCTTTATAGAACTTTTTCTGTATGCTCAATTATTTTCTATTTTATTTTGAGGGTGCATGGAGGATTTTATGAAGATGATGCTACACAGTTGGTATTATTCTCAAGGTAATATTAAACCTGGCCTTTCTGTCTATATGTATATGACAGGTAAAGTCCTTGATGAGGGTGGACTCCTCCTCAGTCACAGACACAGCTATTGCCCACACTGATGCTCCATTTGGGAAATGTTGCTGAGCACCTACTAAAGGCCAGGCATCGGGCATTAATCAAAGTCCTCTGAGTTACCTTGAACTTAGTTTCCTAGTTCTTGTCTGCATTCCTCCATCTCATCCAGGAGGCGGTCCTTGGAGTCTATGCCCATTGATTTACAGGAATTTAAGTCTGTTGCATTTATTGTGTTTTTCTGATCATGCTTCCAGCAGTTTTGTCAAAGGATGCTTGTTTTAACATAGGCTTGATTCAGCTAGTCTTTGTAAAGCCTTCTTGAGCCCAGATGGTTACCGTGTCATTCCTCAGTTGCTGATACGTTGTTGCTTTAATCACTTCTACTGCACTCCCTCACTGGGTCAATATCAGGCACATGAGAACACAATATTTCTATTACTATTCAACTCTTCGCATCTCCACAGTCCTCCTGAGATCACCACCAGCTATTTCTGATCTTTTTTTGCAAGAAGCTCTCAAGACCCTGGGGTGTAGCTCACTGGCCTGGATGGGTTCAGGGCACTCTGGGCTCTCTAATCTCCTCCCTCCCTTATAGGTGTGCCTCCAACCTATAGCACTCTTTCTTTTCTGGCTTGAAGCTCACTTTCCTTGCCTGGGAAGAAATCAGCAGGAGAAAATATCCACTTCCTCTTCACCCCCTGACATCACTGGGAGGCACAGTGGGAAGGCCGTGGGCCTCAGGAATCAGACAGACCCTTGTTCAAATCCCAGCCCTGCCACTGGTCAGTTTTATGATCTGTGGCAAGTTGTTAAACCTCGCTAATCCTTGCTTTTCATTTCTGTGAAATGGGCAGAATTGGTTTAAAATTGGGAATAATGTACTTGCTCCACAATTGGTGGTTACAATTACCATTTTTCTCCCAAGTGGCTTGACTGACCATCTCCTGGAGACAAGAAGGAAAACTTTTTCCCAAGTTAAGGCACTCAGCAAAGCAATCAGCCATTGCCTGCCTAGGTCCTCACCCACTTTGGGTCCTGTGCTGATGTGACTGATGGAGAACAGATAAGGAGTTCTGAGCTTCTATAATAAGCACCAAGAGAAGAATGAAGTAATTCAGGGCACTTTGGGGTAGAGGGCAATTCTCCTAAGTCTTTTTGTGGTAGTTACTCCCCTGGTCTCTGGATAGGGAGATGCTATGATTGGCCCAGTGTGCCTTGCTTAACCCCATCCTCTCTCTGTCCACCATGGAGAAGACCCTGGCCACAGCTCACTCCAAATACTGATCTCATTCATGGACTTGGTAAGGTCTTTGCTATACCACTTAGTCAAACTCCTTTACAGTTGAGGAAACTGGGGCTTGGAGAGGCTCAGGGATCAACCTTGGATCAAGGTTCTCTAAAAATTTGGCTGTGGACCTGGGGCTAGTACCAGGAATTCTGGGGCACCAGAACTTGGCCATCTCTTCCCCTGGGCTCATTCCCTTCTGATCCAGTTCCTTGTAGCTGATAGGGAGCTTTCTTTAAACCCAAAGGCTCAGTGCAAACCAATTTCCATCACTCACCCCTTCATGTTCCTCCTCTTTCATGCCCCAACGGTATGCTGGGAGGCTGGCCTATGCATCAAGAATCATATCTCTGCTGTGTGACCTTGAGCAAGTCACTGTCCCTCTCTGGGCCTCTGTCCAGTGAGGAGGTAGGAACATCTGATCTCCAAACTCACTTCCACTCGGATAGTCTCAGATTCTGTGTGGGTGAGATCCACATCTGCATCACTGCCACCCTCAGGGTTCCACAACCCCAGGCTCACTCCAGCCCATAATGACAGGTGAGCATTCTCTTCCAGTCTTGCACACAGGCTTCATATCTCAATTGTTGATCCCGAGGGGTGTGGGGCATGCATGGTGGTCCCTTAATGCAATGATGTGTGCACCATGAGCTGATATAGCAGTCAATAATCACGACCTCTCCAAAGCAGAATTAAGTTGGAAAGACTCCAGTCTTGCTGGAGGCCCCTGAAATGCACATCCCCCCAACCAAAGCCACCTGGGCACCTGCTGAGGATTCTCAGGAAAGCCACTCTCGAGCTGGGGCTCCCCTGGCATGGCCAGCATCCAGGTCATCAGCTGTTAAAAGCCAACTCTGGAGGCAGCCCCAACCCATATGCACACACACACACACCTCCTTGGGCATCTTCCCTACACACATGCACCCCCACCGCCCACCCCACCTGAATCAGCGATTGGAAAGGAACTGAAGCAGCTCCTACTGGGGCCCGAGTGGCTCCCTGCACACACAGCCACATCCTGCTGGCACCTCCCACACTCTCCAGGGGCCACACCTGCCGAAGAATGATAAGGGAATCGGATTCTCCAGTGACACCAGAGGCACAGTCCAAAGGATCCAGAATATTTAGCTGTATTTACGTGCAATAATCTGCTTCTCAAAGACATGTCGCCAGGCAGCTCTTGCTACATGGATTATGCCGCCTCATATTTTTGGCCTCCAGCGGCAAACAGCTCTGATTAATATTTCACAACACAGCCCCCCCCCCCCCATATTTCTTTCTTCATGTTGTTGCTTTTCTCTTTTTTATTTTTTTCCTCCTCCCGAGCCCCTGAGAGCCTGATAGAGAGATGCGGAATATTTTACTGTCTCTTGTGTCTGCCTGCTCCAGTAATCAGCGGACTCAATCACGCTTGCAGTGTTTTTATGAATTAATAACAGGCACTTTGGAGGGCTAGCAGGGGAGGCAGGAAATGCAATCTACGGAAGCTTAATGAGCGCCGTGGGGAACAGCCACCTCGCTGCCTCCAACCCTGCCGCACTGTGCTCTAAATCATCGTTTCTGAGATTACCCACTCACAGACCAGCCCTGACAGCTTTGCATGGGGCTCCTGAGCACCCCTCTGTCCCTGCCAGATCCGCCCAGGAAGAGGGATCTGGGAGATGCTGCCTCAGCACATCTCTGCTTTAGTTTGGAGAAAGAAAGAAGAGAGGGGCTCTGGGTTGGCCGGGGAAACTGTCCTGCTCTTGCATCTGTTGCTCTTCGATGGAATGAGTGAGGAGGGGTAAAGGCAGGGCAGGGAGGATGGGCGGGTGGCCCAGGCAGGCCCCCACAGGGAGATCCACGATCCAGAGAAGGGAGGGAGTCTTATTCTTGTAGACCAAGATACTTGTTCTTGCTAGAACACTCTGTGACTGGATTCTAAAGGATGCACTGATACCACTGAAAGGGTATATTGTGAAATAGCACTTTTAAAATAAGATATCCAGCCCATCATGGTCTGATGCATGGATCCACCTGGTTCACACCACGTGACACTCACCACTTGAGTACGACAGCTCCCCAACGCCATTTGACAGGACCCACCCCCTGACCATGTACTTGGATGTTAGGGCAATCCTCAATTACCTTGTATTCTGATTAACAAACAGCTCACAGACAGGCCCCTACCCTCACACTATACTTTGGACTGCGCTGACCCAGCCCCAGATGCCACATTCTTTATTTGCAAAGGAAACTATAACCACCAAATAAACCAGGACTGTGTGTCTGGGATCAGAGTGGTCCTTACCAGCAGGATAGTGGGCAGTCAGATTCTAATCTGAAAGTTCTATTAGAAGCAAGACATGTGTTGATCTTCCTTCCTTCCTTCTTTCCTTCCTTCCTTCCTTCCACTTTTCATTTTGGCAAATGTCATATCTACACAGAAGTAGAGAGAATAACATCATAAGCCATCTTGCACATCACGGAGCTCTAGTCACTAAACTGGATATTTATGTCCTTACCTTACCTGTAAGGACAGGTCTCTCCGCCACCAGGTACCACGTGCCCAGGACATTGGGGGACCAATGTGCTCACCCAGTCTTCCTTTTCGGGGGTGTTGTGCACCTCATCCCCTTCTGGTGGCCCAGGCTGCTCCCCGGCATGACCCGCTCCTCAGTCCTTCTCCCTGAGGGACGCCTCCCCCAGTCAAGCGGGAGAGGATCTTCGGTCATATGTTCAGGTACTCAGCTGGGTTCAGGTACAATGACTGGTCTCATTCTTATATTTTAAATCTTCCTCATTCCTTCTCCCGTGGTAACTCCCAGGACCTGGCAAAAGAAGAAAGCAGGAGCTTGGGGAGCTGCACACTTTCCCTGGGGCTTGGGTGCTCCTGCTCTGAGCCCCACTAACCCATCTCCGCATAGGAGAGTAATGGGTGCTCACAACTATTACAAGCAGTGGGAAAACTGGTCAATCTCTCCTCCGAGCCTGGTGCCAGGCCCTGCGCCGGGCAGAGGAGCTCCAAACAGAAGAGCACCTGTGTCTCCCTCAGGGGCTCACTGTCCCATGTGAAAGTGCCTGGGGTTGTGGGACAGTAAATCCTCATCACCTGGTCACATGGAAAGCCCCCCATGACTCTGTGAATCCCCTGCCAGAGAGGGAACCTGGGGACAAAGCCAGCAGTGAAGATGGTGCTGATGGAGGGGGGGAGGGAGGTGGGTAGATAGAAATAGAGAGAGAGAGAAACAACACACACACACACACACACACACACACACACACACACACACACACACACACGCCATATGGACACATAGAGGTGGCCTAGAGAGCCAGAGGCTCAAGGAAAACCTGAGCTGGGGGTAGATGGCAAGGTGGCGGGGCGAGGGGAGGGGGGCAGTGGGCAGGAGGAGGGGTGGGGGGCAGATGTTGGCCCCAGTGGGCTCTGTCCAGGGGGCCCAGCGAGGTCTTAAGTCCCCATCATGCACGCCTGTCTTTCAGGTCCCAAGGGCACAGCTCACCAACCAGGCTCACACGAAATTAAGATCCAGATTAGCGAACAGCCTCCCTATGTGTTAGTCACTGTCCTCTCACGAGGGAGTACTGCTCTACGCCAGAATTCTTCACAAACCATCAAATCCTGTCATATTTAGGCCTCCGACCAAAGCTGTGTTTTCTTGGGACGGTAGCGCTTGCTGTTATTCATCACTTTGCTCCCCCCAGTGTGGACCCCACACCAGCAGCCTCGGCCTCCCTTGGGAGCTTATGAGAAATGCAGGTTCTCAGGCCCCTCCCAGGCCCCGGAATCAGAATCTGCATTTTAACTCCATCCCGAGGCCATTCGCGGGCACGTTCAAGGTTGAGAAGCTCTGGCCTCACACACATTTGGGGACCCCTTCCAGGAACAGCAGCTTCTCTTTATAGCCTCCCCACCCCGCCTCAGCCCCAGCCCCAGGGTTTGCTTGTTTACTGCGAGCACCGAGTGGTCCATCTCTCTGGCCAGCCTCACGGCGCCCCTAGATAATGGTTTCATATTGATGTCTCCCAAATGCATCTTAGCGAAAATGTCTTAAAGATCTAAAAGCCTTTAGCGTCCCAGGGAATGCATTTCTAATGATACGATTTCAGGCCCTTGACAAGCCTTGACAAAAATATATATATATATTTCTAGATAGGAAAAGAGGCCTTCCTGACATTGCTTAAATTCTGTCATGTAATAATAACTGGTATTCGTATAGCGTCTTACTTTTACAACATGCGTTTATTCCTTCTCTCCTTTAGTGCTCCTCTCACCTGAGAGAGACGCAAGACAGCTTTCAGGATCCCTATTTTACGATGAGGAAACTGGAGCCCAGAGAGGTTAAGAGACTGGCGCATGGTCACCCACCTGCAGAGGAGCAGAGACAGGCACGGACCCCCGAGTCCTGTCTGCCCCCTCACGGCCGCAACTTACGCTGCCAGAGACAACTGTGAGCACACTGAAGTTGGTGTATTTACTTATTTTTTCAATAGTAACCCATCTTAAAAGCACAAGAGCCAGATGTCCAGTTCAGCACAATAAATATCTCCCTTAGGAACCCGGCCCTACACTAGAAGTGGGGAAATAGGGATGAAAGAGATCGGTCCTTACTTTTGGGAGTTCGCACGTTAGGGCTTCCTTCTTCTTTTTTTTTTTTTTTAAGCAGGCTCCACGCCCAGCAGGGAGCCCAACATGGGGCTTGAACTCATGACCCTGAGATCAAGACCTGAGCTGAGATAGAGTCCTATGCTTAACGGACTGAGCCACCCAAGCGCCCTGAGCTTCATTTTCTAAAACCCTTTGCGGGAGTAGAAATGTGTTCTCATATCCCAGCATCACCAAAAAAAAAAAAAAAAAAGAAAAGAAAAATACATGGATTTATTTTTCCTGTAAGAAAGCAGAAATTTCTCTTGTCTTGAAAACGAAATAAAAAAAAATGTCAGCTGCCAGATCCCACCCCCACACCCCAGCCAACAGGTGTTTCCCATAATGCCTCTGGTTGCCTGTCGCTTCAACCGGAAGTGGGCTCCTTGAGCCGCGGGTTAGCACCTTTCGTAAGTCAGCCTAAGAGTTCCCGGTGCAAAATCGAACTTCTACAAAACATGAAACCTCTTTTGGTTTTTTCGGCAACACATTTAAATAAGCTTTTCTCAAATTGAATTTAAGGTGGTTTCACTTCCCTCTGCTCTTCTCCTATCAAAACTTACCTTTTCTGTGTCCCATTTCCTCCAGAGCCCCTCAGGTGATTTAAAACTAATCTGTTAAGCCACTTTGCATTTAGGAGGATTTAACCAATATTAGTCTAATATTTTATTCCTCCCCCCCCCCCCCAATATGCTTTTCTAAACTCATCATTGCCCTAATCCAGCATTTCAGAAAAAGTGTGTCTGCAGAGCACTGGTGAGGGCTTGGTGAAAATACTTCCCTGGTCAATGGGGTTGGGAGATCTTGGACGCTACAACCCCACTTTGGTCATTAACATATTAAAGACTGAGAAGTCCTGCAGCATCGAAAACTCTACTTTTAATTCAGCATTTTTCAAACTTATTTGGGCACAGAGCCCTTTAACATCTTTAGGTGTCCCAGCAAATCTAGTGCTCCACTCAATGTCCTGGGGGAATTTTGTCAAAACCCAATGGTTGCCAACCCCCACAGGGATTTTAAATCTGCAAATGGGTGAAGGAGGACTTCCTCTTTCCCTCAAGTCACCCTGCACCCAAGGCATTCCCCTCGGCCTCTCCTCAGGGTCTGCTGCAAAAGCAGCTGAAGGCTCCAAAGCTCATTTCTGCCTTTGACTGGCTGTGTGACCGCGATCCAGGCCCTCAGCCTCTCTGATACTCACCTGGGAAGTGGGAGGACGGGTCCTGCCTATTGTGTCTCATGGGGGTGGGGAAGGCCCAGAAACAAGCCGCATTTCTAGAGCATCCCAAGACAGGTTCCCCTGGATTCTACAGGGACACAAGAACACCTGGTTTCTTAACCACTGGACGGTGGAGGCTAAATCTGGTTTTTCTGCAGAGTGGCTACTCCAGCTCCCCAAATCGGGCTGACATTTCGGTCCTACAGAGGCCAATGGTGGAGCTGTAACATTGCCCGGAATCTCTCATTTAGCCAAAGCGCCAGTGATCATGCCTCATCCTTGGTCTAGGAGGTTGTGGGAAAGGTGGTGCGCCCCCTCCGCCATCTTTCCAGCCGCTTCCTCACAGTCATCCTGCCTGTCTTCTGCTCTGTCCTCCCCCTGAGCCGCACCTGTTGGCAATCTGCGCTGACATGTGTCCTGCCTGTGTGCACAAAAGCCTGGCAGCAGAAATCCCGGGAGATTTATTTTTGTCACATACATACATACCTTGTGTGCAGTCAGACGGGGGTGGTGTTTATGTCTCAGTTCTCTGTTGCAAAGGGGAAAAAAACACAGTGGAGCTATAAATGTGTACATTTGGAACAGTTGCCCTCATGTACTGTGTATATAACTCAGCTGCAAGGAATTTAAACATAAACGAGTTTTTTTCTGAGATTGGATGGAGGAAAATTTGGCCATTGGCATCTCAATTATTTTTCTGCACCAAGTGCCAAAATCAGGCATTAAAATGCAACACCTCCACCCCCAGAAAAAAAAAGAAAAGAAAAAAAACACATACACATACATACAGCCTAATTTTCTCTGGGGAAAAGGTTGCTGTTGTTGATATGACATGTTTTTGTAGCTCAAATGTTGGCTCTTCAGCCTATTTTGCTCTTTTATATACACTCAAATGTGAAACATTTGAGAGAACACACACCAAAAGTTCAGAGCACTTGGCCCCACCTGGCTGTGAGACTTCCTCACAGGAGAATCTGCTCCAGACTCCAGGGCAGCCCCTCCAGGAGTCGAGGCTGCACAGTGAGGTTTTATTAATTGGCACAGACAGAGAAGAGTTTTGTGTCCCTATCAAGGCCTAAGAGTGGGCAGTTGGGAATAATCGTACAAGATGCAGATGTGGATGAGGCAGAGAAAGGGGAGGTGTGGGGGGCAGCGGTGAGGGGAATGTGTCTTGTAATGTGGCCATTGAAGAAATCAACAAAGTCAAGGTGAAGCGCATGGCGATCAGGAACTATCTTGTGTGAGCTGGAAAGGATGGATAAACATGCAGCCATTGCACAAAGATGGACTTGAGTTTGAATCCTGACCTAGGCAGGGTCTTCTCTCTCCTTTTCTCTCTACAGCAGTTTCCCGTCCCCTAATGGTGGCCCCCATGGTTTGGTCTCGGTGCCCTTGGCCGCCATTTTGGATTCTTCCCTCCTTCACAAATGACTCCCAGGCCCTGGCACTCCTCGCCCCCAGCCCCCCCATTCACACTTGGCCTTTGGAAGGGCTCTGTCTTCTTCCCCACCTGCCTGGCTACACACCTGTAATGAACCTTGCTAGGGCCGGGCCACGACAAGACACAGTGGAGAGACAGAACAGGATCTGCCATGTCGCCAACCCCAAAGAGGTACCCAGGCGAGGAGGCAGGTGCGTAAACAACCCACTAGGATGCAGTCCAGGGGCCTGCATGCCCTGTGTCTGAGAGTGACACTGGGCTTGTGTCTGTAAGCACAGAGGTCTCTGGTTCTCACGCCCCCTCTGCAAAGCACTACAGCCCCTTGGGGAAGTCTGCGCTGCCAAGTGTTTCCAACATTTCCACGGCTGATTCACAAGCAGCTACAATCCAGCCTGACAGGTGCCACGCGCATGTGAAGGACCACTCCTTCTGGGCTCCAAGGCATCCTCTCAGCAGTGTTGCCTTTGCCTTCAGTGGTCAATTCCCACCCCGCCTGGCAGTCCCGATGGGTCCCCTGCTGTCCTGCTGCCTCTGCCCAGCACTGGGGCTGAGACCCAGGGACCTCAGAGTGCCCAGGCTTCTGTAAGGTGGGCAGGAGAGGGTGCTTTTTCTGTATCGACTGGTGGAGGAGCCCAAAGCCCGGCTGCCTGGGGCCAGCATCTCACACAGCTTAGCAAAACAGCTTCACCTGCAGACTCCTTTGGCTGGGCCTGGTGACCAGTCCTGGCATCAACCCCAGCGAGCAGGTGGAGAGCTTTTCTTCTGACAGGGAGTCTTCCAGAAGTCCCAGAACTCACAAACCAACAGCATCACCCGCCAATCATAGGGCTGGCCTGCCGTGTAGCCCTACTGAGTGCCCAGTGCTCAGACGGATCTCAAGAATTGTGCGTGAAGTGCGCACCAGAGCATCACTGCCAGATCTTAAGAGGCAGTTTACAGATGTCGAGAACGGTGATTTTCTTTAAGTCTATCGACTTTTGTAATACGCATTTTTTAAAGTCCTGCAGGGGAGCCCTGGGTAAAGGTTAGGGCACCTGGGCTTGTGCCCAGAGCCCCTCCCTCTCCTGTCCTCTCTTATGTCAGCAGCACGCTCTCTTATGTCAGCAGCACGGTGACCACAATGTCCCCACCGGGAGCTAACATTGATCTGAAATTGCCATCCATGGAAAGGCTTGAAGGAAATCTCTGGAAAGAAGGGACATTTTCCCTTACGCAGGGGCAAGGGAAGGAATTAAGGGCTGCCTTCAGTGGGGCAAAAAACCCAGACTGGTTGATGACAGCCAGATGCAGGGGCCCTGGGAAACGGGTAGGGTGGTCTGGACTGCTGTCCACAGGGGAAGGCTGAGGCTCAGGACTCCTTGCCCAAACTGGGCTCTGGGACTCTAGAGCCTGCCTCGTATCCCACCCAATCCTTCCTACCTCCTCCCGAGCCCCCACAACATTCTTCAATACCCCTTTAAAAAATTAAGGGTGCGGCAGAGGTGGGGGCAGCTCCTGAAACAGATAAGAGGTAATTGCCTGCATTTGACTCCTCTTGATGTGAAAATGGGATTGGAATGACTCACTCTGGTTGAAAGGTTAGTTGAAGGTTATTACAGGAAAATTGTTATTCATACATTTTTTCTGTGCGGGCCGGATAGCCTAAAAGATTAAATTCACAGAGTGCATAATGACCCATCAGGGCGGACAATGGTAGGGGCCTCCCCGGGGAGGGGAGATAAGGAACAGAGACTTCTCTGAATAATTCATGCTCCAGCAGACGCGCTCTAACAGATTACATGAGGGTTTTCATTAGAAAGGAGAGGACAGAAAGGCACTCTGAAAGCAGCCGGGTGTGTTTCTCCGCGGCGCGGGCCGCACCAGCCCTTTTTGCTGTGACTTCAATCAGCGCCTGTCCCCACATCTTGGCAGCCCCGAGAAGGGGGGTGCGTGGGGTGAGGAGCGTCGTTTTTCGTCACCAGGCGTGTAGCTGACGGATACCCCGCTCTTGAGTGGGTCTGGGCCCATCCTGGCCTCATCCTGAGTCTTGAATCTCCCAAGCGGTGAAGGCCAGGTTCATCTGTGGGGCTCTGGATTTTTTCAGTGAAGCCATGGTTCTGGAAGACGGCGGCTTCCTGAGAGCGCGGGGGACAGATGTCTTCCTCCTGTGCCATCCCTCCCTCGGTGCATAACCTCATGTGGAGATAGAGCAGAAAGTGGAGCTGGAGGCTGTTTGGGAATGAGGGGGCAGGGCCAGAATGTTGGGCCTCTGGCAATGCCCCAAATCCTGTCTGTGACCCTAACTCTGGGTGTGACCTGGGGGCAGGTAGAGACCCTCGCTTGCACAGACCAGTCAGAAAATGAAGGGATTTGGCAGGCCCAGAGAGAGCGCCTCACCCCGGCGCCACTGCTCAGCCCTGGACAGAGTGAATCCCGCTCTGTCTCCCACGTGAAGGCCAACGTGCAGGGGGCCCTGTTGCACCCCTCCGCAGAAGGCTGGGTGTTTTGGACATCCCCTGCTCCGATCTCCGGGGCCTGGGGCCCACTCCAGGCCGGTGTCCCCTCCGAGGAGGCCAGGGGCCTGGGGCCCAGCATTCTGAGGCTTGTCTCCCCCAGACCGCCTGTCTCCCAAACCTCAGGGGCAGAGCCGAAAGGTTCGGGCCACTGTCTCCTGGGATTGGACCAGACATGGTGTCTGTGACTGCTCACCCGAGGTTACACACTGCTTTGCTTTTCGGTGTCCAGTTTCCTTGCTGTCGCCACATAGGGGCACCCACAGTCACATTGACTTTAGCAAATGCCTTATGGCCTCGCTTGCCCACCTTGAGGCCCAAGAATGGTGCCGAGTCCCCAGGATGGTGCCCAGGCCCGAGTCCATGATGTCATCGAGATGGATCTCTGGATCAGGGTATTCATTTCACTGTGGGCCAAGAAAAAGGTAGAGAGAGACTCACGCCGCACAATGTAGTGGAAATGCAGAATACCAAAGATGAAGGGAGACCCTCCCGGAGGGTGGCTCAGCATCTGGCTTCTAGAATTAGCTCTACAGCTTGGAAACTGTGAGGCTGAGCTGTCATTTCCCACCTTTGTGGCCCCATTGCCCCATCTGTCAAATGGCAACCACCATGCTTACCTCAGTGAGGTGATTATAAAAGCAAACTATTCCAAGCCATGCGACCTGCTGCTTTATTTATCACCGCCGTATGGCAAGCCCTGTATCAAACACTTCTGTGGCTGATCTCTAACCCCCCACAGCAGCCCCAAGAGGGAGAGAGCATCGTCCCCATGTTCCAACCCCCTAGGAGGAAACAGAGACTCAGAGCGATCAAATGACTTGGCCAAGATCACACAGCCGGTAAGTGGAAAAGCCGGATTTGAGACGCAGTTGTATCTCGTTCTGAAGCAGGTATCTCTCCCTCTTCTCTGAGGGGGCTGGGACCGTTCCCCACCCATTTCTTCCCAGTGGCTGTCGGTATGGAAATGCCGTCTCAGTGGCACGTGGGCAGAGAGGAAGCTGGTGATGCAAACATGGGGCACAAGGCACAGCACAGTCTCCCGTGGTGGAGACGCTGGCTTGGGCAGGTGGGCATTTGAGCCCCAGTTGTGCGACCCTGCACACTCGGTGTGTCAGCCCCTCCTCTGTGGAGGGGGCTGGAGTACCTGTGCCTGCTCCCGAGAGCTGTCAGGACCATCATGGTGGGTAGAATCACTATGATCACTCGTTTGCTCCTTGGTTCATTCATTCATCCATCCACCCCATTCGTCCTTTCTCGAGAGGCCTACTCCCTGCCTGCCCTCGGTGGGCGCTGGTCACTGAGGACTCCACCCCATGTGGGTCTGTGGTCATGAAGCTCCCAGCACGAGACGGACACAGATACTTAAGCCAGCTTGGGCCTCTCCCTCCTCAACCCATAAACTCCAGAGTGGCAGAAGAGAGACCAAAAAGGGTAGAGAGAACCCGCCAAAGACCACAGCTCGTGTGGATTCAAATAAAGGAATTCTGACAACAAGACACAGAGAGCTCAGTATGATCGTGGGCTGGCCCCACTTGCCAATAGGAAGACATCTAGATCATTATTTCTTGGGGGAGGCCATTGAGACTATGGTGGGGGAGGTTTGCTCAAGGTCACCTGGTTAATAAACCACCCATACTCAGCCCCAGGGTCTCCTGACTGCCAGTCTTGGTGAGTTTGCATCTGCTGTGTTAGCCAGCACCAGCCTTGACCACGGGTATGAGATATTAGCAACCTCTTCCTTAAGGGTTTGAGTGGATTTCTCCTGCCATTTAATATAGTTCATTGTTCACCTTCAGTTTATGGAAGCTTATCTTAAGTGGGTAGAGTCTCAGGTAGGTAACTATGGATCATGAGCTGTCATATACGGTTGATACCCAAGATAAAAGAGCTGTTGTTTTTAAATCCTAGTTAAATCTTAACTCAAGCAATTAATTTAGCCCCCTAATGCTCACGATTTGAGTTATACAGATTCCGACTACCTGTTTCTCCTCCTCTCCTCCCTTCCTTCCCCCACTATGTAGTGAGCAGCTTCTTGATGTCAGCCGCTGAGCGGGCATGTCTAGAGATCCAGAGGCAATCCCAGTTCTCCGGGAGAAACCATATCTACTCGGTAGGGAAAATAAGAAGGACCAGAGCTTCCTCCCACTACAATGGGAGCAGGTTTTGGAGACATGCCGATTGGGGCAGTGTCCCACCACTGGTTGTGCGTCCTTGGTCCACCTTCAGCTCCTCTGACCCTCCTCCTATTGTGCATCTTAGCAGGTGGAAGCAGACTCGGAGAATCATATGGTGCCTCACCTGGCTTTATGCAGGATTCCCTGAAAATCTCCCCAGATAGTGGGAAAGACATAACATTTAGAAAAATTCATAAAGTGGAAAGGAAAGCTTTGGCAGGTTGATTCCCAACCCCCTCTACCTTCTGCCAAATTTCGCCAAGCCCAGGGATAAGAGCATCCCTGCTTCTAAGAGACAATTCTACCCGGACGTTCTGTTTCGCAAAACAAAGGAATCAAAAATAAAGCGCCTCTACAGGCAGTATAGGATCCTGGAGTGTGTCCTGGAGCAAAGAAAGGTCACTGGAGGCTATCTGCATACACACACACACACACACACACACACACACACACCACGACCAAGTACAAAGGCATGGCCATTCTCCAATTATTTTGCATCTCCCAGTGTGGCCCCTTTACTTGATGTCCACAGCTTTGCCTCAGTTCTTTGCTATAGGTGATCTCAACTCTCACTTTAGCTTTCAAAATGTCTCCCTTCCTCCAGCCTCCCTCCCTTCCAAGCCACCCTACACCCGGCTGGCTGCAAAGTGCAAAGCACTGGCCATGTACTTCCAAGTGCCTTTTGGGTACCTCCCAAGTTCCTCAGTTGGGAATCCAAAACTTTCTATAATTTACAGGAATAAGCAGCCTGTTTATGTTCAGTCACATAGATGGTCTCCACTCTCCCTGCGAGGTGTGATCATATTGGGTCCAAGCATTACAGGAAGGTATCTGGATACAGAAACTTAGAAAACTTTATGGCTCCAAGGTATCTGGATACAGAAACTTAGAAAACTTTATGGCTCTCATAACGAGCACCAGTTTCAAGCCCAGCTTAAAGAAGTAACTTTTGGGAAAGTTTTATGCAGATTAAAACCCAGTCTTCCAATGAGTGTCTATAAAACTGGTGAAATCAGAGTAAGACCCATGGGTTGTATCAGTGTCAATTTCCCGGTGGTGTTACCATACTACAGTCATGCAGGATGTGACCTTTGGGGAAACCGGGTGAAGAGTATAAAGATCTCCCCATATTATTTCTTTTTTTCAAGTTTTTATTTAAATTCCAGTTAGTGAACATACAGTGTAATATTAGTTTCAGGTGTACAATATAGTGATTCAACATTCCATACAACACCGGGTGCTCATCACGACAAGTGCCCTTTCCTTCATCCCCATCACCTATTTCACCTGTCCCCTCCCAGTCACTCCATATTATTTCTTACAATGACATGTGAATCTACGATTATCTTAAAATAAAAAGTTAAGGAAAAAAACAAAAATAAGCAAACAAAAAATCTTCCCCACTGGAACATCCCCCCCCCCCCCCACAGTTCCCTATTACTCCCTCCTTTCCATTTTCCATCATCATAACAAACCAGATCCCACCAAAAAAGGTGAGAATATTTTCAGGAGAGATCAGGGGAAAGAGCCTATCAAGGTAGCATTAACCCTGACCTTGGAGGTTTATTATCAGAAGATCCATTTAGTAATCCCACATGTTTCTGAGCACTTAGCATCTTGTGGCAGGTTACCAAGAGTCCATGCGCACTGGAAGTTTTGCCAGATGGATCCTTGGAGTCCCAACATCTTGGCACCAAAGCTATTTCTCGGCCTGCATGTGCCTCTTCAATGTCCCACATAATACACAGGATGAATACCCATGGTGGCTGGATATTGTTTTGCGCACACAGCCCTTCCTTTGGGAGAACCATCCCTTTGACACACCGCGTGGTCCAGGAGGTGCCACAATATGGTGCCTGGACCCTGCCACACCATTGGGATAAACCCTGACCAGGGCAAGCCCTGGTTATAGTGACTGGTTCAGAGATGTGCATGTGACCCAAGCTAGGCCAATCAGAATCTTGCAAGGACTTGCCTGCTGGAGCTGCTTTTTGTCTGGAGCCTTGGTGCCAGGGAGAAGTAAAGTCAGAGCTGCCGGCAGTCATCTTTCTTGACCACACGGAAAAAGATCTCAGTATGAGTGAATGGAGCCAACACATGGAGGGAATGGGCTGAGAGAGGAAGGAAGGTTAAAAGAGAGCCGTTATTAAGTAAGACTTCTGATTGCTTCTGGCTGCAGGCATGACCCTCCAAAGTCTTCCTTGTTACAATGTGCTACGACATGCTCCCTTTTATTTTCAAAAGCCAGTTGAGTTGGTTTCCATCACATGGAACTCAGAGAATTATGACTTCTACAATACCCTAATTAAATAATTCCTTCACAGCCAGTGAAGGAAAGGCCAAAGAGTCCAGCTCTCCTAAGCCTTTCTTTTATGCCAGGGGTTCTGTAGATATCCAGAAAAGGACATGCAGGATGCTAGAGAACCATAAACACTTCTCCTGGAGAATGAAGAAGAGGGTGATACTTTCTAGGGCAAGTTTGCAAGCAACCACTACCTCCTGACTCCTGTTCCTTATGTTTTTTCTAAATAATTCAGCATAAACGGGACTGAATCTTCCCTGGTATTGTCTTTCGTTAGAAAATAACTTACTCATTTTGTAGTACAACTTTTTCAGTATCTTCCCGACTCACATTGAACCCCTCACCACCCCCAAAATATATACAGCCGTTTGGCTCAAAGTGACTTACCCTCTAGAGTAAGACACAACCTTCTACTTTATTATTTTATCCTTATTTTTATAGTTCCAGTAACTTCTCTGCAGCAAATTAGGTGGTGCTGTATCACCTCACTCATGAATTTCCAGACCTTCCATCTTCTGATTGGATTTTTGGAGATGCAGTTGCTTAGACAAAGGGTGGGCACCTAACCTCAGCTAGACCAATCAAAACCATTGTCCAGGCCTTGGGGATTTTATTCAGTGAGACCCTCCTCACATGCTCGTACCTTCACCGTGGGGCCCGGTTCCTGGGACTTGGTGTTGTCCATCACCATGTGGACCAGAGCAGAAGAGGGTGTCATTAACAGCAAGAGGAAAGTGAAGGCAAGGGGTGGAGGGTGAGCACATGGCTTCTAGTTCTGATCTGTTTATGAAGTCAGGAAGCCTGCTTTCCATTGGATTCTGTTAGACGTCATGTGTCCCACAAATAAATCTCCCCTTCCCCCTTTTAAGTCAAATCCAGATGGTTGCCAACCCTTGCAGGGGAAGAATCCTCTCTAACACATTCAGGTTCTTGCCCAACTGTAAAATGCTTTCTCCACCCTTCCCTTCCTTGTCCTTCTTTCCCCCTTCTCAATCAAATGTGTGATCACTGACACATGTATATTATGCAGAATATCAAATATAGGTCAATGGATGTCACCATGGTAAAACAAGCAAAAGAAAAGCTCACGCTTCTCAATGCTTGTTAGTAAAAGGATACAACAATGCTTGCATCCCCCCTGCTGGTGGGGGAGTCAGGAGGGTCAGCCCAGGCTTTGGCGTGTGAACTTCTTGTTCCCACCAAATCAGTCAGCTGAAGTGAGAATGTTTTATTCAAGCAGACATGTGTCAGCCTTGGTCTTAAACAAAGACACTCCGCCAGCATGTACCATCACAAAAGCAGGGTTGTGTGAGACATCTTTGCTAAGGCAGTGAGTTTTCTCGATTGCCAGGCACCATTTTGGAAAGTTGCTATGGGAGGTTGGTCTGCACTTTAATGACATCTGAGACACATTCAAGGCTAATGCTTTTGAAAAACAGAGAGCCTGAAAAGTTTCAGGATGGAGGGGGGGGTGGTGAAATCAAATGACCCATTGAGGCTAAATCACCAGCCTCACAGAGCGTTTTTTAGAAATACCGTTCTGCTTCAGCCTGGAGCCACCACTCATCCGCTTGCTCTTCCAATTAATTATTGTGTTTTAACACTATCTCCAAAGATAATTGCCTGTCAGTGTATCAGTATGTAACACCTCGGGGTGAATGATGCTCTTGCACTCCGTCTGTCAGCGCTAATAAACACAGGGTGGGGGAGAGCCCACCTGCTCTCCTGGGATCAGTCAGGATCTGGAGCATCCCATCCTTCTCCTGGCAAAGCCATCACCTCCCTTGCTCACTCACCGCACCCCCCCACCTCCATGAGCACAGCACCGGGGGTGGGTGAGCTGAGAGAGAAACACACATGCTCCACAGCAGAAGAGTGCCTGATTGCTGCCCCGATCCTGAGGGTGGCTTCCTTCCAAAGAGATCCGTACTCGTGAATTTAATTCTGAGGGCTACAGAATAGATGGCAAAGGAGGGAGGCTTTCAAAAATAAATCCTGGTCGGAGGGGTCTTTTGTGTTCTTTAAAGCAAGACAGAAGAGTGATGGGATGCAAGCATCGAAGTTATTGCCCACTGCATTAAATATTTCAATAGGGGAAAGACAAAATTCCCCATTTCAAATTAAATTGAACCCACTCGGTGAATGTATGAGCATCATATGGAGTAAGTGTCAATTAAAGTGATAAGTAGTGGGTCTGGCACTGAGTTCTGGACTGTTCTGAGGTCTGCTTCCCCGGCATGGCTGTTCAGTGCTTTGGGGTAAATTGAAACTGATCCACCAAGTGTGACCCGCGGTTCTTCTGAGAAACGGACTCTTGTCCAATACCTCTGAGTTAATTGGCATTTTATTCTCATTTAAATCTCTGTCACAACCTTTTATTTTATTTTATTTTTGTATTTCAGAGGAAACTACAATTTCAATGTCTTCCCCACAGCTCTCAGGAAGCTCAGAACAAATTAGGTGGTGTCATACAATCTCACCCACGGATCACGGAGCCCTCCAGCTTCTGTCAGGTTTTGGGGGGATGAGGTTGCCTGCCAATTGTGCTCTCAGTCGCAGAATAGAGAAGAAGTGGAATCATTGATGGCATTGGAATTTTTCTCTGAAGCCCATTTGCTTCCTATCTCCTGGGTGAGCAGCTACCCTGGCCCATGGGACGTTCCCTGCAAGGAACGGGAGGAATCACTGAGCTGGGAGAGGGAGAATCTAGAATAAATGATAAGAGGAACACTGGCTAGGGTGTGCCCTTTCCCCATCTCCTCCCAGAGTGAGCACCTGGGATGCCCAGCAGGAGCCCCCTGTTGTTGGCAAAGGAAAGCAAGCAGGCTGTTGGTCCCATCTTCTTAGGAAGCCCTCCTTGGGGAAGTACCTGGGTTCTCAGCTCTCATTTCCCTGGTTCCAGCTCCAGATGGCATCAGTCTGCAGTTGGCTTCCCAGGAGGGTCCAGCCTCTTGCCTAGTCTTGGACAAGCAGTATGATTAGGACCAGCAGTTTCTGCACACACCCTACCCACTCTGGTCTTCACCGAGTACCTCCTACTTCGTATGGACTTTCAGACCTTCAAATAACCAAAGAATGTTTCTCTCTAGAACCCATTGGGTTAAGATTGCTGCTTCCACCATCCTTGGCAGCTCACGCTCTCACAAACACAAGCCCACACAGACATCTTTACTCACGCTTAACCCCATCCCTCGTCCCCCAAAATGTTCTGGTCCCTTTGTGGAACACAATTTTCCCAGTTTCATTGTTTGTTGGCAAACAAAAGACTTTGGTACTTAATCATGTTAACTCAGATTGTTCTGGTTTATCACATTGATGCAAGGACCCCACCCTCACCCCCCAGATGTCTACTCCAGTAAGTATATTTCTGGGAGTCCACAAGGAGAGTCTCATGAAGATTCTCCAGAAGTCCATCTGATGCCACTTGAAAAAATCAGCCGTGACCACCGGGCATTGGCTCTCTCCCACTGTTTCCACTGGGAATGACATCCACAGCCTGGCTCCAGGTTCCCTGGCTCACGCCCACTGCTCACAGACAACCACCACGATGCCCTGGAGTTCTCACGGGACCCAGGCAGGGGGAGAAATGCATGCTGCCTCCACTCTGCAAGCCACGCTGTCACCTGGGCTCCTAAACAACAGGGTTTGAGCCCCTGTGAAGACAGTTGCGCCAGCAACTTGGGCCACCCTCACTTCACATGACACGGGCCCTGGATCATGCTGTCTTCCTCCACCACCACTCATATCTGCTCCTGGCATCTATGCACAGACCTCCTCCCAACGCCCTCTCCCCCTGGCAACGCCCTCTCCCTGGGATGTCGCCAGCCCCCCCAAATCAGCAGATGCAGGGAGACACGACACGCCTAGGCCCAGATGGAATCCTTGCTCGGAGTCCGTGCCACGTTTTGCAGTTGTCTGGGCCGGTGGATGACAGAGACTGGCACAGCCCTCCTATGATCTCATAGCCCCTCCAGAGTTCAGCATTCATGGGTTCTCAGCCGCATCGCCTAGCAAAAGCCAGCATTTCAATGCTTTGCATTCACTCATGAAGTTTTAATTTGTCTTTTTCTTTCCGTGTGTTTGAGCCATTTCAGGGCAGAGCCCATTTTCTTCCGTAGTTTTGTACCCTCTCACAGGATGTTCCCTGGCACAGAGGAGATCCTCAGTGGCCATCAAGGACTGAACCGGGTCAACATGGGACACTTGGGGTGAAATGAAACTTAACCTGGAGGCCTGCAGGGGCCCTTACCAAACCTTATTTTCCTAGATTCCCATTCCAGAGGTCTGCAGGAGATGCCTGGAAAGGAATATATTTAATACGCGTCAACGTTCTAATAAACACTATCATTTGGAACCCCTGGCCTGGAATTCAGTTACTGCTTCTGGTTCCCTAGAGGTGTGTAAGCTGCTTGGTGTGAGTGGGACAGGCATGGACTGTCTTTCCAACTGTTTCCCCCTAGAAGTCCCTGACACCCGCTCCTCCACGTTTCCTGCCTCCACATTCTATATATAGGTCACATCATGTACCACATCTGATGGAGAGTTTTCCAGCTCCACCAAATTCTGGTGTGAGGCCTCCTTGGTTAGCTCAATGCATCCTTGACCTTCCTGACCTTGCGAGATGCCAACTTGGCCTTGTGGGACACTGGGCCTGTCGGGGAGAAAGCAGTGGTATCTGGCCAAGCCTGATGCTCTTGGACATGGCAATGGAACAAGCAATGGGACGCGGGTGGGGGTAGACTTAACGGTGAGCATGACGAGGTATCACCTCAGAGCTGCCAAGAATATCGCAGGGGAGCAGGAAATTGTCAGGGGTCGAGGGTGCTGCATCAGCAGATGGGGGCAATAAACCGGGGAGGTCTGAGGTATTACTAGCAATGCGATCTTGTTTGTCCCCTAGAAGAGTTTGGTTTATGGACTTAGCAGAAGCACTGTGGGAAGAAAGGCTCATGGCAATCTAGTCTCATGGTTTTAAATACCAACTATATACTGATGACTCCCACATTTATATTTGCAGCTCAGACCTCTTTTCTGGACTTCAGTCTTATATATTCAAACACCCACTCAACATCTTGATTTAGATGTTGAACAGGCATCTCAAACTCAACATACCCCAAATTTCTAATCTCCCCCTACCCAGAACTGTCTCTACCCACAGCTTTCCCCAGCTGAGCTGATGGTCCCTCCATCCACCTCTTGTTCAGCCAAAACCCCTGGAGACATCTTCAGCCCCTGGGGACATCTTCAACTCCTGCCTTGCTCTTACACCCTGCATCCAGTGGTTCAGCAGACCTGGAGATAGATCCAGATTCTGAACGCTCCTCCAGCTTCCCCCAATACCATGCTACTCTGAGCCACCATCATGACTCCTCTCTACAATATCACAGAGATTTCCTAGAGGGTCTTCCTGCTCCCGCCCTGCTGCCCTACCATCTCTTCTTAACACAGAACCAGAAGACAAAGTGAGGCAGATCATGTCTCTCCTCCGCTCTAAACCCTGCAATGCGCCCCAACCCCACTCCATGCAGAGTCAGACCCCAAATCCTTACAATGGCCAACCACGCCCCGTGTGATCTGCTCTTTCTCTGCTCCAACCTCATGACCTTTTTTCATACCTTCTCTCCACCTGGTGCCAGCCACACTACCCCCTTCTTGTCCTTGAACACTCCAGCCTGACTTCGGAGCTCTGTTTAGCTGTTGCCTCCACTGAGAAAGCTCTGTTCCTGTATATCCACTGGGCCACTTCCCTCATCTTCATCGTGTCTGCTAAAATGTCACCTGTCCACGAGGCCACCCTCTGCAGCCCCACCTTCCACACACTCTCAGTCCCCTCTCCCAGCTCTATTTTTCATTTCCTTTTAGCACCTACTGCTTTTTAACGAATTGTGTTATTTACTTACGCATTATAGTCATCATCTTTCTCCTTCTGTTAGAATGTAAGTTCCACCAGAGCATAAATCTTTGTTTTGTTCATGGGTGGGCCTGGCATACAGATAAGGTATGAGTAGGCACTCAGTAAACGTTGAATGTCATACGTTGAAGGGAGAGTTTGGGAGCATGTATCAGATAGCAAACGAAGGTGTGGTGCCAAAGATGGTGGAAATCATGGTGGAAAACCAGCAGTTCTTGGAGTAAAATGCACCAGATGTCCGAAGGTCCAGTGTGAAGGTGAAAAGAAGGTTCTTCGAGAAAATGAAGATGGGTAGAGTCTACTGGAGATCTCAATGTCTTGATGTTGAATAAAGACATTAAATAATGATGGTGAAAACTTCACTCTTTTTTTTTTTTTAAGATTTATTTATTTGGTGGTGAGGCAGAGGAAGAGGGAGAGAGAGAATCCTAAGCAGACTCCCTGCTGAGTGTGGAGCCCAACAAGGGGTTCGATCCTGTGACTTCGATCATGACCTAAGCCGAAATTGAGAGTCCGATGCTCAACCGACTGTGCCACACAGGCTCCCCAGACAACTCAACTCTTCTTAATATGACCCTTTCATACACCATCATTTCATCCTCCAGTGATTCTACAAGATAGATTTAGTAATCCCATTTTATAGTCAAGGAAACTGAGGCTGGGAGAGATGAACTAACTTGCCTAACTGTACATAACTGGGAAATGACAAGCCAGTGGGGCCTGGTCAATCCCAGTGCTGAGCTCCCTCACCTCCCAGCTCATTGCAATGCTGGCCAGAGGAGAAGAGAGAATACTTCACCACTGGTTGAGCAGACCAATCTGGGGTTATCACTCTTCAGAAATGTCCAGCTTGGACGGGTTCTTTCAGAAACTTAGGTCATTCCAAGAGATGCCAACACGCATTCCTCTTTGCGGCCTGGCTCCCCACTCAAGTGTGAAGAGCTCATTCCCTGGATTTATGCAGGAGAGAATCTTCTAGCAACATCACCCCGGGACCGTCCTCCTCCTCTACCTCCCGACCCCAAAATACTGGCCATTCTCACACCTGAGCTAGATGGTCTGCTCAGCTTCCACTTTTCCCTCTTCTTCTAAAAGGGTATAAATCCAGACCTAGCTGGCTCACCCAACTTCCATTTTTCCCTTCTCTTCTAAGAGGATATAAAATCAATAGTGATCTGGAGACCAATTCTGGCATTTTAATCGAAACAATAGAATTGGAGGCCAAAGGGCTCTGTGTTGACAAGACAAAGACCACATTGAGGACAGCAAGCAGCCAGCAGAAAGGAGTTATGACTGTGTCCAACTTAATGGCAGCCAGACACAAAAGAGATTATTCACCCGAACTAAGTTTTAAAAATTCTATAGTGTGCAATTTGGACCTTGTTGGAGTTGTTTTGTCTATTTCTGTGGATGCTGGCCACCCCCCTCCCTTGGCAGAAACAAGAGTGTCTCCATAACTCACTTGCAGATGTCCTCCAGTGCCGTTCCACTTCTGGACTTTATGCTCATTAGCAGACACAACTGGAAATTCTTGAGCTGTTGCAAAACGGGTCATTTGGAACCAAATTCCAGTCTCTGAGTATGTTCATATGGTGGATTGTTGGAGCTCCGTTGGCTGAAGGAGATATGGATGCTGTTATTATGCCTCCAGCATTGAAAAGGCTCAGCTAGAGACAGGTGGCGTGTTCTTAGGGTTGCTGCAGCTGGGGCAGGTCTCAGACAGGTGTCTAGTTCATTCTCACGTGAAAAGCCATGGCCCTGAGACGGGGGTCACAAAGCCATGCTGGCAGCCCTCAACGAGCACATTCACAAAGTCCATCGCTGAAGCCTTCTTTTGCTGTCCCTGCAAAGACTGTGATTGCCTTGGCCGTGACACTGGGCTATTTTGTCGGCAGCAGAGGCCATTACAGACCTTGGCATTCTGCTTTTGTTTGTTTCTGCTTGGCGCTTTCTCATTTTGTGAATTCGGCAACCCCAGTCATTCATTCAACAAACGTGTAGCGAGCGCCCACTGCTCTTCCGTCTGCTGGGCACTCCCTCAACAGCAGTAAATGACTGACACTTGTAGAGGGTCTGCAGTGCCGCAGGCACTGCTCTCTTCCCTTTATCCACAAAAGCTAATTAATCCTCACCACAACCCTGGGAGGAGATGAGCCAGTGATAACATGTAAGAAAAGAAGTCTGAAAATCAATGAAAGCCAGATGCTAAGTTCCCTGGTTTCCCAAGGGTTGCTTCACCAACATCCATAAAAAGTTAACTGTGAAGTTTCCATTTATAAACTCAACCTGATCATCCCAGAGACACCCCAGGCTCTTCCCCTTTGTGAGCCTCCCCCGCTCCCTCCTCGCTCTCTGGAACCAAACAGCCTTCCAAGGGGAAGAAACATTCTCGTGTTCACAAGATGGCCCAATGTCATGAGGACCGAACTGCCGAAGGGGGTGGTACTGCTCTTCTAAGCAGAGAGCTACCCCCAAAGAGACCCGCCTGCGTATCCTGGGTGGCCCCTCTTCTCCCCAGAGAACTGGAAGCACTTTCCTTAGCCACCATTTCTTCTCTCCCAAGTGCTGTATGCATGAGGCTATGGCGCCCCTGCTGGTTCATGTGTACATGCATGCATGAATGGATAGATGATGGTTGGATGGATGGATGGATGGATGGATGGATGAATGGATGGATGGATGGATGGATGGATAATTATTTTTAATTTCGGAGACCTTGAGAAATTCCTGTCCATAAGAATCCCCTTGTCTGCTCTAAAATGCCATCTCTCCAATATGTCTAAAACTGTAATGCTGAATGTTTATGATCTTAGGTTACACAATCCAAAATGGTAAAGCCACCAGCTATGCATGGCTACTGAAATTTAAATCTAAGTTAACTATGAATATAATTAATAATTCAGTCCCTCACCTACACAATCTACATTTCAAGTACTCAATAGCCACCAGTTGTCAGTGATCACCATACTGGACAGAGATCCTTCAACGTAGAAAGTTGTCCTGGACGGCATGGCTCTAGGGAACCATTTCTTAAATCTTTTTTGATTCGCAGACCAATGACAAATCCGATAAAAGAGATGGATTTTCTCCCCAGGAACAAAAGTGTGACTGCATCGACCTGACTCCCACTCAGACTTTCCATGAACCCAGGTTAAGAACCCTTGCTTTAAGTTTAAATCTTTCTTAGAATGAAAATAATCCCTCGGAGAAACAACGCATCCAGTGGTTATCAGGTGTCTCTACCTGAGTGTGTATGAATGTATCCCATGCCCTCTGGAGCTCTATCTGTCTGGTTTAGAGCAAGAGGAGGAGGTGAGAGTCCCGAGGATGTGGTAGCTGGGGAGGCAAGGAGAGAGACCCAAGGGGCAAGAGAGGGCACACTGGCCCTGGAGACACTTGGTTACTGTGTCATGTAGGGGACCGGTTTTCCCTGCACCACACAGCTTATCACAAGCAAGATCCCAATGGCAGTCTAGCATGATGGTAGGTGCTTAATGCACAAAAGTGTAGAATTTCTCTAGCAGGTACTGTATTGAACATCCTGAGGAATACAATCATGAACTAAACATGGCTCTTGTACTCAGGGAACTTAGTCTCCTCTGAGAAAGACGAAGATCTAAGCAGCAATTACAAGTAATGCTGGCTAACATTTACGGAGCCAAATACCTTTTTCTGTATTATGTGTAAGTTACATATTTCTTTTACATTTAATCATGCCAACAATGCTAAGGGGTAGGTGTTATTGTTGTTCCCATTTTATGGATGACAAAACTGAGGCTCCGGGAGGAAAAGTAACTTGCCTGGCCATAGAGCTGAACTCAGATCAGGCATCGCTGATGCCAAGGCCCGGGTTTGCTTCCTGGAAGGAGGTTTCTGTGGGTCTGTGAGAGGTCTGGGCATACACAGGCCCAGGTCAAGGAGCCCATGTCCCAAGACAGCCGGGGCGCTCTAGGTGGGGATGTTTAAAGGGGTCCCAGCATGGGCTGGCCAGTGGGCTCAGCTGGCCATTCGGAAGATGTCCAGTGTTGGCCTCCACAGCCCTGAGTGTCTGCCCGTGCCCTCCGCCTAGGGAGGGAGGCCTCGCGAAGATGCCCGCCAACTGATGGATCGCACTCTGCCAGTGACCACTAGCTGTTCTGAGAGTGAGGGTGGGCCAGCCTTCCCCCAGCCAGCCACCCAGCCACACGCAGGCCTCTGGACACACTGCAGTCAGAAGGGAAAGACTGATCACTTGGAGAGCACAGGCTCACCCTTCCCAACATTCTCTAAGCCCAGAATTTTCCTGGCAGGGCTATGGCCCTCGTATTAGTGTGGTAGTATTGATAGTTTTGCCACACACATCATCTCTCTGAAGCCACACAGCTTTGTGTAGCACGGGATTCTCGCCCCTTGTCCTCGCATGTGGACACCCAGGCCCAGAGGCTTCGTTCACCTGCTGCGATCAGAACAGGTTTAGGAAGAAGGTCAGGACCAGGATGCCTGCTGGCTCCCCTGTGCTAAGAGGTTTCCAAAGTCCATCTGGTGTTTTCTAGGGCACCCTGAGGGACTTGGGGGCCAATGGGTGTGGAAATAGAGAAGGGCAGTGCCTGGAGGCACAGAAGGACATCCTGGAGAGGCTAGATCTATAGAGCTGCCTCTGCCGCATCTCCCTGTGGCTGGAGGGGACCATGCACCACCTGCCACTTCCCTACCTGGTGGCCCGTCAGGCTTCTGTGCGGCATGGGCGAGGAAGTGGGGCTTTCTCCAAGAATGCCCACCTTCTGTCACCATAGGGAGGCCCTGGCACCCCATGGTTATGCCTGTTCTGTTTTGAGGGTAGGTTGGTGAGAGAGAGCTGATCCGGGTCCTGGCAAGTCATTTAACCTCTCTGAGCCTGTTTGTCACCTGCAGGATGGGGACAATAATGCCAGTTCTTGCTCACCCGGGAGGGAGGCATGAGGGTCAATGGAGGTAACAAGTTGGAAAGTCCTTCGGACAGCATGTCGCTGTAACGAGAAAGCTTGCTCTTTCTCAGAGAAGAGTATGGAAATGCACCCACACTCTGCTACACACACACACACACACACACACGATCTCACTTTAAGATCCACTAGGGATTTTTTAAGCACTAAGTTGCATTCCCAGGATAGCACTGGGGACATAGAGAAATCTCAAGCATGGCTGCCCCTCCATGGAAGAATCTGGTCTTGTTGGAAGAGCACAAAAGCATTCCCATGGAGTGTGAGGACAATTCCAGAGCCAGCTGTTGCCCAGGCTGGAAGGAGATGGTCTCATGGCCTCAGAGCGGCTGTCTGAGCCCCAGGAGCCACTCTCCTGTCCATTCCAAAGTGAGGACAAAGGAAGGCCCCACGGCATTCAGTGATTTGCCTAAGGAGGACAGACAAACAGAAAGTCAGTGGCAAGACCTGACCGAACAGCATGTGTGCCTGTTGCACTTCTAGCCAGCACCTCATCCCTTACTCCTGACATAGAAGATACACACACACGCACACACACACACACACACGGGTGCGCGCACACACACATAACACGCACACATTTGCACACACGCACACACAGCCCTTTGGGTCCATACACAATGGGATCTAGACAGACAATGCAAACCTTACTTAACACAGGGCCACGCTCAATGACACGTCTTGGAATCTGAAGCATTCTAATTAAGAATGCTGCTCTGGAGTCAGACGTGCCCCAGTTGGAATTCCTGCCATCAGGCTCTAGCTGTGTGACCTTGAGCGAGTGACAGTCTAAGCTCCTTTGGTGTCAAGTGAACCTAGGACTTGCTTGTTGTGGGAACGGAATGGAATAATACTCACATGCGGGCTCAGCCCTCGCCGGGGTGTAGGTCAGGTGATTGTTACTGTTCTAGAAGGAAGAAAACAGAGGGCTATACCCATCGTAAGGATAAAACAGAGCCTTGGCCTCAGGGACAGCGCTACGCTAAGTGCTTTCAGCACCTGTCTTGTTTCATTTAACCATCATCCCATGAGGTTATTACAGTTGTGCTCATGATAGGGGGGAATGGAGGCCCAGAGAGACTGAGTAACTCGCCCCACGTCACATAGCCAGTAAGTGGCAGCAGATACTTGACCCTAGGTCCGTCTGCCTATGCACAGACCTCCTTCTGTGTCTTCAAAAAAGTTTCAACCTGTCTTCTGGCAGAGAGATGGCCCCCGGGTCACAGATCCGCCGTTTCGGATGGGGTGAGACTGGCTAGGTGCTGGGTTGCCTGCCAGGATCTCTATACATTGTCTCAGTGTCGTCTTGTGTCTGAGTTTAGGGCTCTGGCCTGCAGCCCCTCAACCAGTCCCAGACTGCGCTGATCCTGCGGCTCCCAGAGCTAAAGTCGGGGGTCTGTCAGCACTCCGTAATTATTTTCTAAGGCCTGCCTAGACTGAAGTTTCCTCTTAATCCAGAAAAACAGGTTTTGGGCATGGGGAGGGGGGCATAGTTCCATTGTTGACATTCTTGAGGCCAGAGACACATCTTGCCTAGCAGGGGTGATGGGTGCAGGGAAGGAGCAAGGATTTTGTCATCAGATGGACTGGAGCTTGACTCCTGGCCTTGCCATCCTCAGCTGAGTGACCAGGGCGAGCAGAGCCCTGACTCTGGGCTTCTGTCTTGCCACCTGTAAAGTGGGGGTGATGGGGCCTGCCTGGCAGGGTCAGAAGTAACGAGACTGCACGGGAAGGTGCCCAGGACAGGGCACACAGTGGGTGCTCAAAAATGGTGAATCCCTGCCCTTCTTGCAGGGATGAGGACAGCCAGCACTGGTAGCCAGCCTTTCCTCAAGGATGCAGAGGCGGCCCCATCTTCAAGGCTCCCTCCCTAGCCCTCGCCTTGCCCTCTGCCCTGAAATGAGCCCCGCCGCCCCTCCACCCCAACCCACAAGAACCATTCCTCGGAGATTCAGAACTGAGGAATGTTTGTGTAATCTCAGCCAATGATCTAAGCCTCAATATATTTTCCCCTCCTTTTTATTTTTTTCTTAACTTTAATTTCATTTAGCCTGGCTTCCATACTAAAAATACCAACCCTTGAGATAAAAGCATGTGCATTATGATTTTGCCTTATTCAACCTTCCACAATACACTGAGTGCTTGAATAATGGAAAGGGAAAAACCAGATGCTTGGTGCGATGCTCCAAGCCTGCTCAAGCTCTGTCTGCTGCAGGAAAGGGTCTTTGTGCAGAAATTGATCATTTTCTCCCCGAGTGATTGTGCTGGAATTAGGAAAGGGCTGCAGGAAGGCACGGGTCAGCTGCTTTTCCTTCTCTGGATACAAGGAAACTTTACTCCAGATGAAATCTTGCTGTGATCCCATAAATCATGACCCCTGATATACTTGCTGCATCTGTAACAGGAAGAACCAACCCTCTCGCCCACCCTGGGGGGTGGGGGGGGTTGCAATGTTCAGAGAGGCCATAAATCCTCATCGTGCCTCACTTCTGCTTTCAGAGGTTAGTGTGGGGGCGCCCAGCCAGGAAAAAGCAGGGGTTTCAAAGCTTCTGCTACTTTCCGTGGAAGCAAAGGACCCACTAGGGATAGTGCCTCCGCTGTTCGAAGGCAGCAAGTAATGGGGCTATTTCCTGTGCTGCGGCTGTCCTCTGGATGGTCTGTGAGCAGGAGGATGAATCACAAGGAAACGGGCAGCACTCTGCTCTCACCCCAGATGGCAGGTTTCCAGGGAAAGGTTTTCCTACCTTTCAATGGATCTGAACCCCGATACCACTGGAGATTACTGTTGTCCTTGGGAGTGGTGACTATGTGTGTGCATGCGTGCACACCACACAGGCATGCTGCTTGGTGGGGAGCTTGGGGAGGCAGGGAGCCCTAGAACGGAGCCTGCTTTGGAGCACCAGGACCCCCCTAGACTCTCCTATTGTCTCCAGTCTCTCCACTCGAATTCAGTTCAGTGTCATTTTAAGTGGATCTTGGGCTTTGGGAAATGTACAGCTGGGGACTTTGGATGTCCCTCTGACTATCTGGTGGGGAAGGAGGCTTTGTCCTGAAGCGAGTTCAGCCCCTATGGGGAAGAGATAGGGCTCCCCTAAGGGGTGCTGGAGATTTGTCAGAAGAAAGAAACTCTTACACAGGAGAGGGCGGGCACCGGGCACAAGAGACAAGACTTAAGGGCACCATGCGTGCCCCTCCAGCTTAAAGTCAACGGCCCCATTACTTCTATTGTCCCTAACGGGAAGTGTCATCTGTGGCTTCAGTTTCCCCATGCTACAGTTCTTTTCAGGCGTCCACAGCTCCTCCTTACTGCCTTGGTGAAATGAAGGAGGGGATGGGTGGCAGGAAGCATGGCTGCCTCCTAGTCCCTCCATCAAGGTCATGGTAGTAGTAGTAGGACCCCACCGAGAAGGACAGAAGTTCTGGTGCTGTCATCAGTGACTCACACTCCTCCACAGGTGTGGAGGAAACAGCCTCGGTACCCCAAGAGCAGATCGGAGGGTGATGCCCTTCCCCAACGTACCACGGGAAGGTGAGCTTCCAAGGGAATGAGGATGTGTTTGAGTTATGCCTCCAAAGACTTTTTGGTGCATAGTGGGGTCAATGTCATTTTGTCCCAAGCATAGAAATGAGACTTTAGATTTTTTTCAATCAGATTTCTCTATTCGTTCTTTTGCTTGGACCGAAATAGAAATTGGTCTGTACGCAGTGTACTCATTCATTCAACAAAGGTGCACTGAGCACCTACTATATGCCTTGCATTGTTCTAGGGTTCTGTGACAAAGAGCAGACATTGGAAATTCTAGCCCGAAGTCCCAATTTTTGGGGAGAGCCTTCTCTAATTTTTCTTAGAATCACATCATTTAATCAAATGGTAGCCTCCTCAGCCTCCATCATAGCGAGAACCAACCCCTGAAAGTAAATCTCTTTCTATCTCTCTCTCTCTCCATATGTATATCCTGTTAGTTCTGTTTCTTCAGAGAACCCTGACTACACCCCCCATTCCATGCTTGCACACCTGCTCCATTTTGGAGCCATTCCAACTCTTGAACTTAGTGATGAATTCTGCCCTGTGGTATTTTCTATGCTCTAGACCATCTGAGAAGTTTCATTACTCTCCTCTGGAGATGTCCCTCATAAATGTCTTCCCTGGATCTGCTCATCTTTTGCCTAAACATTCCCAGTTTATCCACTGTGTCCCAGTGGATGTGGTTTCTAGGCACCTACCCCGCCTCCCTCATCATCATGAGTTCCTTTGCAATAGGCTTTCAGGTCAATATTTTTTCTTCTTTTTTTCATTTTATTTATTTTTTTATCATGGTAAGTGTACTCTTCAATCCCCACCCCTATGTCCCCCATCCCGCCAGCTACCTCCCCTCTGGTACCATCAGTTTGTTCTCTAGAGTTAAGAGTCTGTTTCTTGGTTTGTCTCTCTCCCCCCACCCCCACCCCCACTCCGCTCATTTGTTTTGTTACTTAAATTCCATATACGAGTGAAATCATATGGTATTTGTCTTTCTCTGACTGACTTATTTCACTCAGCATTATACTCTCTAGCTCCATCCATGTTGATGCAAATGGCAAGATTTCATTCTTTTCTATGCTTGAATAATATTTCATTTCACACACACACACACACACACACACACACACACACACACATGCACACCAAATCTTCTTTATCCATTTGTCTATCTTTGGACACCTGGATTGCTTCCATAGTTTGGCAATAAACATCGGGGTGCATGTATCTCTTTGAATTACTGTTTTTGTATTCTTTGGGTAAATACCCAGTAGCACAATTACTGGATCATAGGGTACTTCTGTTTTTAGCTTTTTGAGGAAACCCCATAGTGTTTCCATAGTGGCTGCACCAGTTTGCATTTCCACCAACAGTGCAAGAGGGTTCCCCTTTCTCTGAATCCTCAACATCTGTTGTTTCTTGTGTTGAGTTTAGCCATTCTCACAGGTGTGAGGTGATATTTCACTGTAGTTTTGATTTGCATTCCCTTGATGATGGGTGATGTTGAGCATCTTTTCATGTGTCTGTTGGCCATCTGTATGTTTTCTTTGGAAAAATGCCTGTTCATGTCTTTTGCCCATTTTTAAATTGGATTATTTGTTTTTTGGGTGTTGACTTTTATAAGTTCTTTATATATTTTGGATACTAACCCTTTATCAGTTGTATCAATTGCAAATATCTTCTCCCATTCCATAAGTTGCCTTTTAGTTTTGTTGATTTTTTCCCTTTACTATGCAAAAGCTTTTTATTTTGATGTAGTCTCAGTAGTTTATTTTTGTTTTTGTTTCCCTTGCCACAGGAGATATATCTAGAAAAATGTCACTATGGCTGATGTCAGAGACTTTATTCCCTGTGTTCTCCTCTAGGATTTTCATGGTTTCAGGTCTCACATTTAGGACTTTAACCCATTTTGAGTTCATTTTTGCATATGGCATGAGAAAGTGGTCCAGTTTCATTCTTTTGCTTGTAGCTGTTCAGTTTTCCCAACGCCATTTGTTGAAGAGACTCTTTTTCCCATTTTATGTTCATTCCTCCTTTGTTGAAGATTAATTGACCATATAATTGTGGGTTTATTTCTGGGTTTTCTGTTCTATTCCATTGATCTATGTGTCTATTTTTATGTCAGTACCATATTCTTTTAATTACTACCAGTTTATAATATAACTTGAAATCTGGAATTGTGATACTTCCAGTTTTTTCTTTTTCAAGATTGCTTTAGCTATTCAGGATCTTTGGTGGTTTTATACAAATTTTAGGATTATTTGTTCTAGTTCTGTGAAAAATGCTGGTGGTATTTTGATAAGGATTGCATTAAGTGTGTAGACTGCTTTGGACAGTATAGACATTTTAACAATCTTTGCTCTTCCAATCCATGAGCACGGAATGTCTTTTCATTTCTTTGCATCATCTTTAATTTCTTTCATCAGTGTTTTATAGTTTTCAGGCTACAGGTGTTTTACCTCTTTGGTTAAATTTATTCCTAGATAATTTCTTGATTTTGGTGCAATTGTAAATGAGATTGTTTTCTTAATTTCACCTTCTGCTGCTTCATTATTAGTGTATAGGAATGCAACAGAGCTTTCTAGGTCAATTGTTCAAAGTCTACACCACAGACTTCTGGGAGCCTTATTTCAAAGGTCCACTGCATCTTTTGGCACCATGTTCATTAGGATTAGATTCATCTGCATACAAAGTAATAGGAAAACCCAAACAGCAGTAGCTTAAAACATGAGCAACATTTTTTACTCTTGCACATAAAAGAAGTCTGGAGGAGACAGTTTGGAGCTGAAACAGAAGCTCTATGATTACATCAAAAGCTGAAACTCCCAATTTTCTTCTCCAGTCTCTTCAGAACGTAGCTTCCAATTTTACAGCTCAGGTTGGCTGCTGAAACTTCAGCCATCAGATTTGTGTTCCAGGCAGCAGGAAAAGGGGAAAGGAAGGCAAATACTCCTCTCTCTTAAGGTGATTTCCCAGGAGTGCTGCACAATGCTTCCATCAGCCAGAACTTGACCATGTGGTCACACTTGAGCCACAGGGAGGCTGAGAAAGATAGTCCTTCATGCTGGCTTTAACACACTCAGCCAAAACTTGGGATTCCCTTAAGGAAGAGGGGAAAATGGACATTTGGTAATCAATTGAGAATCTCTGCCATAAACCCCAAGCTTTTATTAGAGTAGCACCATTATAATGGGGAGGAGGGAGGGAGGCAGGAACAATTTTTGACATTATAAACAGGCCTTCCCTACAAAGGTTGGGAACCATGATGTCAGGTCAACATATTTCTCTTAAAACACAGCATCCAGAGCAGAAAGAGTAAACCTAAGGAGCTCTGATATCCTGGGAACTGGAAACTATGGTTCCTTCTTCTGAGAAATGCACCGAAATTCCCTGAATCCAACCAGGAGTTGGAACAAAGCCCAACACAGCCATGTAACCCCGTTGACTGCACCAGAGTGGGGTCCGTGGCTCCTGCAGATCCAGAGACTCAGCCACTCCCACCTTTCTTTCCTCCTTCTCCTCCCAGAAGGAGGCAGCAGCCCTGGAGAAGTGTGGTCCTCTGCAGGCCCAAGGAGTGACTGGGCGGGGCAAATACAGAAGCCACATCCCCCGGCTTTGCTTCACTGGTGATGAGGCTGATATCTTGACTTCTACCTGTTTGGAAGGGAGAAGGGTTCTTTCTTTCTTTTTTTTTTTTTTTTAAGATTTTATTTGTTTATTTGAGAGAGAGAGAGAGAAGCAGACTCCCTGCTGAGCAGGGAGCCTGATGCAGGGCTCAGTCCCAGGACCCTGGGATCATGACCCGAGCCGAAGGCAGACGCTTAACCGACTGAGCCACCCAGGTGCCCCGGAGGAGAGTTATTTCTAGATCTCCTCAAACCCCAGTGCCTGTTCCCTGGCAAAAGGCCAGATGCAGAGCAACAGGTACCGTGTAACTTTTATAAGGTAAAGGGGAACAACAAGAGCTGTAAATCTGTTGGTAGGCCAGGCCTCACTAGGCTGAGAGTGCACGTGGGGAAGACCGTGTCACAACAGCAAGCACAGCACTGGGGCCCGTTGTGACAAAGAGGCCCAGAGAATTAATTATGGGAGCCCAGAGCAGGAGGCCCAACACCAGGGTGGGAAGGCCTTGCGGAGAGACGCTGAAAGATGAGTAGGTGTTACCTATGCAAAGGGGAGTGTGGGTGGGAGAGGGAGGAAGGGTGGAAAGAATTCCAGGCAGGGGAAAGGGTCCTTTGCAACACCCAGGGGTTAGTAGGGTGTATAGCCGGCTTGGAGATATAAGGGAAGCTCCCTAGTAGGCACCTATGACATATGGGAGATCAGGGTTTGTCATGATGCTGGCCTGGAAAGTGTTGCTAGAGAGAGCGAACTTTATTCTGGAAGCCAGTGGAATGCTGCTATGGGATGAGGAGTCCCAGTGATTCCCAGGTTGGACAGCTAAGTCAAGAAGGGCACTATTGCTGCACTTTGTCAGATCATTTTCCCCTGGCCTTTGTTTCTAGATCTGTAAGATCTTCATGTTCCTTCCAAATACCTGGAAGCACTTAGAGCATCGTGAAGGAAAGGTCCAGGTAAGCTGGAAGAGTCAGAAAGAACTTTGGGAACATATCAGGTAAGAGCAGCACCTTGGAAGAGGTTCAGATGGATCGACGGGACAAGGCAGGGATCACAGCATGCACAAAGGTGTGGCGATGGAAAGGAGTAGGGCAGGTTTCAAGAACAGCCATGAAAGTTGTCACATGGCACGTAGAGGGTCATGTGGCTGGCACAACACTCACAACTGGTCACGCTTCTGCCCCTACCCCACTCCACGTGAAGCTGGGAACTCCCTCGTCTATGCGCCCATAGTAACCTGAACAGACTCCCATTTAGCACTCATCGGATTGCTTTATGATGGTTTAATTGCAGGTCCGTGTCTCTGTAAAGGACGCTGACTGAGGACAGGGTTGCCATCATAATGTCAATTATGATAACCATCTAGCTGCCTCTTACTGAGCACTTATTAAGTACCAGGCACTATTCTAGGTATTCAGTAGGTATTATCTTTTTCTAGAAGTCTTACAGGGCAGGTGCTACTGACATTCCCACTTCACAGGTGAGGAAGCCACGGTGCAGAGAAGTTGCATAACTTGCCCATAGTGACACATTAACGTAAGCAGAAAATCTATGTCAATTTTGTTCATTTCGGAGTCCTCATGCTTAGTACACTCCTTGGGACAGAGTGGATTACCAATGCTTACTGGTTGAAAAGCAATATGGACAAATAGAGCCTGATGTTTCCAGGAGAATGTGGCAGGGCTGGCCTGTGGATCTCTGAAGAGCTTGATCTTTCCAGGCGAATGTGTCAGGGCTGGCCTGTGGATCTCGGAAAATATTTCTATCTTGGCTCATTCTTTGCTCAAAACTGACCTCTCTCCAGACATGTCCCCAGGCAAAATGCTGAAATGTGACTTTTCCAAAAACTCTCATGGACTTCTCAGGGCCACTGAAACAGTCCATTGCCGATCAGCTAAAGGGAGGACAGTGGATGTTCTCAGACATACAGGGGTAAGCAAACCACTTTGAAAAGAGTAATAAGCAGAAGTGGCCAATCTGTTGGTCCAAGAAGATCCAGCCAGCCAGCCAGCCAACAAACCAACCAGACACATGCTATATGTAACTAAAAATCCTGACTTTTCTAAAATTTACTTTGAAAATACAAGCTTTGAGAATTGGGATGAAACTTGCTCAAATCCAGTGCATCTAAAACAAAATTTGGGATTTGTTGGGAGATTATATAAAAAGTAAAATTAAGCCCTTATTTAAAGATTTATAGTTACTTTCATTGTTTAAAAAAAAAGTACCACAACATGGATGAACCTCAAAACATTACGCTAAGTAACAAAGTCAGGGGCAAAAGGCCATATGTTGTATGATTCTGTTTATATGAAGTGTCTAGAAAGGTAAATCTATACAGACAGAAAGCAGACGAGTGCTTGCCTGGGCTCGGGGGAGGAAATGAGGATGCACAGCAAATAGACACAACGATCCTGTTGGGGTAACGAAAATGTTTGAAAACTGGATTGTGGTGATGATTGTGCAATCCCGTATATTTACCAAAAATCATCGAATTATACCCTTGAAATAGACTAACGTTATGCTATGTAAATCACACTTCGATAAAGTTTTTTTAAGACAAATATCTTCAAAATAATGCAAAATTTGGTATTTCATAAAATTTCTATGCAAAAGATTAGAGATTACTGAATCTAGTTTTACAGAAGGTCCAGAGTGAGGCTGTGGTTGATAGACGTTAACAGGAGTGAGAAGTGGAACGAGGCCAGAATGCAGCCCCTAGATGACCTGGTAGAACCATCCTCTTAGTCTTCATAGAGTTTATTTGGAGTGTCTAATTGGAAGAAGAATTTCCTTGCACTTGTCCACAGACACTCTCAGTGTGGAAGCTGGCTGCTCCCTCCTTGGGCCTATGAGAGAGGAGCCCTGGGAGCCCTCCCAGGTAAGTTCCTAGGATAGACCAGGAGGAGTCAAGAAATGGGCTAGGAGTGACATCCTACTCATCTCTCTCATCCCAAGGGGGTGGAAGGTACTGGTTGGAATCTGTACTTCTGGTTTCCAAGCTCAAAGGAATATAGTGTCCCAGTCTCCACCTCACCTGTCTCCAGGCCAAGGGTGCTGAAATCCAGTTGCCTTTTAAGTCAGTGTCCACTGAGCTTCCTTAATGTAGTCTTGACATCCAAAGTGGATGAAGCCTGTCATCAACTCATCCACCCACACCAGCACTCACCCATTTATCCTGATCCATGCATTCATCCCTACACTCATCTATCCAAAAATCCACCTACCAATCCACCTGTCCATCCACCTGTCCGTCCATCCATCCATCCATCTATCCATCCATCCATCTATCCATCCATCCATCTATCCATCCATCCATCCATCCATCTATCCATCCATCCATCCATCCATCTATCCATCCATCCACCCCGGCATCCACTATCCAAAAATCCATCCTCTAGCCACTTGCCTACCCAGCCAACCCACGCGATCATCCAGCTCACTCTGAGCCCTTCTCCCGGCTGGACCCAGCTTCTGCCCTTCAGGAGATTATAGCATAGAGCGTAATTTTGGCACTTTTAACTTCCCAAAGCCCACTTACATTGGTAGTTCACATATATTTACCAAACTATTCGCTCCCCTGGTCTTCATCATCTCAGGAAATATATGGTTTCTCACCTCCCATGCCCAGGGTGTCCATAACTCATGTGGGTTCTCTCAAAGTACATGTAGAACCCACCCTCTTCTTTCCATCTCCTCCACCCACCTCAGTCCAAGCCACCACGTGCTGCTCACCTGGATTATTACATCAGTGTCCTCCCTGGCCTTCCTGCTTCTACCCCTGCTCCCCTGTGGGGCTTCTCCTCATAGCAGCCGAAGCTGGTTAGATCATTTTGTTCCCCCATGATTTTCCATCCTGGAATAAAATCTGAACTCCCCATCTTCTATCTTAAGGCCCTCTGGGCCCTGTGTCTCTGTCTCCTTCTCTTAATCTCCCCCCTTGCTCACTTGGCTGCAGCCACAGTGGGCTTCCTTCTGGGCCTCAAGAGCTCAAGCTTCTTCTCTGTGCAGGGCCTTGACCCCTGCGATGCCCCAGCCAGGAATGCCCTCCCTCAGCTCTTCCCGTGGCTCACTCTTGTCTGCCACTCAGAAAGGTCTTCCCTGATCCCAGTTTAAGAGAAGTCTCTTCCACCCCACTTGCCAGCATGTCACTCAGATCACCACACTACTCAGGGCTATTTTTGGAAACCAGGGCCTGAGTAAATCGTACTGGCTATTTATGTCTTTTTTTTTTTTTAAGGCAAAGTTTCCTTTTTTTTTTTTTAAGATTTATTTATTTATTTATTTATTTGACAGAGAGAGAGCACAAGCAGGGGGAGCAGCAGAGGGAGAGAGAGAAGCAGGCTTCCCGCTGAGCAGGGAGCCCGATGCGGGGCTCGATCCCAGGACCCTGGGATCATGGCCTGAGCCGAAGGCAGATGCGTAAGGTCTTAATTTTAAAAGGAAAAAAAAGAGGGGAACAGGTATATCGGCTGATAATTCTTTTCAAGAAGCAAGCTGGCTTCAAGCATTGCTGACACGCGGGTTCCATCAAGACACCAAGAATTGGCCTCTCTTCTTCTGTCTCCTGACTCTGCTTTTGACCCTGAAAAGGAGGAGGGTGGTTTCCCCCAAGAGAAGGTGGATGGAAAAAACACACTGTGTGCACTTTCCCCCCCACTCTCTTCCTTCTTCCCACTCCCCCCCAAATACGCTCCACCAGAGGGAAGGAGTGAAAAGTGGGCCATCTCCTCACACCTTCCCTTCCAGGCTGATTCTTCTTCCTTGTTCCTTAAGCATTCTGTATGGAGCCCCCGCTGGGCCCCCACCCCACTGCAAAGAACAGTGGCAGGTGCATCTACAGCAACACCATCTCCTAGTCAGGAGGTTGAAGGTGACCCATGACAATTTACCATGAAAACAATGAACTCCTTGGTTGTGTGGTCAGATAAAGGGAAGTAGAGGAATGGCAGAAGGCTTGGGTGAAGGGACAGAAATCAGGCTTTGTGCTTGAGTATATTGGAAGAGACAGAGAGGTCTGTTCTATGCCGGTCAAACCTTTTCACTCCCAGGTACAGGTGCGTGCGTCGGGGTAGAGAGACAATCATGTCTTCATGGGTGTAAGCCTCATGCCCCCATGGCTACTTTCAAGGGTTCCCAGGGCAGAACTGTGTTTTCTTCTTCCTGGGCACTCAGTAAAACCTCCCAAGGTCATGTGCCTCTTGTTCTTGATTGTTTCGGGCCAACCCTACTTTTGTGCGTCTCTTCTTATATTTGTCACTTATTCTCTTTGTCTCTACTCCTTCATTTATCTCACAGCCTCTGTTTGTCTCTCCAGCTCTGAGTTTATGTTTTTTAAAACTCTGTACTTCTTTGTCTCTTTCAAGAACGTCCCAGCCCCCCAGTGTGGGGACCCAATGGCCCTTACCAAATAGAGTGGACCCCACCTCTCAGGAACAGCACTGTCCTCTTTCCACCACTCACTGTGGATTACATCGGTTAGGACTTTCAAGGCCATGAAAAATCCCACGGGCACTATCCCACTAGCCTTTGTTCATTCATTCCACAAAAGTAAAGGGTAGACAGGACCACAAAGGGCATGTGTGACCAGTTTAAGAATACCAACTATTCTCAAGCATTTTCAACCCCTTTCTTACCATGCAAATGCCCCCAAACAGGTGGTGTGCTCACCATAGCTGATTCTTACCTATTGGCTGAGCTGGCCCCCAATTCTGCTTCAGCTGGTGCTGTAGACCCTGGCTTGGCGTTTCTCCCCCTATTTAGAATTGAGGCTTTTCATTACTTTTCTAGCAGACCTCTGCTGAGTGCCAGCCCCCGATTTAGTTAGGGAATGGGTGAGAGAACTGAATGGGCAGAAATACGGGAACAAATCTTTCCGAAACAATGAGATTCGCTCCCAAACAAAAGTGGACTTTGGGGAAGGTTTTGGAAGGGACATGCCGTGAACTGGCCTCTGAAGATTAGTAGGCTGAATGGGTGGTTTGTCAAGATGGAAAACAAAAAGGTCACTGAATGGGGTCTCTGCCTAGAAATAGAGTCCCTCTCCCGGGGTCCAGACAGGGCCCAAGTCTGGTCAATCAGCCTGTAGTCATCACGGCTGCCTTTGCAGAAAGCCCGGGGAAAACAACCATGCTCACAATTTCTTCCCCACAATAGTTTGGGCAGGGTGGTTCTTGCCCTGGGTGAGTTGACAATCTAGGGAGACTGACAGTAAATGCTTCTAGAGCATAGAGCAGAGAGCCCGCCCTCGGTTCTGGGATAGGAAAGAATACCTCAGGAGAGAGGGGAAGTAGGAGGATGGGAAACCCCACCATTAGCTTGTGTTTCCACAAAAGCACTGAAAGAGCCAAGAAAGGGGGTCTTTCCTTAGAGCCGTTCCTCAGTAGAACCCCCACCTTTCTTGCAGGGGAGAAAATTGTGGCACAGACAGGTTAAGTGAGTCGCCTAAGAACACACAGCTAGTAAATGATGAAGTAGGACTCAACCCAGATCTTTCTGCTTTTGATTACTTCAGGGGGCTTTTACTTCTTTTCCAGAAGAAGCAACATAGAAAGGGCTTAGTTTAGATCCATTTACCAGATTTGCTGGTAGGGCACTGTGTATAAGGGACATGGGAAACAGGGGGGATACATTCTGATGGTCTTCAGAGATCAGGAAAAGTCCAGAACATGGGTACCCTTCGCCAGGGGTACTCATAATAGAGGGAACTGAGCAAACAGAGGCAGCCAGCACGTGGGAGCCCACGGAAGATGCTCAGTGTGTGTGAACTTGACCAATAAACCATCACAAAGACAAACAAGAGGACACGAAGTAAAAGGCTCCTGTCCTAGCGGGTGAGCTGAGCCTGTCTTGGTCTGGAGGTGAGTGACCTGGGAGGCCCCCCCAGCCTGGCTGCTACTGCGTCCAGTGGGTCCACAGTGGCAGGGCTGGACCACACAACTTGGGTCACGTCTCCTCACACATGTGCCAGGGATTTGGAGCTCTCCTCCCAAAGCGGATGGAGAAAGAGTTCCTTGACCTTGCCTGTCCCTTTCACCTGGGTATATGGGGGATCAGGGCGTTTATCTCTCCTCTAGTGAGTTCCTGAAGACATGGCAGGTTATAAATTGCCCTGCATTTAATGCTCAGTGCTGGGGAGCCTGGCACTCCCAGGGCTCCATCCCGGCCGCTTCATTTTCTAGCTGAGCTACCTTTGACCTTCAACCTTTGGGAAGTCATTCCGTTTCCATGAGTTTCAACTTCCTTGTCTATATCCTGAAAACAGCAACTCCACAGGGTGGAGAGAATGAAGCAGGACACATAAAGCCCATAGCTGGAGTGCGTACAAAGTTGACTTGTTCAATACAGCTTACCTAAAATCAAAGCATTATTTATGGTTCCAACATTATGCGTGAAACTTGTCATGATTGGTCTTTGCCCCCACTTCTGCTCCCCCTACTTCACCGAGCTCTCGTCAGGGTCAGTAAGGTGAGGATGCATGGTAAACCAAGCCTTGAGAACTATCACCCAGTATCCAAACACAAGGTGCTGTTATGTTTAGTTTTGGTGGAAGATCTAAAAATCGCATTTTCCAACCCGTTAGCAACAAACCATTTGTTCATAGACCTCTACTCCCTGTTCACATTAGGGAACATTAACAACCCCAGGAATATTTACACTATCACCCAGCAGATGCAATAAAACTGAGGGGCAATAAAGTTTAAATCCATTCTGGTTTATGAAACACCATGGCTCTAAGTAAACCCCATGGAGAGTTGGGTGGCTTAAAAAGAAGAAGAAGAAGAAGAAGAAGGAGGAGGAGGAGGAGGAGGAGGAGGAGGAGGAGGAGGAGGGGAAGAAGAAGAAGAAGAAGAGGAAGAAGAAGAAGAAGAAGAAGAAGAAGAAGAAGAAGAAGAAGAAGAAGAAGAAGAAGAAGAAAGAAGAAGAAGAAGAAGAAGAAGAAGAAGAAGAAGAAGAAGAAGAAGAAGAAGAAGAAGAAGAAGAAGAAGAAGAAAGAAGAAGAAGAAGAAGAAGAAGAAGAAGAAGAAGAAGAAGAAGAAGAAGAAGAAGAAGAAGAAGAAGAAGGAGAAGAAGAAGGAGAAGAAGAAGGAGAAAAGAAAAAGAGAAGGAGACAAGGAGAAAATAAAACCTCCCCTCTCAAATATTTAGAATCAATAAATACATTGTGGAACTAATATATTAGACGGGCAAGGACAGCTTATCTGCCAGCATAAGACTCTCGATAGCTGGAGAACAGAGTGGAAAATCGAAAAATCCTTAAGCCTGGTGCTTGCATCCATACCATTTCAATGTGAATAATAAATCCCCCTCAGTCCCCGCTCCCACCAGCCCCCAGTAAGCACACATTCTCAGGAAATCAATGGAAGAAAATCTGCTTGTGGGAACAACCTCTTAAAGCAAGACACACATCATCGGGCACCTGGGTGGTGCAGTCGGTCGAGCGTCTGACTCCTGGTTTCAGGTTGCAATCTTAGGGTGGAAAGATCGAGCCCCGCTTTGGGCTCTGGGCTCAGCACGAGTCTACTTAAGACTCTCCCTCTGCCTCTCCTCACCTGCCCCCCAAATAGATAAATAAATCTTTAAAAAAATTAAGTGAGGCACACATCTTTGTCACCAGCAAACTAAGGGACCTCTCAGGGCCTTAGTGTCTCCATCTGCAAAGTGGGTTGAACTAAATCAGAATTCTTTTTCCATTGTATTAATTTATTTTACACCTTGTTAAACCGCAATATTAGGCAGCACAGAAAATGAAAACAGAATTACTCTGCCATAAAAGGCGGGGCTGGAGTCATGGTCCCTTGCTCCCCGCCTCTTTCCCACGCTTGTCACCACAGGGGCCCCCCCAGAACCTCAGGGCTCTGAACCGTGCCGTTCTAAAACTCCCCTCCAGGTGATATTTGGAGACCATTAAAAACATGACTTTCTGTGATATTACAATTCTTTTGACATTCTTTGATTCTTCCAGCCTTCTTTGGGCCTCTGTGATGTGCGGATTTATTTTCTGAGGCTGTGTGTGCTGGACAAGCTCAGTCTAGGCTGGAAAGCGCTTCTTGTGACAATGGGGTTACACGTGTGGGCATGCCTGGCACGGGACCCGGCATCCAGAGGGGGCTCAGGAGGACCCTCTTCTTTTTCTGGCCCCCCGCCTTGCCAAGGATGCCAACCTCCAGCCCAGCCAGCCGGGCGCCACCAAGAGCCCAGATCAGCCTCTTTCTGTGGAGACATCCTGTGGGCTCTGTCTGTGTGTGTGTGTGTGTGTGTCCGTGTGTGTGTGTGTGTGTCCGTGTGTGTGCGTGTGTGTGTGTGTGTCGGGGGGCTTCTGTCCCCACCACCACCATGCGAGGGCCATGCCCCCCAGTCCCTGTAGGGCTGTCTACACACCAGGGCCTCTCCCTCTAGGACCTGAAGGGGCGTGTGTGTACAGCTTTTTCAAATAACCTGGATGTTTTTTTTTTTTTAATAAAACTGTTTTTTTATTGCTGTTCCCAACCCACCTAGCACCAGCTGTGATGAGAATCACTTGTATGGTAAAGTGCTATTGATGAAATTGCTCCCACCGGAACTTAGCTATGCACTCATGCAGCTCACACTTGGCTCCTTCACCGCTCAGCTCCTGCAGCCCGCTCATCCCCGCCCCTCCCGGCTCTGCTGAGCGGTCTCTCCTCCTGGCCTCTCCCTCCTCCCTCCCCCTTCTCCTGCCACCTCTCCTTCTTGCTCATCCCCCTCTCCTGCCTGCATCTAACTCTCACCTGCCTGCATCTCCCCATTCCGCTCCCTCCTGCTCCTGCCATTCTGAGCCTCCTGTCCTGTCTGCACAGTGGGGAGCTGGCCAGCTCAGTGGGGCCCCATTGGGAGGCCCCAGGCTTCTCTTCCGAGAGAGGCAGGTGCCACCCAATCTGAATGAGCAGGCCCGACTCTGGGCAGCTACACTTGCACTGCGGGTCCCACCAGCCCCAGAGCCGCAGAGGTGGAAGGGGCGAGCAAGGGCTACAGAAGGGGTAAGGAAAGGAAGCCAGGTAGGGCAAAGTCTGGTAGGTTCAGGGAGGTGTGTAATCTGAAGAAACTCAGCGTGAGGAGGAGCTGCTGGAGGAGGGGCTAAGCCCACCTAAGTTTGAAGAGGCGGCCCGATTATAGAGCTTAAAGGCTTAAAAACTGGGTGGAAAACTTTGACCTATAGTCCTTTCCAGCCGTTAGAGTGCTCACAGCTTCGGGAATACAAACCCGACTTCCTTTATACTGAGTCACACAGCCGTGTGAGCTTCAGGTCCGTTCCATCAAGGGCCCGGCTCAATCATTTCTCATGACTTTCTCAGGCAGCTTCTGGTCTCTCTGTCTGCTTGTAGATGCTCATGGATAGGACCGGTCTGCAGTCGTCAGGCCAAAGGGCTTCCTTGTCCATTTCCAGCCAGAGAGAGAAAGAGAACACAGCTTCCCACAGCTCTCTTTTGAGAACGAGAAGGGGCTTCCTGAGAAACCTCTAGTGTCAGGTCTCATTGGCCAGAACTGCAGCCCAGGTCCCCTCCTGAGCCAACGATGAAAGGAATGCCCTTGGCATCTATCAGGTGCTCTCTTGGGGCTGAGAATGAGCCCCCCCAAACTTACGCTGTGACCCAAGGGGGTAGAGTGGATGAGATGTTGGAGAGTCAGCCCCAATACCGTCTCCAGCTCCAGGTTCGCCCAGGGAAACAGGTGATGGGGCAGACGGTACATGAACCCCGGGGCCTGCAAGGAGCATCTTCCCAGGGCAGTAATACTAACTGAAGAGTTTGGGGAAAATATGTTACATTAAAATGATCACAGATATATTATTGACTAGAATGCAAAATCACATGCAGCTTTAAATAAAAACAGGAGACTCAGAAAACATTTTCTGCATAATTAAGCCACACAGAAAACTCACAACAAATACTTGCTGAATGAGTGAAGGAACAAATGATCGAGACAGGCAACTTTAGGCTCCTTCCAGGCCTGGGGGCACCATCTCCTCTGCTATTAGGGGTGCTAGGGCAGAAAAGTTTGAGAAACACTGCAATAAACAGCCGGGGTGACCAGAGAGTTGTTCTACTATTCCCCCACCCTTTTTTTTTTTTTTAACAGCAGTCTTATTGAGATAGAATTCATCTACTGTCAAATTCACTCTTTTAAAAGGGTACAATTCAGTGAGTTTTAGTGCGTTCGCAGCATTGAGTGAACATGGTCACTTGTGGGGAGTTTAAGAGCCAGGCGCTGGGGGGTGGCACCTGCAAAGAGTGGGGGCTCCATGCTGTGAGTGGCTGGGGGTCAGAGGGGGTCTGGTGGGAGGCCCGAGTGTCTGCTAGAAGCCAAGACAACTGCTAGAAAGCCACAGTGATGCCAAGGGGAAGTGAGGAAGGCCTGGATTCGGGCGCTAACGACGAGCTCGGAAAAACAAGGGCTCCTGTAAGAGAGGCTGCCAAGGTCACGGGCACGGGTTTGGGCACCGCCCATGGCGGGCAGAGTGGCTGCAGGGCAAAGGTGCCTCCTCATTTTCAAGCCATCAGATCTCCATCGTTCACCTCCATGCGGCACAGCTACTGCACCAGGCGGCAGCCAAGAGCTGTGCCCGTCCATCCCTCCTGCCTGGGGCGGGGACGCCAGCAATGCAGGTCCCCAGGCTCAGGCCGTGTGCAGATGCAGAGCTAGCATGACCTGCCCAAATTGTGGGGAGAACAGCACCCCAGATGCCACTCTTCCTGCCACGGGCGCCTGAGCTCAACTACTCCTGAGCAGCGCTTCAAGGACGGAGTCAGGAGGAAACAAAAATGAATTTACGTTCCCCTCAGGTGGGCCCCCCTCAGGAGTTCTGGAACTTCCCACAGCCATGCCCGGGCGAGGGCTGGGGAGCTGATGTGCCTGGAGATGCTAAGTCCAGGAGAGTGGCTTTCTGGAAGCTCTCAGCAGAATGGGCCTTGACAAGACCAGACTATAGGGTGTCTTTAGTACAGAGTGGGAGGGTGGGGTAAGAACTTGGGCATGAAAATCCTGGACCCTGCTCTGTGTCTCGTGAGCTGCTAGGGATTTGAGATTCTTCAGCTCTAAACTGAAGGGGGAAGAAATGAAATAAAATAAAATAAAATAAAAGTAAATAAAAGTAAAATGAAATGAAATGAAATGAAATAGTAAAATAAAATGAAGGGGTGAGACTAGCTCAGCATTGACCAAAATGTTTTTCTCGGAACCGAGGCCCTCTGAAAAAAGTTGCGAATATGTCAAATACTCTTATCACCCTCTGGAGATATAAGGGCTGTGAGTCTTGCAGTAAAGGAAACAGATGATCTTTGCTCCATTCAGAATGTCCCCAAGTATTCGATGGGTGGGCCGGAAGCGGGGAGCTGAGAATATCACTTCCCAGCCCCATCAAAAACAGCTTCCTACTCCCAGGTGCCGCAGTATGTGACCCCCGCCCCTCGTGGCTTCATTGTGCCGCTGGGTCTCCCCATCTCCTCAAGAGGACCTAAGTACTTTTAGATGAAGTCCCATTAAGCCATTACGAGTTGACATTTTGGCTGGGACTTAACTAACAGTTGGTGGAGCGCAAGGTAGGCCCGGGGTGAAGGGCAGGATAAGGAGCCAGGAGGTGGCAGATGGGTTAGTAAAGGGACAAGGAGACAACAATGACCTATATTCGTCATTTAGCAACTCAGACTATTTTTCAAGGAGGGAGGTTTCGCAGCCAATTATTTGTGGCTCTAGCCAAACTAGAAAGGTAGAAGTCGAGACTTTTATACACAGGACGGGATTTTTCAGATGAGGAAAAATCCCAACTAAGCCCAGAAAATGGGGTGACTTGTCCCAGACCCCACGGGGACTAAGCGGCAGGGCGGGACAGCCCCGGGCTCCCAGACTCCCAGGCTCCCAGGCTAGTGTCCTCTGGGCAGGGCCAGGCTGAGCCAGGTCTCCTAGCTGCCTTCCCTGCATGCATGATGCATGGCTCCCAGCCCTGACGTCCATTCTGTTCCTGGGAAGGATTTCTCTTGACGGCAAATAGAGGTAAAAGGGCAAGGGAATATTTCCAAATGGTTGATCTGACAGCTGCAAATTTCATTTTGTGTTGCGTGTTGACCTCTAATTGTTTCCCAGGTAGCCTGGGACTGACAGATCGATAAATCCCATAGATAGTTAAGATCCCCTCTGGCATCCTCGGCTTTAGTTAGACGACAGTCAGATTCATGGCTCTCTGCAAATTTTAGCAGGTTTTTCACTTTCTGTGGAGCCCAGTGAACTGTTCTTTGGCCGAGGACCTGGTTGGGGGCGGAGACCTTCACGGTGAGCAGGGAGGGAACTTGGAGTGCCTGGCCCGACACCCCCCGCCCCAGTCCAGAGACCAGAGAAGCCACACTGACCCCGAAGGGAGTGGGACGTCCAACCCATTCTCCTGTGGATTTTTCTACTCCACCGAGCTGCCTCCATTAGGTTATTAATACAAGAGGGAGATGTGGTCATTGGGTTAACCTGTCCCCAGAGATCTTTTTAAAGGAAGGCTCGGATGTACTAGAAGCAACAACAGATTTGTAATCATAAAAGCTATTTCCTTTATTCTCCTTCTCTGCCCTTAATAGCCAGCTGACCTTGGTCATGACACTTCCCCTTCTTGCCGAGCCTCAGCCTTCTCCCCTGCACAATGGGGATGATAATCATCCCTGTCTAAAAGGTTTATCCTGAGGATTAAATGAGTTGGCAAGCCCAAGTCCTCACCCAGAGCCTGCACAAAACTAGCGGGAGCCTGCCTGAGTGTGAGTGAGGCTCAGGCCTAGTCTCTTGCTCTGTCTGGAGTCCTGAGATCCGAGACTGAGCTGACCCGGGGTGAAGCTGAATGTACAGCCAAGCCCTGCCAGGACGGCGCCCTGGCCAGACTGTGTCATATGTGTCCTGATTCCCCCACTGGACCACAGGGCCCTGGTGCTGAGCAACGAGCAGGGGCTCAGGCAACATTTGCTGTACATACATGGGCACGAGACAGTGCCTGTGCAGTGCACGAGGGGGCACTCTGTCCCCAGGGGGTGTTAAAAGAGAGGATGGGTGGGTGGGAATCACCCAGTCCCTCTCTCTCTCTCCCCACACCACACACACACACACACACACACACACACACACACACACACTACCCACACATTATACTTATGCACATACACAACACAGAGACACACACACACACACACACACACACACACACACACACACACACAGCTAAGAAGCCAAGGTCAGTATTGGCACCACAGTCTTTACTGAATGGCCAAATCTGAGGACCAAACCCTCTGACCCTCTTATATCCATACAGTGCCAGGGCTGGAATGCACTGAGGACCCAGATCTTTCTCCTAAACTGCCCTGCCTCCTTCTGCGGTGAGTTTGGCAGAAAGAATACCCACCCAGGGTCTGCAGACTGCAGTGCGATCTCAGCGTGGCATGAGCCGGCTATGTGACTCTGACAAACTCACTTCACCTCTCTGGGCTTCAGTTTTACCGCCTGTGAAATGGAGAGCTAGCTACCCAGGTGTGTCTCCCCAACGGGGGTTTTCCGAGGCAGACCACAGCCTCGGTGTGGTGGGAAAAGTATGGCAGATCATTGCACCTACTGCCTTTCAATGTTTATTTTAGCAGATGAATCTTTATTTTTTTCTCTACTCTGAACCCCAACTCGTAAGACAGAGAAGAAGCGAGTGGCTCAGGCTGAGTTAGAGATGGGGGCTGGCCTTTAGGACACCTCCTCCTGGGTGGACACCCTGATTGAAGAAGAGCTGCCTCTTTTTAGAGGTGAGGAAGCTGGGGCCCAGTAAGCCCCCCTGCACAAGGTTACATGCTGTCCACAGAACCTCAAGTTCTCGGGATGCTCCAAGCACCGGGGGCGTGAAGGTGCGGAGGCTGAAGAACCCCCACTTGGTGCTGCGGGCCCTGAGAGCCAAGGCGTCACCTGAGGCCCCTCAGAGAGCCTGGTTACCAGGCAACCGAGGCCCGCGCGTTGCCCAGCACTGCCCATTAGCACCTCGCAGCTGTCCTCCCAGCCAAAACTGGTGCAGAAAAGGCTGCCCGGCTGGCAGGTAGGAACAAAGGGATTAGGCCCCATTTGACAGACAGTGTCCCTCCCATTTGCATGTCATTAAGCTGCAGGCCAGTTAGCAGAGGGGGCCACATAGCTCCAGATTCCCTGCCAAGCTGGGGCCCAGAGGCACTGGGGCTTCATTTGCATTTTGGACACCTGCCCTGAGCTGCAGGAGCGGATTTGAAAAAGAGGGTTTTCTTGAAGAGCTGACTGGGGGGCTGGGGTGGACTGGGAGGGTGTCCCGGTCTCGGAGCTCACCCCAGCCTCTCCCTGTCTCCCTCCCAAACTGTGACACAATCTGGAACAGACATTTTTTGGGGGGAGGTGGTTGTAGAGGGTGGAAGGGCGTTATGGCTCTGGGACTTCAAAGTTGGAACCACACAGCAGCTTGGGAGAAGACAAGGACCTTCTAACAACCAGGCTTCTCTGCGCTCCCCCCAGCCAACACCCCCACGCCACACACACACACACACACACACACACACACACACACACACTCCAATACCAGCCCCGCCAGGGAGAAGGAATAAAGGAACACAGGCAGCCTTTTTTCTGCACTCCCCCTTCTGAGCCCTCCTGGGGTGCTCCTGATTGACAGGACTCTAAATGCAAGAGGTTTCCTGCCATAGAGAAAGAGATTTTCTTGAAGCATTCAACTCCTGACCTTTAAGAGCTTGGGGAGCAAAATGATTTTCAGTCACTTGGGTCTGAGTGAAAGGTATGTGAATTGATCGACTGCAGGGCTCAGGCCTCCCGAGGTCTCAATGTTATGTCATTAAAATCTTACAATCGAGTTATCCTGATGTATTCCAGCAGCCGCTTTCTCAGAGGCGATTAGTAAATAGACTCAACGTTATGTGGTACAAAATGCTTTCTCCCAGGGCTGATCCCGATCCAGGAAGGCCAGCGGTGAGTTAGGGACTTGGGGCCAAAATCTGGCCTCGGCTGTTTGGGGCTTTCTTCTCTGACAATCCATTAGGCCATGGTAGCTAGTGTTGCTTCCTCTCGAATTTTTGTTCTAGCTTTATCTCGTAAAGACGCCACCCCACTGGCCACAAGCTGCTATGTATGTAGGCCTGACTTCTGTTGCTTTGGTCCCTGGCAGCTGTGGTTGGTCTGGGGGTACACCCGACCTGGCTGGATCAATCAGAATCTTCCCTGGGATCCTTCTCTATTTACCGAGGAGGCTGAGCGGGGAGAGCATGAGTGTGGGTTGGTGGCAGCCATTTTCCCGGCCACGTGTGGCCTGTCTGCTGCAGGTGGTCAAGCACAGGGAGCAGGGAGGGCAGAAGGTGAGGGTGGGAGAGGTCTGGGTCCTAAAGCTCTCTCTTCAATTCTATTGAACTATATATCTTCCTTAGCTCCATGAGCCTTGACACTCCTCTTTTGCTTAAATTGGCCAAAGTTCCTTTCTATGACTTGTGACCAAAATCCTGCCATGCAGAGGGAGCCAATATTCCCAGAGTACAATTGTCCGGGGTTTGGGGAAAATGAAATTGATCGGGAACGATACGAGGTGTGCTCATGCAGGTCAGAGATGCCGACCACTGCAGCACCCCAGGGACGGCCCACTAACAGGCGAGCTGCGTGAAGAGAGGGATTTTTGTCTCTTTCCCAGCTTCTAGAACAGTGCCTCACAATAGCTCCCCTGCTCCCACTCTCCTGGACTGCAGGGGGCTTGTCTATCACATGGCACCTCTACTGCCTCCTAACTCCCATCCCCTGTCTTTTTGACTCTCTGCTTCCTCCAAACTTCGGTTTGTACCTGGCCACCATGACCTAGCTCTCCTTAGCAGCCTCCGCTGTTGACCGCTTCGTTCTTGGTACCAGATCCAAGTGCAGGTCCAGTGTCAGAGAAGCAGGATCTGACTGGCTTGGCTCATCATTTTGCGTCAGGCTACCTCGGAGGTCAGCAGGTGAGCCCATTGGCTGACGGGATGGGGGAGGGAATCACATGGTATAAAACATGGCCACCTGGACAGTAGAGGTTACAGGTGAAACAGTACTCCCTGTTTGGAGTCACAGCATCTCTAGCACAGAATCTTCTGTTCAGACTAGACTGTGGGAAGCCAAGGGCTCTCTATACTTCCCCTTCCTTGTTCCAGAAACTTAACTTGAGGCACAGGATTTTTAGTTGGCCATGGGAACCCTTCCCCCATTCCAAGGAGTTTGCTCCCACGTGCCTCTCTGGTGTGTTACTCACTTGAATTGCAAATGGAATCACTGCATAAACCCTACATAACTCAGAGCCCCATGTTGGCACTATCTTATTTTTCAATTTCTTTTTTTTTTAATTGAATGAACATATTCTTTGCAAGCCGTTCTACCTTGGTGAAGGCTGTTCCCCTGTGATTCATCAGAGTAATAACTAGAAACACCATTATTTGGCTCCATTCTCCTGCTGAGGACCTCACATAACTGAGAAATGTTCATGCATCTCACAGAGTTGCAGGGGGAAGAGGAGGAGAGGGAGGAAGGAACAAATGATCATGCACCCGCACAGGTGGGTGTGCAGAGAGCCATGGTAAGACACCAAGAGGAAAACACAGACCCACACGTGGTTGTTGATCGCATACACACACACACACACACATACACACAGAGGCACAGAAAGAACAACATGCACTTCTCTGCTCAGTTTATCTCACACTTGAAAAAAAATTTTTAAATAAACTCAAAGAACTTCAAAGTGAGAAGGGTTGCTGGAGATCTGGTCCAATCATCTCATGTAACAGATAAGAAAAACGAAGCTTAGAAAGACAGCAGTCAGCCCTACGTGTCCCATTTGCAGACACCCATGTTCCTGGGTTTCTGTCTAGAAATGTATAAATCAACTAGTCTCAGATACAGGGCGTATCTTTATTGGGGTTTCTTGAGCTCTTGTTCCAGAGTTACTGATTTTTGGACATCCTCATACTTCCATCTAAGGTGCAACTGAAATACTCTTGCTGTTGGTTTTTGTTGTTTTGTTAATGACCGTGGTTAGGTTGGTTGAGCACCTGGAAATATTTTCAAAAGGCTCTCCTCTGAGCAGGGAAGCCCCACCATTAATGTCTTATAAACTCTAGCGTGTTCTCAGGGGCTGCGTGAATGAAGATTTTTAAGGTTAGACTAGTCAAACTTCCACCTTGGGCTTCTGGGAGCATGCCCTTTTCTTCTCCAGTTTTCCTGGCACTTCCTAAATCCAGCTCTGGCCCCCTCTGGCCTGAACGATTGCCTTGTCCACCGCCTCTTTCCAATGTCTCCTAAAACGTGACTCTCATCTTGCCTTTCCTCAAGTGACCAGCATCCCAAGCGCACATGTCCACCTTTGCATTGATCAGTCATCTTTCAGCTGCAAGAGAAAACATCCAAATCAAAGCAGTGGAAGGTGTGGGATGTTTATGGGCTCACATGGCTGGATATTCAAGGGGTAAAGGCTGGATTCTGAAGTCTAACTGATCCCTTCAAGAGCATCTCTTTTCCTCTCTCAACTCTGCTTTCCTTCATGGCAACTTCTTCTATTCCCTTATTTTCAACTTTTCAATGTCCTTATGATTTATGCATGCCTTCTACATAATAGAGAGTTAAAAATTTTTAATCCAATCTGATCATTTCCATTTTAACCAGAAATTTAAATCCACTAAAATATATTGTGATTATTAATCTATATGGATTTACATCTGTCATTTAATTTATTTGCATTCTTTTTCCTCTTTTTTCTATACTTCTTTTTCTTCCTTCCATTGGTTTGAGTGATCTTTCTCCTTATTTCTCTTCTTTTCCTTTTACTGGTGTGTAGCTTAGACATTGTCTTAGTGGTTGTTCTTAATTTTTTAAACACGCATACTTGACTTAATAAAGTCTAAAGTTACTAAAAATCCATATCATCAAATAACGTATGGCTTTAGGATAATTTAACCTCTATTGGTCCCTTCCCATCTTTTTTTTTTTAAAGGTATTTGGGGGGTTTTAAGGCCCCTTCCTAACTTATATGCTATTCTTAACCAGCATTTTAGATTCATATTGTTTTATATTTAATAAAATTATTTGATACAGGAACTACTTGATTGGATACATCCACGTGTTTGTTTTCTTTAACAGTTCTCTTTACACCTCAGTTCTTGCTTCTAGGTAGTTTCCTTCTTCCCAGAATAATCCTGCTAGAGATCTTTCACAGAATACCTGTTAATTGAAAACCCTGTTCATCTTTGAAATACCTTTCCTTCCCCCCACCCCTTTTTTTTGGACTCTTAACTAAAATTCTAATCTGGCAGGGTTTTTTTCCCCAATTCTTTGAAGATGTTATTCCTTTTTCTCCTTGTTTCTATAGATGCTATTAAAAGTTGATATTACTCTACAGTTTTTAATTCCTTTATAATACTCTAACTTTTCTCTGTTCTCTCTCTCGGAAGACCTCTGTGTCTTTGGTGCTCTGAAGTTTTAGTACAATGTGTGGTGTGCAAGGGGTAGATTTGTTTTTATTTATCCTGATTGAGACTATCTGTGATTCCTGAGTCTGAGGATTAATGCTTATCAGCAATTCTGAAACATTCTTACCCATTCTATTATCTAATGTTGGCTTTCTCTCATTCTCTCCAGTCTCCTTCTGTAACTCCAATTAGATGTACATGGTGTTTTCTTATCTTGCCTTCCATATCTCCTAACTACTCGTCTGTATTTCTATCTCAAACTCCCTGCATGCTAGGTATTTTCCTCAGATATATTTTCAAGCTCACTAAACCTCTCTCCAGTTATATCTAATCCATTCTTTAACTCATCCCCTTTTTTATATCAATGGTTCTATTTCTTTCATTTCTAAAAATTCTATTGGGTTCTTTTGCAGCATGAAAGTTATTTTCCCATATTGCCATGTTCTTATTACGTTGTCAATGCCTCCTCTTACATATGTATTCGTTTCAAGCATGCTCATTTTTAGAGACTGGTAGTTCGACTACCTAGAGTTTTTTGGGTGGAAAGTGTTAGGATCTAATATTATTATTTGTTGGGTGTCCTGACTCTCGCTCAAGGTGGGTGGATTCCTTGTGTGTTTGGTTGTGTAGGATTACGAGACTACTGTCAATGGAGCTTTATCTGAATAATTTGGGTTGATGGCATGTTGCCAGAGCCTGAGTTTGCTTCCTTTCAATAGCCTCGGGGCATCCCTCTCCATCTTGGTATTATTTTTATGTTAATTATAGATTTGGGGATTCCCAGACCATGCAGGTAGTACCATGACATAGCTCAAACCCTCACAAGCTATAGGCTTGTATTATAAATGATCAGGGGAGACTCCCCTCTTCAGAGCTCAGGTCAAGACACGGCTTTCCTGTTTTCTCCCTGCATAAGATACTATGTTTAGGTTGTGTACAGGTTCGGTGGTTATCTTAGGTATGGTTCCTAGAAATAGATCCCAAAAGAGATATTCCTGTGTACCTCCTTTATGGAGGGAGTGGTCCCCAGAGAAACTTGTGAGAAAGTAAAGGATGCAAGAGAAGAAGCTGAACAAAGACATGGTTTCGGCTAAAGCCTTATCTACAGGGAGTGCCGGAGTGTAAATTGTACCACAGAGCTGTCCCCTGGTGAAGCAAGACCTTCATATCCCTGTGTCAGTCAGTCATTGGCCATGGCTGACTCTGAGGGTAGGTGCGAGGAGACTGTGACCTCCTGGTATCTCCTGGAGAGGAGACTCCCAGCTGCTGAGGGAGATGCTCCAGAGAAGAGGGTAGCTGTGAGCTATTAGCATCTCAAACTCACAACAGCTGGGAGTTGGGAGAACTGGCCAGGCAAAGAGGATCTGGGCAGGGCACCAAGGGCATCTAAGACAGTGGGAAAGAGTGTTGTAATTGATTAATAACAACAAGTGATGCAAGCTGTTCTTCGTTGAGCACTTATGTGCCAGACACTATCCTCAGTGCTTTACATGCGTTCTCATTTAATCCTGATAATAACCATCTAGCTAAGTACTGTGATTTCCCGAGATTATGGCTAAGGAAACTGAGTGAGGCACAGAGAGTCTAATTAGTCAAGGTCACGTGGTAGATAGGGTTCACACTGCACCCAAGAACCTGGATGTATCACCACTTAATGACGCATGGTTTGAGTGTGAGAGGCAGGAGTAGCCACACTAGTAGCAGAAATATACCATTTTGAAGATGTTGGACTGCCCTGTGCGGAAGCCTTCTCCCTCCAGATGCCTCTGACCCTTACCTGGGTGCTCCTATAGCCCACCAGCTCACACTGTCCCGGACACATCTGGAAAGTGGTGTCTCCTTCCAGAAACTTCCATCTCTGAAGGAAACTGACCACACAGGTGCCATTTGGCATCTTGAACTGCCAGCCAGTGTGGTGAGAAATTTAGAAATCATGACATGTGAAGAATGGGCAAATGGACTGGGGATGTTGAACCTAGAAGGGCATTCTGAGAGGAGTCACAGGATCTCTGAGCAGAAGAGGACCGCTGAGCTTCCACGTTATGACAGATGGAAGGAGAGACCCAAAAAGGCATGATGACTCGTTCGAGGTCTAGTGTCTGGTGGTTTTAACCCAAGACCTCTGATTGAGTGGTGTGCTGGTAAATGTTTAATGATCAGTTCTCCGAGAACCCAGAGCCTTGATTTGTAGCATTCGCCAGTTTATGTTGTGTAAACACTTCCACTGTGGCCAATCTCAAGCTCCCTGTCTGCCATCACAAAAGGCAGAGTTGGGGAGAGATGTGCACAGTTGGCTGTTGTGAGTTGGTGGGAACTGGCTCCTGCACACCAGTGATTCCCAGTACAGGGCTTGTTCTGCAGGACCAGTAATTCCCCAACGCTAATCCCACAAGGCACCCACTAAAGGAGCATTCTAGGGTTACCCAAGTTTGAAAACAGAGAGTTCTAAATCCCATTCTCAGAGCACGGTTTGGTGCATTAGCTTATGAAAGGTCCCCAAAGTCCAGCAGTAAAGAAATCTGTGCAACTTCAATTAGCTCAGCATTCTCCAAACCTGTTTGACTGGCCAACCATTTCATCACATACCTCTTAGTAGCATCCCTTGGAACTAGTGTTCAATGGGACACGCTTTGGAAAATGCCAACTAAAACAACGTCTTCACATAAACCAAGGACCGTCACCAAGAAGGAGGCTCTGCTTGCTGTTCCCTTTTGTTTCAGGGGGTGAAAATGGGACCAATGAATTAAAATTAGGGGAATTAAAGTTCAAACTGGTAAGAGGAAGTCCTTTCTAATAATAAAGACCACCCACAGTAGCATGAAGCTAGGTCTTGAAGGAAGAAAGTTGCCATTGGCATAGAGGGTGAATATGTCGAGGGATGCTAGGAAGGGACTTCTTGCACCAGGGAGGCAGCTAGAAAGATTCTTTGAAGGAGTAATCTGTGAAGTGCCAGGATTCTATTAATTCATACGACTCACACTCATACATACACACATATACTCACACCACACTCTCATACTTATACACACTCACATGAAAACTTCCCTCCCTCCTCCCCCCATCACAGTATGTTTACATCACAGTTTTTATTTCTACCATGGGCATTTTAATTTCCAGGGCATAGATGCTGTGTTGGGTCCCAGAGCAGGGCTCCATCAGATAGGGGGCCGCCTGTGTGGAGAAATAGAGATTCCAACTCTATTTATGGGTGTGATATAATTTTAGAAGGACTAGGATGCCGTCATTTCCCAAAATATCCTTCTTTAATGTCTAGTTTCTGCATTAATTCACCATTAGAGCTTCATTTCTTTGGCTTAATACTTTATTCCATGTTTAAATGCACATTCTTCTCCGAAAGGGGTAGTTTGACATAAGCTACCATTGGCCAGTTATATCATAATCTGCAGTGTGGTTAGGTTTTCAGTTCCTCTCAGAGAGCAGGTTTTGTTTGGAGGGAAGGACTGGGAAAGGGGCAGAGGGGACAGGGGTGTCTGGGGTGGGGGCTGCAGAGACTGCAGGCCAGGAAGGGAGTGGGAGCACCAAAGACAGTCTTGGCTGCCTTCATCAATGTGTTTGGGACTGGGCCTGTCCTAAAGACATCTCAAAACTATTTTAGGAGGCAACAAATTTAGCTGGTGGCTGGTTTGCAAATCATCCAGATATGTTAGTATTTCTGATGAGACAATCTGTCTCAGAATGAGACATTTAAAGCCTTTACAACGAAAAGGGATTTGCCTTTTTGAACACTGCCATCCAAAAAGCACAACCAGCTTATTTCGCTGGCCAAATCCAGCAGTGGGTAAAATGTTCCTAAGCTAGCTTCATTTGTACGGAGTTTTCCAGGTGAACACTTGCTTCATATTTATTATCTGGCAGAATTCTCAGAACAGCCTGAAAAAGCCAGTGGTCTGGCCTTTATTCTATAAATGAGGAAACCAAGTCACTCACCTGAGGTGACCCAAGGAGCAGATGGCCTGTAAATCATTCTAAAAATTTGATTTGCATTTTAAACAAGGTAATACATGGATCACCTTTAAACCATCAATAGTTCCACGGGGCTTTAAGAGAAAGGCAGCCCTTGCAGCTCTGATTTCCCAAAACCTAGAGGCGAATTGGTTTCTATTTTTTAGCTACTTCTGCTTGTATTTATCTTCATATTTCTAAGTAAAATGTTTACACTCCCACTTCTTGGTTGAAAAAAAAAATTTAGATGTAATCTAAAATCTTCCTTCTCGGGAAGATGGAGATTTCATTTTTTATCTCTCCATTCACACTCACACACACACTCGTACAACCCACACTCCTACATACACACACTCCCATACACGACGCGCTCACACTCATACACGCTCACAAGCACACTTCTCTCCCTTCGCCCCACCCCCCGCACATCACAGTATGCTACATCACGGTTTTTATTTCTAGTATGGGCATTTTAATTTCCAGAATCTCTCACTGTTCCTTTTGTATAGCATCCTGTTTCTGTTGCATAGACACTAGGTCTTTATCTGAGATTTTACTTTTTTATTGGAAGTTTTCATATCCTCTCTACACTGTTTCTCTTTCTCCCGAGTTCCTTTTCCAACGATTCCATATTGACATCTGCATTTCCAGTTAGAGATGGTCCTCAAATATCTGATAATTCTTGTTTTTCCATTCACATTTACTCATAAAAGGCTAAAAGGCGTGCAGACGCTCTCAGTGCCTGGGTGGGTGGCTTCACTCTGGGATAACGAGGTAGAGGCCTGCCATCCCTTGTGGTACTCCCTCTGCCAGCATCTGCAAGAACTTCCTCTTGGGCCTGTTGGTTTCCCTCAGAAAAAAGTCATCCACTGGGGAAGGAATAGGGAGGAGCCTGGCCTCCAGCATCCCGGAGTCAAGGGGCAGACTTGCACTCACCTTACCTTCAGTGGTACCTGCTTCCCCCGCAGGCCAGGGCTCTCCTTTCCAAGAGCAAAGCTCTTTTCTGCTGGCTGAGGGAGATGGTGGTGCCAAGAAGGGAGGAAATCTTTGGTCAAACTTCATCTGTTACAGACCATATCAGCGCAGTTCCTGGAAATAGACTCTTGAGTTTTGCCTGCAGAATGTCACTGTGCCCAGAGAGGGAAGCAGGATTGGGCAGAGAGGAAAGGAACTGCAGTCACAACAAAAAGACTCAGCCAATCTCAGAGAGCCCTGGGGCTGGAAGGATCTCAGAGAACTGCCTTGCCCTGAGGCAAGAGGGCTGGGCTTTTACATTCCCCCATTGACCAGTCACTGGAGGTGTGCTACCCTGGAGAGGGGTGGTGACCTTGGGCAAAAGGGTTCTCTTGAATTAAGAGCAATTCCTGGAAAGAAACTTGAGCTGAGAGTCAGCAAAGCTCAGGAAGTGAGTGCCTGCAGCCTGAGGGGCATCTGGGCAGCACCCCACTGGGACCACTCCAGTGTGCCCTGCATTGCCCCAAGTGACCTGCCTTCACGGGGATTCCATTCCCTCTGCAAGGTCATACTGGTTTTCATTTACTGCCTTGGCCCTGGGTGCGGAGGCCATTTAAGGGCTTCCGCTCTGCCTTCACTACAATCGCTTTCACTCCACCTGTCAAGGACTAGTTCTGCCAACTACTAAGTATGTCCGTTTGAAGTCTGGGAAATGAACAATGGGTAGATCTGCAGACTTGGTTGATCTGTTGCAAGATACCTGGGTCAAGACTCCGTTTGTTACCTGTCCCCCGGTATTCCCCCCGCCCCCAACAGGGGTGTCATGATAGGCCTGGGGATCAGCAGGGGTGGTGGAGAAAGTTTTGCATTGCCTTCCAGGGGAGAGGCCTTTGTACTACCTTCAAGCAAGACAGGATTGCTGTCTTTTAACAGCAAAAAAAAAGAGCACAACTTCTGTGGGCCCAGAGGGTCCAGAGGGATCGGGAAGACTTTGGAGTGCATCAACCTGGATGGCCCCTTCCAGGTCTCAGTGTCCCACTCCTCCCCGGTCATGGCCCTGACCTTGGCATGACCGACTTTCTGAGTCCAAGAATTCAGTCTCCTCAAGAGCTCTGCTATTCTTATGATTGTAGGGTCTGGTCCTCACCTCTTCTGGCCCTCCAGCTCTAAGAGTTGAAGTCTTTTTATGTGCTGCAGATCGGGCTCGCTGACTTTCAGACTTAGCCTTTCGTTGGTGATGAATCACCCTCCGCCTTTTCTTTCTTTCTCCAATGCACCTGACTGCCCTTAGCAGTTGCCATTGAACTTGATAGTCTCTATAATTATTACTTCCCTAGAACTTCTCAAATGTCTTGAATATTGTCCCCACCAGAGTACTACCTTGCACTGGTATCCCATTCCAGTGTACCATTCGTGAACGTTTTCACAGTTCCCCCAAGACAGCGTGCTGGGAGTCATCCACGCTCCGTCACACCAGTGCTGGAGTCCTCATGGGCATTTTAGAGTCTGCTCCCCGGGACCACTCCTGGCACTGACCCTCTTAGGTTGGGCTCTCCAGGCAATAGGCTCTGAGACGGAGATTTGTATTCGGGTTTGTTTGGGAGTGCTCTGGGGATCAACACCTGGGAGAAATGAAGGGAGTACTATCGGCAGAGGGAGGAGGCGACCTAGTACCATTGCAACAAAGACCTCAGCTGGTCCTGTAGCAACTCCGGGACTGGGATGGTCCTTCAGAGTCTTCCCATTTCAGCAAGATAGTTGGGCCTTTTAACCCCTGCATTGACCAGACAGTGGATGCGGGCTTCCCCCAGGGACAGGATATAACCTGGGGCAAGGTGCTCTCTCTGGCTTCAGGTAAGCCTGGGTGAGGAAATTGGGCTGAGAGCTGTCAGCCAACAACATTCCCAGGAGCTGGGAAATGGGTTCTTGGCAGGGTCTGGGTGACCCACCACAGCAAAGATACCATGCATTCCCAGACGGGTCTGCCCTGCTCAGCACCACCTCACTCCTCGGCTTCCAGTTCCTGACTCTTTGGGATTCTGTAGTGAGGAAGAGTTTGCCTCATTTCGTCTCCCGTGTCCACCACCACCCCCTTGCCTGTGTAGGGGCCCTGGCTGTCTCCCATCTGATGAGTTATCTGTCCCTAGTTCTTTTACTTCCCAGCCTCAAAAATTCTATTGAGATCTCTCGTGTGATGTCATTTCCTCTTACTCATGCCCAGTGTGGATTTATGCCTCTATTTTTATGCTTTCATTGTTATTTTAGTAGGGTTTAGGGAGGGAGTGAATGTAAACATACGTTCGCTCTGCTGCATTTATTGGGCGTCTATCATTGCAATTTTATTAAACAGCAAATAATCTGAGTTCTACCTTCTTCCCAGCACCCTTCTAGTAGCTTCCATCCTGGAGTCTGTGGATCCTGACCCTTCCTCATTTGTGGCAGAGTGTTCTCCTGCCGTCAGACCTTGCCTGTCACGTCCACCTGAAGAGGAGAATGTTTTCCCCAGCTCCACGTGATCTGACCTAGTAAAAGTGGGGTGTGTGAAACTGTCCCACGTTGTGTGGAAATGACCCTTTGGGGACTTCAAAACCCTCCACGCGGGGAATGTGTCCTCCACCCAGCATCTCACAGCTCTTCTCCCTCATCTGAAAAGCTCCCTCCTTTCCCTATTGTCTCCAGCCCACGACTCCCATATTCTGGCCCAACCATGATCCAGTCTGGTCAGCCCCGAAATTGTTGTTTCTCAAAGAAGAGCGTGGCACATCTTGGGGTGTGTGCCATTGTTCTGGTGGGGGGTGGGGGCACAAAACCACAGGGTAGACTATGGGGCATCACCTTGGGGTGTCAACATCTGCCTTGTCAGAATAAATAGAATGATGTTTGTATGTACATTTTTTTTCCACCCAACAACTACTTGTCCCAGCATTGGGAGGTGGATTCTCACTGTCAGAAATGGAGCCCTGAAGACCTTTCCTCTCAGAGAAGTGATTATACACACTAAGAAGGATCTAACCATTGCATGTGCAAGACGGTAGGCTAGAAGTGAATAGCAAACAAGACTAACAATGTCTCTGCCCTCATGGAACTACCATTCTGACAGATTTAAGTAGTGGCTACTTTGAAGGGAGGAAAACCCACCTGGCTGTGTAAATGCTCCTTGAATGAGTATAATGAAAAACAAAAAAAGAAAGAAAGAAAAAAGGAGAGAGAGAGAGAGAGAAAGAAAGAAAGAAAGAAAGAAAGAAAGAAAGAAAGAAAGAAAGAAAGAAAGAAAAGAAAGAAAGAAAGAAAGAAAGAAAGAAAGAAAGAAAGAAAGAAAGGAAAGAAAGAAAGAAAGAAAGAAAGAAAGAAAGAAAGAAAGAAAGAAAGAAAGAAAGAAAGAAAGAAAGAAAGAAAGAAAGAAAGAAAGGTTTCCTTATTAATAGTCATGTCTTTTTTTATAAAGGGTAAGAAAAGCTGAGGTAGAAAATTCTGAAAGCCCATTAAGAGGCTGAAACCAAGAAACATAACCCCATAGTTGGGAGATTCAGAATGGGCTTAAGAAACATAACATCAGGACTCTCCAGGGAAATGGTTAAGTCAGAGCCAAAGGCATTAGCACTGAGTTAAGAGGAGCTTGAGCTAATGAGAAGGGAAGAGAGCATGGGGGAGCCTGGGAGGGAGGCGACTGGGGATCAAGTGCGGGGCAGGGAGGAGGGAGGCAGGAGGCCAGGCCGTGCACACAGCATCATTGCTATGCCAGGCACGGCCTCCCCCTCCGGTGGGACGAGCAGCAGCTGCCGGAGAGAGGGATGCAGAAGTGAAGCGGGGATCTGCACATGGCCCCCCGGGTCACACTCTGGACTCGGGTCTTCTGCCAGGGACGGAGGCAGCATGTGGCCAGGGACAGGGCCAGCCAGGCTCAAGCATGGTACAGGGTTCCGGGGCAGGGTTGGTAGGGCTTGCTTCGCCTTCTCCCTTCCTGTCCTTGCTCCCTCCCTTTTGTCCACCTGGCTCTCTCAGAGCCTCCCTCTTGGTCCAGGTGTCAGGTGCTGGGGGGGAGGGGAGCAGCTGAAGCTGGCCTCTGAGGGCAGACAAGTCCTCATTTCCTGGCAAAGGAATCTCTGGTAGGGCGGAGCAGGGCAGACACTGGGCCTCTGGATGGTACAAGGGCAGGGGACATTTTGTCAGGCTCTTCAAAGTCCCTTTGTACAAACTGCAACCTGTTGCGGCCCAGAACTCTGGCAAATAGGTAGTTAGTCCTAGGCTGGGCCACGGCACTCCTCAGCAAAGACTCGGGGAGGCTCTTGTCCTGCACGCCTTCTCTGTGCCGGGCCCGGTCCCCGCTGCTTGCAGACTAGCCAGGGCCACCGACAATCACCTGCTCTGTGACACTTGACGCCCCGTGGCTTTTGCTTTTGATGCAGCCCAGAAGGAGCCGCTCTGAGGGTAAGTGGGAGTGGCTCGGACACACAGAGGGTCTTGGGGCTCGGAGCCAGTCCCCCCAAGCTTCCCCTGCTCCACCCCCCCCAACACCCTGGCCAGCACCCAGAGCAGGTGCTCCCTGGAGTGACAAGGACAGCCGCCATGCTAGTGGGACAGCCGCTATGCAAGTAACACTTGAGTTACGGTGTGCCGGGCGCCTCACAGACAAGTTTGGTGCCCGCCTGTCTTCATGAATCACGGCGGAGCCTAATCCTTCATTAGAACATTCAGCAGTAATCGCTGGCAAAATGCCACTTGCCTTTTTCTCATTTTAACAAAACATTTATGCATGAAAGATTTAATGCCAGGTATCAAGCATATCATTGTAAATTTACCACTAATTAAGCCTAATTAAAATAATTAAATGGCTGTGGAGTCACCATGTGAATGAAAATCACTTCTCCTCCACCAGGCTCTTTCTCACTAGCCAGGCTCCCAGTTTCGGAGACAAATCTCTCTCTCTCTCTCTCTCTTTCTCTCTCCCGTCGCCCCGCTCAGCTTCACGCGGGGTATTTGCACGGCCAAGGAGATTTGATAATTAAGATAATGCTGTGATTTGACGGTGCGCTTTTTCAATTTCGGGACCCCAGGAGATTTTCCTTTATCTCGGTGAAGTATAGACAATTTGACAAATCTGTTGCTAGGAGCAGTCACTGGCGTTTGCATATTCATTACTCATTGGATTTTTAATCAAAGTAGCTGATGGACCCCTCGCACCACAAATAACTCGGTCATGAATAATTTATTGGCGCTCGCTGGCTGGGCCACGCGCACCCCCTGGCGCCCCGGGGCTCCTGATTGGCTCGCCAGGGCTGGCCCGCCCCGAGCAGCACATGGCCGCTCCAGATGTTTGGGTATCCATATGTGCACAGCTCATCAAAACCGGCAACGGCCCTCACCCAGGGGCCTCGGCCGTCCCCAGATAGGCCATCTGGAGTTGGAGGGGAAAACAAACCACAGTGAATTGTGGGATGCGTGTTGATCTTCAGTGGCGCCGGCTGTGGCTGCCGAGGGGCACGCAGGAGGCGCGGGGGGCGACCTGGATGCTCTGATCTTGGGGCCCACGAAGCGTCGGCGCCCGGGAAGCTACGGGCAGGCCCTCCCGACCCCTCCGTGGGTTCCCCCACTGCCTCTCCTCGTCAGGCCCCTGCCCGCAGGACCCTGCCACCCCGCCTGCACACACGTGTGTCCCACAGCCCTGCTGAGCCCGACGACGGGGTGCCCTGCGTCCCCGCTAGGACCCGCACTTCCCCTCGTCCCCGGGCTACCCCAGGGGCCAGGCCGGGCCACTCTCGTGCAGGCCTTGGCCCTCATCACGTCAAGCCCACTCAGTTTACCCACATGCCACATTCAGTGTATTTTCTATATAAGCTTGGAGGAGTTGAGTGGAGATGCAGTTGACCGGGTGACATAATAGCATGTTTTGTAGGCATTTAATGGACCATTTACTCATTTTGATTTTGCAGTTTTCTTTTCCTTTGGGGCCCGTGATGATTGGCTTCCTGGGTCTCAGGAGCGTTTTCAGGGTCCTAACAAGCTCGGAGGGCTGGTGTTGGGCTTCCAGGGCCTGCTGGTTTCAAAGGCCCTGGTCCACAGGGTAGCCTTGTCTCTTACTTTTGGATGCAACCCTTGGAGCCTTGGCTGGGAGCCTTCCGTGACCCCCACCACCCTAAGCTAAGGTGATGCCCCTCTCTGATGCTTCTAGAGCATCTGCCATGTCCATGCTAGCCCCCCACCCTTTGGGTGACTACTGGGAGCTAGGACCCCCTTCTCCACTGGACAGAGAGCTGTGGGGGGCAGCGTGGGATGCCTTGTTTATCTGTCTCCCACACCTAGCTCACGTTTGAGGAATAAATGACCCTTGGACTTGATGAGTGGAAGAACAGACACAATGAGCTAAGAAAGGAAACTAACCCAGAATAGCAGTCTGAAAGTGTGTATGGAAGGCAGATGTGGACAAGCCCTCCTGCCCAGCTAGGGGTGACTTGCCCCACAGATCTGTGCCGGATGGGAAGGAAGGGACTTCCTCCCCCTCCCCCACCCAGCTGTTTGCCCTGCCACCTCGGTAAGAGTGGGTTGAGCACACCCCCGGGGCCCAACCTGCTGTGTCAGCCCGGGGCCTCCCCCACCCCGAGGACTCTGAGCTCAAAAGAACATGAACCCTGCCGGAGAAACTGATCTGACACATTGAACCCCAGCCACACGCCCTCCTCTCAGAGTTGGGGTGTAGGTAACCCCGTGCCCCTGGAGCTGCAGCGGGTTGAGGCGGCCCCAGTGTCCCTGCTCCCCCCACGCCAGTCCAGCTGCCTGCCCCCAGCATGCCGCTGAGGGGCCCGGGGAGGCTGCAGACGCCTTACCAGGCAGGCAGGAACACCAGCAGGCCGCGAGCTCCCTGTGACAATTAAAGTGGAAATATTTCCCGGTATTTTTTTCTCCTTTCTTAAGGTGAGAAGGAAAGTGTGATTATACAATGTGTGTGTGCGTGTCATGGGGTGGGAGGGGGGTAGGGAGGAAACAGCCTGAGCCATAAGCAGATACTTGCCGAGCCTGTCAAGGATGATAATGCCGCGCTCCCCCCGCCCGGGAGCTCACCTGACAGGAGACTGCTGACAGCACCCTGGAGCCTTCACTGGCAGGCGGGAACCCACCCCCCCACCCACTGAAGCCCACTTGAGCTCCCTGTCATTGGAGAGAGCTGAGGCCACACAAGTCCTCAGGCGACCCCCCCCCCCCCGCCCCTCCGCCAGAGACACCAGCCAGAATTCCAGAGGGAGACAGATGGTGGCAGCCAGAAGCAGAGTCACAGCAAAGACAGGAAGCAGGCTCTTCTCCAGAGTGAGCACAGTCGAGAGTAGTTGCCCTCAGAGGGCCGACAGACACCAGGGGGGCTGGAGAAAGATCCACAATGTGCTCACACCAGAACCTTCCTCCACCACCTGTGGCCCTCCTACCCTTCGTCCTTTCTCCTCTGAGAACCCACCCACCCGACAAGGCTCCTGACACCAGGCACGCCAACCCCAGGCTGCCCTGCACATCATCCTCTTCAGGGACTCTCCCCCTTCCCCCTCCCCTACGTCACCCCTCCAGAGGTAGGCAGAAGCCAGGCTACAGCTTGAGCAAGGGCCCATCTCTGACTGAACCTTGGTAGGGGTGTGGAGGAAGGGGCCCCAAAGATTCCTGACCGAGGGGCAGCCACTGGTTAGTGGCTAGGGGTGAAGTCAGGACTGGGGAGGTCAGTCGGACATTCCCCCGGCATTGAATGGGGACACAGGGAAGAATCTGCCAGGTGAGGCCCGCAGGTCATGAAGTCAAAGAAAAAGCAGCAGGTCGCTCAGTGGTGGGGCTCGGAGTAAACATGTACCACTCTGCTCCTGAGGGAGGAGATAAATGTAGCTGGTCCCTCGAGACAGCTGGGCTGCTGGAGATGGATATTCCTGGAGCCCGGGGGGTCTCCGCCTCCCTCACCACCATGATACACACGGGTATGCCAACTCCATGCTGACACTTAAGGCTGACTCCATGCTGGGGAGTGTTCCTTGCCCCCTAAAGTACCGAGCCCGCACTGCTTCTCACCACTCTTCTGGGAGGCCTCCTCAGAGCCTTCCGGGGCTTGCTGAGCTCCCCCACCGACGGCCAGGAGCATGCACTGGTACGCAGGGGTGCAGTAGCCGTCCAAGTAGATGTGGTAGGATTGCCGTTACGAACCTCGCCCAGAGCCCCCCAGTCAGCCATCTGCAGCCATAACCATTCATAGGATCCATTTCAGATCCTAGAATTATCAGCCTTGTTTGTTTCTGTTGTCGTCAGAGCGTAATGTGTATTCCCAATTCATTGACAACTAACTTTATTTTTATTGTCTGGGTTCTGTTGTTGAAGCTACAAAATCTATGTTTGATAGCATGATTATAATTGTCCATGCCAAGGAATATTTTTACTTATGTTTCCAACTCAGCAAACATTTATTGAAGACCTAATGGGTGAGAGGCATGATGCTAGATGCAGGGGACAAAGAGGAAGCCTGACTCTTACTGTCTACTCATTTAATTCTCCTCGTGGCCACATAGATGGATACCGTTCTGATCCCAATGCTTACTGATTTGCCAGTGAAGAAACTGGGGTCACATAGGTAGTAAGTGGTAGAGCCAGATTGGAACCTCAGAAACCTGGTCCCGCAATGCCTGCCCGTAATTACTATCAAAAAAAGAAAATGAGGGGCACCTAGGTGGCTCATCTGGTTGAGTGGCTGCCTTCAGCTGAGGTCATGCTCCCAGGGTCCTGGGATCGAGCCCCGTGTCAGGCTCCCTGCTCAGCGGGGAGGCTGCTTCACCCTCTGCCCACCCCCCCCCCATTCGTGCTCTCTCTCTCTCTCTCTCTCTCTCATGAATAAATAACATATTTAAAAAAAAATAAAAATCCTTTGAAAAGCTTACTGTCCAATGGCAGGAGCAGACCCATAAACAGATCATTTAAATTCTTATGTCTCACTGTCAGAGAGCAGTGGGCACCGGACATTTACAAGCCATAGCTTTATATAACAGTCATTCGCATTAATCCCAACTCTAAACTTGTTGTAGATGACAAATTAATAACAAAGGCTACCAAGCATAGAAATGCTTCTTTCTTGAGCTCTTGGTTTCTTTTGCGAGGGAACCCCGCTTCTGTGCCGGAGGAATTGATAGGAAGTAAATCAGGAAAGCTCAGCATTGCTGGGGGTCTGTCTTCACAGTCGATGATACACGGGCCAGCAACCGGTCTGCTCAATCTCGTGTGGGTTTGTTTCCTATCCCCAGGGAAAGTATGAGCCCCTTGAGGGCAGGGTCTCTGAATTTTTATTCATTCATTCCTTTATCCTCAAAAGACAAAACAATATACTGAGCACCTGGCAGGTGCCAGGCATGAGCTAGAGGCCAGACGTACAGAGATAAAGAGGGCCTTATATTCTGACGGGGACAAGCAGGTAGATGGGGGACATGATGCAGCCAGGCCTGTATTAGAGGCGAGGAAAGGCGCCAAGGGCCCAGAGGAGGGAGCAGCATCTCTGCCCAGAAGGGGGCTGTAAGCAGCCTCCCCAGAGCAGGGTTTCTGTTGCTATAGGGATTAAAAGGGGAAGGGCAAGGACGAGTGGCCCAGCTGCCAAGTGGCCATCATATCCCAAATCCTGCCATGCCCGTCAGTGGTGTTGTCCTCAGTTAGGACTCAGGAGCACCCTTCAGCACACACGAGAGCATACTCTGTTCTTGAACCCATGCTTCCCTTCTCCGCGGCCCCTTCTCTGCTTCACCCTCCCTCCCCTCTTCATCTTGTCACCCCTGCCCACCACTGACCCTCTCTGTGTCCACCGTTTGCCTTCCTTTCTTAACTCTGGTTAACTGGACATGATCGCAAGCCCAGATTCTGGAAAGAACCAGGAATCTAGCAGGATCCAGCCATGGCAGAAGTTCTTTCACACTAGTCGAGAAGGTACCTGAGTGCGTGACATGTGAAGGAGTTAGTGCCTCCACTAATGGCCTTAGATTCCACCCTCCTCCATTGGGCAAATGTCAGGAGTAGTGCCAAGTGTATCCATTCACGTGTTCATTCATCTACCTATCTGTTTGCTCAATAATAGGGACAGCTGGAATCCCTGTGGTATTGATCAGGGAGGCTGAGATGAACCTAGTCGCTGGCAGAGCCAAACGTAACATAGAGTGACACTATGATGTAACAGAAAGCAGAGCTGAAAGCGCTGGTCTGTGGAAACGAAGCCCGCAAAAAGGAATGGAAGAGGGATCTGAGAGGTAGAAGTAGGATCAACAGACAATGTGTTATGAAAACCAAGAGAAGATGGTTTTAAAAACTGGGGAGAAGCCAACGGGGTCAAATGCTGTCAAGTGATTCAAGAGAACTAGAATGGGAAAGTTTCTTCTGGATCTGAGCACAGGAAGTCGTTGCTGACCATGGTGGTAGAGTTTCAGAGGGTGGGGATGGGAGTCAGGTAGTGCTGGATCAAGGTGAGAGTGGGTGGGACAGAAGTGATGAACTCTAATGCATGAAGCTCTGCAGCTGTTGGGCTGTGAGGGAAAGAGAGAAGTAGGGCAGCATCTGGAAAAAGACATGGGGATGGAGCATTGGGGTTTTTGTTTGTTTGTTTGTTTTTTGGGTTTTTTTTTTAGGATGGAAGAAATCTGACCATCGTGACAGATCCCACTGCCTCCACCTGGGACAGGAAGAAGAGAGAGTCTGTCAGTTTCCGTCTGTCCTTCCCTTCATGGGGTGCTGGGTCCTTCAGCAATGCCTGGCATGAAGAGAGTAGGTGAGCAACCTCTGCTGTCCCTGATTCTGCTAGCGGATCTGGGGGCCAGCACACTCCCCGCAGGGTAGCCTTTGGAGAAGTTGCCAGCTGTTGGACCCAAAGAGTGTAGGTTATAGTTGGTTCCAAAGGGCACCCAGGCACCAGACACAAGCTGTCTGGGGAGCCCACCAGCCCTTCTCTGAGCTGGGCGACTCTGGCATGCATCTCAACCACTTGGCCCTTCTAAAGGAGTGGGGTTTACACAGTACTTCCTCCCCAGACTCCACAGACTCGGCTCCTTGGTTTATTTCACACACAGACTCAAGTGTCGCCATGTGGGGACTTCTCTCCCGGACCCCATCTCCCTGTGGTTCCCTAGGCATTGGGCAAATGCCCGATGGACCACAGACCATGGAAGTGCTTGGCTGAGTCACCAAAAGCAAGGAACAGGGGGAGGCTGGGGACAGGGGCCTGGGGACAGATTCCAGTGTGGGTATATGGGGTGAGGTAGAACCCCAAAACCACAGAACTGAAGTACCACAAGATCACTGGCAAGATAGGGACTCGCCTGAGATTGTGCAGAGTCTGTGGCAGAGCTGGGTCCAGCCCAAGCCCTTGACTGTGGCCTCGAGCACCATCTGCTCTGACCACCCGAGGCGCAGCCACGGGGCCTCAGATGGCAGTGTTCCAGGGCTGGGTGCAGAAGGACATTTGAATTCAGGATAATTTTCCTGGAAAAACAATGGGCTTAGGTGGTTTATATATAACCCACGAGACAACCGTGATGGATGTCAGTGACAACATTCATTAGGAAGTCGGGGAAGGCCAGCCAGAGCCCAAGCGTCAGTCCCTGTTGTACACCCCTGCACACCTTGTAGAAGTCGGGGCCCTTGGCGGGTCTTGTGCTGTGGCGGCCATCCGCATAGAACAGCCCCCCCATGGGGACTGGACCTGTTTGTCTTGTTCCCTGCATGGCCCCAACCCCACAATGGCTCAGGGTGCAGTTCAATTAGTATCTGTTGAAATAATTAATTAGTTCATTAATTCCACCCTGTAGAACCAGCTCTCCGGGTGGAAAGGTGTTCAGCCTTCTGACCTCAAACCCAAGGAAGCGTCTCTCTCCAAGGCAGCCCCCACCACAGAAGCCCTCCTCTCTCCTGCTCTGCTCCCAGCGGGGCAGACCGTGGGCTGGGCTCCTCCAGATGCCAGCTGAACAGCACGCACCACACACCACACAGGCTTCCCTGTTCCCGTGGTGGGATGCTGTGTTTCTCTTAATGCTACCCTACCACACCCTCTCTGTTCTTAGCCATACCACGTGCTGAGCTCACAGCTGACTAACTGCCACCCTGCCCCCAGCCACCTCTCTTGAACAAGCACCCCAGATTTGTGGACTTGGCTTTTGGGGCCCCCAATATAGGTCTTGATATTTATCCTTATTAAATTTTATCTTACTGCATTTGTTGCTTCAGTGTGGACCATCAAGGTGGGCCCACATGCTACCTTTCCTCTAATGTATTTGTTGTCCTCCCAAACAAACGGGAAGTTGTTGTTCCGTTTTCATCAACTTATTTGATTGAAACATACACTAGGCAGCATTTAAGACAGAGCCCTATGGCATGCCACTAGAGACTCAGCAGGTAGACAATGCTCTATTTAATTGACACTATTGAGTGCTCTCTTTGTCAGTTAAAAGTGCATCTAACTGGACCATCAACCAGCTCCGACTTTTTTCCCAACCTTAGCCCCAAGACTGGAAAGACAGTATTATATGACCTCTTGCCATTCTCTCTACTCATTTCCTTTATATCTTAATTCCTCTCCAGTCCTCTCCACCTCCTCCTTTTGCTCATTGTTACAACTTTTATAAGAAAATATACATTGCTTATAGGTCCACAGCGTGAGTATTTGAAAAACCCTGATCTAGCCCATATTGCTCTTGTGGGTTTTCTCATGATTGCACAAAACGAACATAAAAATCAATGTGTGATAAATGTCCCTGGAAGAAAAGAAAGACACGTGAGCGAGTTTGTCAAATTCCTTGTTGGAATTCAAATCTATGCGTTAAACTGCGTTCTTCTGGAATATGAATGGTTTTTTTAATAATTTTTTATTGTTATGTTAATCACCATACATTACATCGTTAGTTTTGGATGTAGTGTTCCATGATTCATTGTTTGTGCATAACACCCAGTGCTCCAGGCAGAATGTGCCCTCTTTAATACCCATCATCAGGCTAACCCATCCCCCCACCCCCCTCCCCTCTAGAACCCTCAGTTTGTTTTTCAGAGTCCATCGTCTCTAATGGTTCGTCTCCCCTTCCGACTTACTCCCCTTCATTCTTCCCCTCCTGCTATCTTCTTCTTCTTTTTTTTTCTTAACATGTATTGCATTATTTGTTTCAGAAGTACAGATCCATGATTCATCAGTCTTGTACAATTCACAGTGCTCACCATAGCACATACCCTCCCCAATGTCTATCACCCAGCCACCCCATCCCTGCCACCCCCCACCACTCCAGCAACACTCAGTTTGTTTCCTGAGATTAAGAATTTCTCATATCAGTGAGGTCATATGATACATGTCTTTCTCTGATTGACTTATTTCACTCAGCATAACACCCTCCAGTTCTATCCACGTCGTTGCAAATGGCAAGATCTCATTCCTTTTGGTGGCTGCATAATATTCCATTGTGTATATAGACCACCTCTTCTTTATCCATTCATCTGTCGATGGACATCTTGGCTCTTTCCACAGTTTAGCTATTGTGGACATTGCTGCTATAAACATTGGGGTGCATGTACCCCTTCGGGTTCCTACATTTGGATCTTTGGGGTAAATATCCAGTAGTGCAATTGCTGGATCGTATGGTAGCTCTATTTTCAACTGTTTAAGGAACCTCCATACTGTTTTCCAGAGGGGTTGCACCCGCTTGCATTCCCACCAACAGTGTAGGAGGGTTCCCCTTTCTCCACATCCCCGCCAATATCTGTCGTTTCCTGACTTGTTAATTTTAGCCATTCTGACGGGTGTGAGGTGGTATCTCATTGAGGTTTTGATTTGGATTTCCCTGATGCCGAGCGATGTTGAGCACTTTTTCATGTGTCTGTTGGCCATTTGGATGTCTTCTTTGGAAAAATGTCTGTTCATGTCTTCTGCCCATTTCTTGATTGGATTATTTGTTGTTTGGGTGTTGAGTTTGATAAGTTCTTTATAGATTTTGGATACTAGCCCTTTATCTGATATGTCATTTGCAAATATTTTCCCCCATTCTGTCGGTTGTCTTTTGGTTTTGTGGACTGTTTCTTTTGCTGTGCAAAAGCTTTTTATCTTGATGAAATCCCAATAGTTCATTTTTGCCCTGGCTTCCCTTGCCTTTGGCGATGTTTCTAGGAAGAAGTTGCTGCGGCTGAGGTGGAAGAGGTCGCTGCCTGTGTTCTCCTTTAGGATTTTGATGGACTCCTGTCTCACGTTTAGGTCTTTCAACCATTTGGAGTCTATTTTTGTGTGTGGTGTAAGGAAATGGTCCAGTTTCATTCTTCTTCATGGGGCTGTCCAATTTTCCCAACACCATTTGTTGAAGAGACTGTCTTTCTTCCATTGGACATTCTTTCCTGCTTTGTCAAAGATGAGTTGACCATAGAGTTGAGGGTCCATTTTTGGGCTCTCGATTCTGTTCCATTGATCTATGTGTCCGTTTTTATGCCAGTACCATACTGTCTTGATGATGACAGCTTTGTAATAGAGCTGGAAGTCTGGAATTGTGATGCCGCCAGCTTTGCTTTTCTTTTTCAATATTCCTCTGGCTATTCGGGGTCTCTTCTGGTTCCATACAAATTTTAGGATTATTTGTTCCATTTCTTTGAAAAAGGTGGATGGTATTTTGATGGGGATTGCATTGAATGTGTAGATTGCTCTAAGTAGCACTGACATCTTCACAATGTCTGTTCTCCCAATCCAGGAGCATGGAAAGTTTTTCCACTTCTTTGTGTCTTCTTCAATTTCTTTCATGAGTATTTTATAGTTTTCTGAGTACAGATCCTTTGCCTCTTTGGTTAAATTTATTCCTAGGTATCTTATGGTTTTAGGTGCAATTGTAAATGGGATCGACTCCTTGATTTGTCTCTCTTCTGTCTTGTTGTTGGTGTATAGGAATGCCACTGATTTCTGTGCATTGATTTTATAGCCTGCTACTTGACTGAATTCCTGTATGAGTTCTAGCAGTTTTGGGGTGGAGTCTTTTGGGTTGTCCACATACAGTATCATATCATCTGCAAAGAGTGAGAGTTTGACTTCCTCTTTGCCGATTTGGATGCCTTTGCTTTCTTTTTGTTGTCTGATTGCTGTGGCTAGGACTTCTAATACTATGTTGAATAGCAGTGGTGATAGTGGACATCCCTGCCGCATTCCTGACCTTAGGGGAAAAGCTCTCAGCTTTTCCCCATTGAGAATGATATTCGCTGTAGGTTTTTCATAGATGGCTTTTATGATATTGAGGTATGTACCCTCTATCCCTATACTCTGAAGAGTTTTGATCAAGAAAGGATGCTGTACTTTGTCAAATGCCTTTTCTGCATCTATTGAGAGGATCCTATGATTCTTGTTCTTTCTTTTGTTAATGTATTGTATCACGTTGATTGATTTGCGGATGTTGAACCAGACTTGCAGCCCAGGGATAAATCCCACTTGGTCATGGTGAATAATCCTTTTAATGTACTGTTGGATCCTATCGGCTAGTATTTCTTGGTGAGAATTTTTGCATCCATGTTCATCAAGGATATTGGTCTGTAATTCTCCTTTTTCATGGGGTCTTTGTCTGGTTTGGGGATCAAGGTAATGGTGGCCTCATAAAATGAGTTTGGAAGTTTTCCTTCCATTTCTATTTTTTGGAACAGTTTCAGGAGAATAGGTATTAATTCTTCTTTAAATGTCTGATAGAATTCCCCTGGGAAGCCATCTGGCCCTAGGCTTTTGTTTGTTGGGAGATTTTGGATGACTGCTTCAATTTCCTTAGTGGTTATAGGTCTGTTCAGGTTTTCTATTTCTTCCTGGTTCAATTTTGGTAGTTGATACATCTCTAGGAATGCACCCATTTCTTCCAGGTTATCTAATTTGCTGGCATAGAGTTGCTCATAATATGTTCTTAGAATTGTTTGTATTTCTTTGGTGTTGGTTGTGATCTCTCCTCTTTCATTCATGATTTTGTTGATTTGGGTCCTTTCTCTTTTCTTTTTGATAAGTCTGGCCAGGGGTTTACCAATCTTGTTAATTCTTTCAAAGAACCAGCTCCTAGTTTCATTGATCTGTTCTACTGTTCTTTTGGTTTCTATTTCATTGATTTCTGCTCTCATCTTTATGATTTCTCTTCTCCTGCTGGGTTTAGGCTTTATTTGCTGTTCTTTCTCCAGCTCCTTTAGGTGTAGGGTTAGGTTGTGTATTTGAGACCTTTCTTGTTTCTTGAGAAAGGCTTGTATTGCTATATACTTTCCTCTCAGGACTGCCTTTGCTGTATCCCAAAGATTTTGAACAGTTGTGTTTTCATTTTCATTGGTTTCCATGAATTTTTTTAATTCTTCTTTAATTTCCTGGTTGACCCATTCATTCTTTAGTAGGATGCTCTTTAGCCTCCATGTATTTGAGTTCTTTCCGACTTTCCTCTTGTGATTGAGTTCTAGTTTCAAAGCATTGTGGTCTGAAAATATGCAGGGAATAATCCCAATCTTTTGGTACCGGTTGAGACCTGATTTGTGACCTAGGATGTGATCAATTCTGGAGAATGTTCCATGGGCACTAGAGAATACATGTGTATTCTGTTGCTTTGGGATGGAATGTTCTGAATATGTCTATAATGTCCATTTGGTCCAGTGTTTCATTTAAAGTCTTTATTTCCTTGTTGATCTTTTGCTTAGATGATCTGTCCATTTCAGTCAGGGGGGTGTTAAAGTCCCCCACTATTATTGTATTGTTGTCCATGTGTTTCTTTGTTTTTGTTATTAATTGCCTTATATAATTGGCTGCTCCCACGTTAGGGGCATAGATATTTTACAACTGTTAGATCTTCTTGTTGGATAGACCCTTTAAGTAGGATATAGTGTCCTTCTTCATCTCTTATTACAGTCTTTGTTTTAAAATCTAATTTGTCTGATATAAGGATTGCCACCCCAGCTTTCTTTTCGTGTCCATTAGCATGGTAAATGGTTTTCCACCCCCTCACTTTCAATCTGGGGGTGTCTTTGGGTCTAAAATGAGTCTCTTGCAGACAGCATATTGATGGGTCTTGTTTTTTAATCCAATCTGATAGCCTGTGTCTTTTGATTGGAGCATTTAGCCCATTTACATTCAGGGTAACTATTGAAAGGTATGAATTTAGTGCCATTGTATTGCCTGTAAGGTGACTATTACTGTATATTGTCTGTTTTCCTTTCTGATCTATGCTGCTTTTAGGCTGTCTTTTTGCTTAGAGGACCTCTTTCAATATTTCTTGTAGGGCTGGTTTTGTGTTTGCAATTCCTTTAGTTTCTGTTTGTCCTGGAAGCTTTTTATCCCTCCTTCTATTTTCAATGATAGCCTAGCTGGATATAGTATTCTTGGCTGCATATTTTTATCGTTTAGTGCTCTGAAGATATCACGCCAGTCCTTTCTGGCCTGCCAAGTCTCTGTGGATAGGTCTGTTGCCAATCTAATATTTCTACCATTGTAGGTTACATATCTCTTCTCCCGAGCTGCTTTCAGGATTTTCTCTTTGTCTCTGAGACTCGTAAGTTTTACTATTAGATGTCGGGGTGTTGACCTATTTTTATTGATTTTGATAGGGGTTCTCTGTGCCTCCTGGATTTTGATGGCTGTTTCCTTCCCCACATTAGGGAAGTTCTCTGCTATAATTTGCTCCAATATACCTTCTGCCCCTCTCTCTCTCTTTCTTCTTCTTCTGGGATCCCAATTATTCTAATGTTTCATCTTATCGTATCGCTTATCTCTCGAATTCTACCCTTGTGATCCTGTAGTTGTTTATCTCTCTTTTTCTCAGCCTCTTTATTTTCCATCATTTGGTCTTCTGTATTGCTGATTCTTTCTTCTGCCTCATTTATCCTAGCGGTTAGTGCCCCTATTTTTGATTGCACCTCATTAATAGCCTTTCTGATTTCGACTTGGTTAGATTTTAGTTCTTTTATTTCTCCAGAAAGCGTTTCTCTAATAACTTCCACACTTTTTTCAAGCCCAGCTAGTATCTTTAAAGTCATGATTCTGAACTCTAGGTCCGACATCGTACTAATATCCATATTGAGTAGGTCCCTGGCAGACGGTACTACCTCTTGTTCTTTTTGCTGAGGTGATATTTTTTCATCTTGTCATTTTGTCCAGAGGAGAACAGATGAATGAGAGAACAGAATGCTAACAGGTTAACAATGTCTCCAGCAAATATACTCTATACAAATCAGAAAAGACCTGAAACCAGGGGACAAGAAAGGGAAAGAAAGAAAGAAGAGAGGGGAAAAAAAAGGAAAAAGAAAAAGATAAAAACAAACAAAAACAGAACAAAACAAAACAAAAGACAGAATATGATCAAATATGATCAAGCTAGTGCATAGATCAGTGCCACACACTAGCTTTTGGGCATATTTTGATCTGTTAGAAGAAAGTGCCTGCTAAAATTTTAAAGGAAGAAAGACTTATATATGTACAAAATAAGGGTTGATACAATGAAGGGATGGCAGATGACTGTAAAGGTGAAAATTATAAAAGATTTTATAAAAGGAATTGATAAGATAAGAAGTTGTTTTTTAAAAAGAAAGAAGAAGATGTAAAAAGAAAAAGAAAAAAAGAAAAGAAAAGGAAGAGAATGTGATCAGGCAGGAGAATAGAACAAAGGCATACACTAGTGATTTAGGGTATATTTTGATCTGTTAGAAGAAATTGTATCTCAAAATTTTAAAGAGAGAACAACTTATATATATATGCCAAAATTAAGGGTAACTACTATGAAGGGATAAAAATATGACTCTAAAAATAAAAAATAAAAAATGTTTTTTTAAAAAAGGGATTGATAAGATGTTGTTTGAAAAAGGGAAAAAGAAAAATTCAAAAAAAAACAGTTAAAAAAATTAACTTTGAAAAACTAATGAATTATGGTAAAAAAGCCATGAATTCTATGTGCAGTATTCCCCTAGCGCTGGAGTTCTCCCGTTCTCTTTGATCGGTAAACTTGGTCTTGGCTTGCTGGCTGTTCGTGCTGATCTTCTGGGGGAGGGGCCTCTTGCCATGGTTCCCAAATGTCTTTGCCGGAGGCTGAATTGCCCTGCCTTTGATGGTCCGGGCTAAGCAAGCTGCTAAGGTTTGCTCTCAGGAGCTTTTGTTCCCTGCAAGCTCTCGATACAGCTTTGGAGGACCAGGGTGAAAATGGTGGCCTCCCAATCTCCGCCGAGAGGAGCTGAGAACTCGGGGCCCCGCTCCTCAGTGCGCCCCCAGAGAAAAGCAGTCACTCCCGTCTCCCCGGTCTCCGGCCGCACTCCGTGCTCACCCGGCCTGTGACCGAGCTTTTCTATCTCTGACACCCGACCCCGTGTGGAGCCTCCACACCCAGCAGATCCCTGCGTTGCACTTCCGCGCCGCTCCTCCCGGGGGAGGAAGGGGAGTCTCCCCAGCTCTGCCGCTTGTTGGGTCCCTGCTGGAGGAGCAGTAGCCCGACTGGGCCGCGGATCACGGTTTATGGAAAACCCCGAGCTGAGAGCCTGCACCTCGGCTCCGTGTCTGCAGCCGGCTTCCCCGCTCCGATACCTGGGAGCTCTGCCGCACTCAGGCTCCCCCGGTCTTTCTGTGACCCCGAGGGTCCTGAGACCACACTGTCCCACGAGGATTCCAGCCCCCCGCTTAGCCACTGGAGCGACGTCCCTCAGCGGAGCCGACTTCTAAAAGGTCCGATTTTGTGCTCCGGGGCTCCACCACTCGCCAGAAGCGGCCGACGGAGGCCCCCTCCCCCGCCGTCTAACCTCCCAAATATCGCCTCGGATTCACTTCTCTGCACGTCCTACCTTCCAGAAAGTGGTCGCTTTTCTGTTCAGAGTGTTGTTACTATTCTTATCTTCGATCTCCTGTTGAGTTCATAGGTGTTCAGAATGGTTTGATCCCTATTCAGCTGAATTCCTGAGACCAGACGAAATCCAGGTCTCCTACTGCTCCACCATCTTGCTCCGCCTCGGAATATGAATGTTTTCTGATCCCAGTTTCCCTAGAAAGGCCAAAGCCTGAGACCAAGCTTGCGTGCTGATGCTTTATTAGGATGGAGTACAATTCCAGGGCACTCAGAGGGAGGGCAAAATAGTGGACACTGAACTAGGCTGAGTAGTGTCTCCCAAAACTCGTGTCCATCTGGAATCTCAGAAGGTGATAATTTGGAAATAGGATCTTTACAGATATAAATAGTTAAAGTGAGGTCACGCTGGATTCGGACGGGCCTTAGAGCCAGGGGCTTGGTGTCCCTATAAGAGGAGCAACGCGGAGATGGACGTGCCCAGGGAAGTGGGAGGCAGAGATTGGAGTGATGGAGCTACAAGCCAAGGGGTGTCAGGCATCTCCAGCCAGCACCAGAAGCTACGGGAGGTGAAGGAGGAGTCTTCCCCAGAGTCTCCAGGAGAGCATGGCCCTGCTGACACCTTGATGTGGGACTTCTGGCCTCCACAACCATGAGAGAATAATTTCAATTTCTGCTGTGTTAAGCCACCCTGTATGGCCGTAGTTAAGACAGCCCGTGGAAACCAACACAGAGGCAAAGTAAAAACGAGGTTGTGTGTTCTGAGGCGGGCACACCTGTACACACAAAAAAGGTTGAATGGTAAATTCTGTGTTGTGTGTATTTTACCACAATTTTAAAACGTGAGGAACTAAAAGAGGCAGAATGTATCTGGACAGGCTGTTTGGAACCACGGCTCCTTGGAATAGCCTGTCAGTGGGGAAGAAATAAAAAGAATCGATTTTCTGTCTCCTTCCCACTTTCTCTTTCTTCTTGGTCAGAGTTTACCAAAGTTTAACAAGGTGTGACATCATCAGAGCTTCCAGTTTGTGTCATCTGTGAGCAGCTGCTGGGGCAGCCAAGACCTCGTCTGTGGCAGGGCACCCCCACTGAGCTCAGAAATAGTGCTACAAATCAGCCTCTGCTCTGGGCAGATCAGGTGCGTGGCCAGGGCGGCACGTGGAGCCCAGCCCTCAGACTCAGGAGGCTGAGACGGAGGGTGGTGTCAGGAGATGAAGCATGAATGGCACCGCGGGGACCCTCCAGAACACGCAGCTCAGGGACCAGAGGGAGGCGAGGCAGGCAGACCTGGAGGGGCGTGCGCAGCAAATTTCATGCTGATGTGCATGCGGATTGTGGATGAGAGTGTAAAAGTTGCTGGGTCAGGGTCCCAAATCCAGCACCTGTAAAGGCCAGGCAGTGACACAAGAGGTGAGCCACCAGAAACCAGGCAGTGATCTGTCACAGTGATTCTCTGTAACAAGCGAGCCTCTGTCAAGTGGGCAATGAGTCATTGCCTAGCAGTGCATTGCTCAACGTGGCCAGATCTTCCCATTTTCACAAGAAGGAAAAAAATCCCATATCAAAAAAAATGAATTCTCTCAATTCTTCATTGTTTTAGGGATTGGGGGAAAATGTCTAAATGCTATGACTGCATAAAAAACACAGTTAAGAAACTTAAAATGCTCCCGAAGGGCGTAACAGGTGACATAACCAAGTGGAAAGACATACCATGTTCTTGGATAGGAAGACTCAACATCATAAAGGTGTTGATTCTCCCAGAGTTAATCCATACTTTTAAAGTAATACTTAAGAACAGTTTGGGAGAAACAGACATGTGAATCTAAAGTGCATGCCGAAAAAATAAATAAGCAATAATTGGAAAATTCTGAAAAAGAGAATAGGAGATGGGGGAAATGAGCTTTATGAGGCAGGAAAACATAATACGAAGTTTCAGTGGCTAAAGCAGTTGTGTTGGCATGTGAATAAACAGAGCAAGAGATGGGACCAAAAGGAAAATCTAGAAACCAGCACATATACATAAGGGAATTGAAAATATGACCAATGTCATATTTTCAGAATGTCAGAAGAAATGTCAAGATGGGGTCATGGATTATGTCAATAAATGATGGGGGGAGCTGGGTAGACATCTAGAAAAAAAATAAAGCTAGATCTACCCCTCTGTTTCACACAAAAACAATCTTCATCTGATATAATATGTCACTTACTTTACCTGTTTATGTTGTTCGCTGTCTGCTTGCCCCCTCTAGAAGGTAAGTTCCACAAAGCTATTTTGAATGTTGTGGTTACCGCTGGAGCCTCAGTGCTTAGAAAAGTGTCTAACACCTAATCTGTGGTCAGTACCTACTTGATGAATTGAATGAGAGAAGCAAAGATTTGAATTTTAATAATACAATCTTTAAAGTAATAGGAAAAACTACTGTAGAATAGTTTTATAATCTTACAGTGGGTAATACCTTTTAAATATGAAAAGAACTCAAAAATCATAAAAGAAAATAATTGATAAGTTTGATCATAAAAAGCTTTCTTCAAGGCAAAAACCACTATAATCAGAGACAAAACCTAAGTGATAATCTGGTAAGCAAACAAACAAACTTATATCTCATATCATAGACAAAAGTGCAAATAAGTTAATATATAAAGAACTCCTTTAGAAAAAAGACAACATCACAAGAGAAAAACTGGCAAAGAATATGAGTAGAAATTCACTGAAAGATGTTCTTCGTTACTCAGTATATGAAAAATGCAAATTAAAACTCCAATGGGATACTGGCTTTCATCTATGAGATTGGCAAAATTGAACATTTTGCTACCTCCCCATGCAGACGAGGGTGTGAGAGAACAAACCCTTTCCTAGGTTGGCCATGGGGGTGTAACCGGGCCCACACCACTGTGGTAGGCAATTTAATCATGATTTCAAAATTATAAATGCTCATACCCTTGACCCAGAAATTCCACTTCTAGGAATTTGTCCTACAAATACATTCGAACACTTGCAAAACAGGTTATAGCAGTTATTGCAGCATTGTTTATAGTAGGAAAAAAAAAACTGGAAACAACCCAAATGTCTATCAGTAGGGGGCTGATTAAATAAATGATAGTATCTCCATACAGTGGATTACCTCATTGGAATGCCATGCCGCCCTAAAACAACAAGGAAGCTCCGTACGCACCAATTTGGAGGGAGCTCTAAAACACAGTTAACTGAAGAAAGCAAGGCACAGAATGGTATATATAGTGGGCTACCATTTTCATGATCAGTTGAAGAAAAATACATATATATACATCCACCCATAAACATGTATATACAATTGTAAATGTCTAGAATATCCCTAGAAGGACACACAAGAGGCTAGTAACATCAGTTGCTTCTAGGAAGGAAAACTGAAGGTCTGGAGACCATCGTTAGGAGAGGAACTCTCCAACGAGAACCTGCATGGGAGTAAGAATAAACTGAACTGCTGTAAAAAGTAGACTCCCAGGGCACCTGGGTGGCTCAGTGGGTTAAGCGTCTGCCTTCGGCTAAGGTCATGATCTCAGGGTCCTGGGATCGAGCCCCCGCTGGGGCTCCCTGCTCAGTGGGGAGTCTGTTTCTCCCTCCCCCTCTGCCCCTCCTCCCTGCTTATGTTCTCTCTCTCTCTCAAATGAATACATAAATCTTAAAAAAAAAAAATGTAGACTCCCTCATCCTATGGCTCAATCACAATAGAAGGTATTTCCCTAATCATCTAATAGTCCAGGGTGGGCCTTTTATACAAGCAGCATTGTTCTGGGGCCCCAGTGGATGATGACTCTTCCACCTTTAACACAAGATAGGAAGCATACTCATCTTTGCCCCAACCCTTGAGAGAAGGGCTGGAGCTGGAGGAAGGCACAGGGGAGGTGCTCATGGACCACACCTGGAAGAGACACAGAGCTCTGCTCCCATTTTATCGGTTGGGCCCAGTCCCATGAGTGCAGTTGCAAGGGAGGCTGGAAGTGCCCAAGGAGAGAGGAAGAGCAGATTTTGGTGCCCAGCCACCAGCTCTCTGTTGGACTAGCCTTCCGTACCTTTTTAAAATTTGAAACACATAACTGTATATTCAAAAAGATGAACACAGTTAAATGTGAACAAACAAGAGTTAGGTCTGACCTGAGAGCTGCCAGTTTTGAATCTACATATAAATGGTGTTTGATTATATGATAAAGGTGGCTAATTGTATCAGTAAGAAACATATAGACTATTCGGTAAATGGTGTCGAAAAAAACAGAGTAACCACTGGGGCAAAAAAGTAAGGTTAGGTTTCTTACTTCACACCATGTCCCACAAATAAATTTCTGTAGGTGAAACAACTAAAAATAATAAATGACACCATCGAAGTATTAAAAGAAAATATAATCTTGGGGGAAGAATATATCTTTAAATGATTCAGGTCTCAATGGCAACTGACAAATTTGACCACATAAAAGTGTCATCAAAATGATGAAGGACAACATGAAGTCAAAAGACAAGAGACAGAGTAGGAGAAAATATTTGTCGCATGAATAAAAGACAAGGAAATAATAGCCCACATATATAAATTGTACTTAGAGATCAATAAGAAAATAGACAAAGAATCCCATGGAAAAATGAGCAAAGAATGCGGAAGGAACATACCCAGAAAAGAAATGCCAATAAGCCATGAGATGCTCGTGCTCACAAGTAATCAGGAAATTCAAATTCACGCAACAATGAGATATTCCTTATCACCCATCAGACTGGCCCAAATGGGGGCAGGTAAGAGGAACATACTCAGTGTTGGAAGTGAACTGAAGAAACGGTCTTATGTGTTGCTGACCAACATATAAATTGTCATATCATTGTTGGAGAGCAACTCAGCATAATCCATCATATTTTAAATATCATATTTTTAAATATTTAAATATTCTTAAGTAGATCCTTCAACCAAGAAATTTTTGAGTCACCGTCCTGCAGAAATACTTGCACATGCCCACAAGCAGCAATTCAAAGAAATCCATCACTATATTACCATCACAAGAAGAAAAGAAAGGACAAAACTGAATGTCCATCAACAAAGGGGGTTGACCTAATACATCCAATACTGTAGGAGACTTCACAGCGCAGTTCTTCTTCTTTTTTAATGGAATAGATCTATGTGGAAAAAAAAATATATATATGTCAACACACATTGTTAAACAAAAACAAAAACAAAAAAAGCAGGATGTAAAAGCATACATATGTTATTCATAAACAAAACCCACCACGCGTTTCTATATTAACACGCATGTCTCTAAATGCCTATAAAACTGTCTAGGAGAATCCAAACTCCTAAGGGCAAGCACATCCGCGGAGAGGAATATGACGAGGGCAGTGAGAGCAAACTTTTGCTTCTGCTGCGTCCCTCCATGACTTGTCAGAAAGTGTGAGACGCTGGTGGAAACGTGTCCTCGTTGACCCGTCCAAACATGCGGGTGTATTCATATCTGCACATGAAACGGGAGAATAGAACTTTCATGGAGGGCTTGCCACGTGCTAGCCCTGGGCCAAGCACTTTACTTGCATTATCTCATTTCATCCCCACCGAGAACTTTATGATTTAGACACCGTTACTCTCCCCATTTCCAGATGAGAAAGCTGAGCCTCCGACAGGTTAAACCGACCGCCTGAAGTCACCCAAATAGGAAGTGTCATAGCTGAAAGAGAAATTCAAGGACGTCTGATTTCAGAGACCACCCTCTCGGTCTTGACCTTGGAACATGGAACACGCTGAGTTCGTGACCCCTGAAATCCAACCTTGCCCAGTTCTGTGGCTCTGCTGGGGACTTGGGTCAGCTGGAAATGCAAGACGAGGAGCCGGGAGTGCTGGGGGAGGCAGCTCCAGCCTGCTTAGCCCGGGTGCCGCTTGCCTTCCCACTGATCCTGAGGCCCTGGCTCATCCACCACACACAGGCTTCACAGCGAGTCTCACGGGGCCTTCGTCCCAGGCCTGACCACCTCCTGGTGCAGATGGGGAAACCGAGGCTCAGAGCAGGAAAGGTCTGCCTTGCATGTGGAGGCGGGGCCAGCATTGGGATGAGGTCCCAGGTAGCCTCACGCTCACCCTCAAGGCTGCCAAGCCTTGTTGTAGTCTCTTCTCCAATTACGTGGACGTGCAGCCATTCCATAATGGGGGGTGGTGATGGCCAAGCGGGGCAGGGCACAGCCTCTCCCAGTTCCCTAATAAATCAGCTGCGTCTGAGGGTGGCTCCAGGACCCCAAAGCCACCTCGGAACCCACAAGCTCATTTCTTCCTGAGGAAAGGTCCACAATTTCGTCTGGCATCTTGAGGAGTGGCAAGAGATGGGCAAGGACAGAGTTGGCCCTGGGAGGCGCCAGGGTGAGAGTCCCCCGCAGACGCCTCGGAGTTGGCCTTCTTCCCTCTCTCTCTGCCTTGGTCTGTCTCTCTGGTTTTAAATCACCTAACTGCTTTTGGGCTGGGAAGAACAATTACAGCCAATTGATCTGAATCAATCTTGAGGCCACAGGGACCTCCTCTGGGTTCATTAAAATGGCCACTGTTGTGCCTGGCGAGCATATCTGATTCGTCTCCGGGGACTAAGGCAAGAGCACCAGGCTCGCTGGGTCTGGAGACTCAGTTCTCAGGCAGTATTCAAAACCATCTGCTACATCCCCGCACCCTGCCCCTCTGCCCTGTCCCGTCTCCCTCCTTTGGGCCTTGTAGCCCCATTTCTTCCTCTGTCAACGTGACATACCGCAGTACCATTTGTCACATGTCCTTTTTAGACATCTTGCTGGGATTTATTTTAAGCTTCCGAGCCTCGCACCAAGATGGCAGAGTTGGTGGTGCCACAAAGCACAGGGTGAGGCTGAGGGAGCGGTACCTCGCCCAGCAGGGTAGGGTTCAACCCGGGTAGTCACATGGTGTGCCTTGCAGGGCTCACGGGTTACATGGCAGCCTGGCACGCTCTGGGGTGCGGGGATGTCGGTTTCTGGGCCAGGAGGGGAAGCCTGAGTCCTGCCGAGGCCTCTGGCTTGCTGTGAGAGTTGGTGTCCGCTCTCCACACAAGCCGAGACCTAGGACACATGCTGAGCCAAGCGCCAGTCTTCCTGGCTGGGATAGCTGACCCAGACAGGCGGCCCCAACCACAGCCCAGGCCCAGCTGCCACGAACAGCACCCACCAGCAGTGTGAGGGGGTCATCTGGTTGGTTGTCCATAGTGGCATCGGGGCCTGTCCTGCCGAAGGCCATCTCTTCCCCCAACCATGTATGGAACGCTTTCCAGGAGGACCCTTTGGGTAGGCTGTCCTGGGCACCCAGGGCTTGGCCAGCAGACACCCAATGTTTGAGGAAGAGCACCGTCCTGGGGGGGCAAGGAGACCCGAGTTCTGCCCAGCTCACAGGGAGCACACAGGTGGATCATGGCCTTGCCTGAGCGTCCCTGTCCTCATTTATTGATCTGAAGATCCACTGATAGGGACATGAGTGAGAAAATGAAGATACATACACACAAGGCAAGGCCCGTCACTGGGGCCTGAGAGCCACCGCGTGGTCTTTGTTAAAGCAGCCAAGGTGATATCTGAACTCGTGTTCATGTTCTGGAATAACTGTGAAGACGCTGAAAAGAACAAAGTGGTTCTGTAAGTACCTCTGTGACATGATCTCCAGGAAATGTTGTGGATTTAAAAAGGCAAGCTGCAGAAATACGTAGAGCATGATTCCATTTAGGTTACGGCATGCACAAACCCACACACAGAGAAGCAAATACGTTTCTCCGCGTCCGTCCGTATACACATATAGAGAAGCGCAGAGAAAGGGCCGAGAGGATGCCGGCCAACTGTCAACAGTGGTGACTTCTAGAGACAAGGGTTCCCAGGGGTTCGCGTGAGAACTGCGATTGTTTCTTCGACTCACTCCTGGCGAGACTGTGGCCGTGGATTCCCAGCCCCCTACCAGCCATGACATCCGATGGTCCTTAAGTGTGGCGAGTTTGATGTGACACCGCCACCGACTACCACCCCTCATTCTTGAGAGACTCCCAGGACATCTTGGTTAACCAAATTGACCGCCCCATGGCATCCCAGCCTCCCTCTCCCCCCGCCAATGCTCCAGATCATTCTTCCTCCACTCCCCCTATTAAATGTAACCTTCCCTTTATCCATTCCCCTCTCTGCTGACCATGAGCCTGCAAAGTATGGGATAGGCTGATCCCAGTTATGGGTCATGACTGATGCCCCAGGCCTCCTCAGGATACCTGGGTGCAGGTAGGACTGGCCTGGAGCAGCAAGAACTTCAGGAAACAGAGACTACCTTGAAGACATCAGGATAAGTGAAATAAGCCAGACATGAAAGGCCACATGTTGGGTGATGCTCCTTACGTGAGGTACCTGGAATAGTCAAAAACATAGAGACACAGGGGGACCACGATTGCCAGAAAGTGCAGGAGGAGGGAACGGGGTGTCGTCATTCAATGGGTCGAGTTTCAGTTTGGGAAGATGACAATGTTCTGGAGGAGAGTCCCCAACAATGTGAGTTATTTAATACCACTGAACTGGATACTTAAAAATGGTTAAAATGTTAAGTCTGATGGATATGTTACCACAATAAAAAAAAAAAAATCAGTCAAAAAAAAAGATAAAGGAGAAGGAGGAAAGGTAGTAGGTCAGCAAGCATGTGACACATGATGTTCTGAGGCAGAGAGGGGCTTCCCAGTGCCCTCTGGAAAATCCTCAAAACATGTTACCTTCTGTCCTACACCTAGTGCTGTAAACTTTCTTCCAAGCCACATCAATCTAAAAATAAGTGATAGGGGCGCCTGGGTGGCTCAGTCCGTTAAGCATCTGCCTTCAGCTCAGGTCATGATCCCAGGGTCCTGGGATCGAGCCCCGCATCGGGCTCCCTGCTCACCGGGAGGCCTGCTTCTCCCTCTCCCACTCCCCCTGCTTGTGTTCCCTCTCTCGCGGCGTCTCTGTCAAATAAATAAATAAAATCTTTAAAAAAAAAATACGTGATAAATCCTGGAGCTTTGAATTTCTATTCAGTGAAAAGATTACCTTTCAAAACCAGATATATGCCACCAATTATTGCTGAAATAAAGAAAGGAGAAACAGAAGATGGTGGGGTCAGAGCACCCCAGGACAGAGATCACCTCAAGAGGCATTTCAAGGGCGCTAGAGGTCAGGTAGAGGAGGGCTGGATCGTGGCAGTGGATTGAGAGACTGGGAGGCTGGAAGGGAACTTTCCAGCGTGGCGGGGGCACAAACCTGCTTACAGCGGGTTACAGGTACCACTGGCCATGCGTGCGCGTGCATGCACACACAGCATGAGATGTGGTGTGATACGTATGGCACTCTGCCAATTGAACAAAGCTGTTACAGAACTATATATACGGTATGGCTTTCATTATGTTAAAATTAAAACAACAACCAAGGACCAGAGGAGAGATATCAAAATAGGAACCATTGTGTTTTGGGTGTTCTTTATCCTATTTTTCTATTTATAAATTTGATTTCATGCACATGTGTTACTTTTAGAATAACAGATAAAAATCTATGCCTCTGTGGAAGTGCATTAGAATCATCACGGTCTGGGGGCGCCTGGGTGGCTCAGTCATTAAGTGACTGCCTTCGGCTCAGGTCATGATCTCAGGGTCCTGGGATCGAGCCCCGCATCGGGCTCCCTGCTCCGCGGGGAGTCTGCTTCTCCCTCTCCCACTCCCCCTGCTTGTGTTCCCTCTCTCGCTATGTCTCTCTCTGTCAAATAAATAAATAAAATCTTAAAAAAAAAAAAAAGAATCGTCATGGTCTGGTGGGGTCCAGACTGCAAAGAAATAAACAGCATGTCAGGTGATTAACCTGGAAGAAAAATAAAGCAGAGATAGGTGGTCAGAGAGTGCGAGGCAGAGGGGATTTTTAGTAGAGGGTGCTTGGGGAAGTGGCAGGCAGCAGAGACCTAAGGGAATTGAGGGGCAAAAAGATATAAGCAATGATGTGAATAATTTATGCACAAGGATATTCAATGCAACATTAGTTATGACAGTGAGAAATTAGGAACAACCTAAATGATGAACAAAAGGGGAATAGTTAAATAAAATAGGGCATGTCCACATCCTGGGTTACCATGCAGCACTTAGAGAATGCAAAATAAAACCGCAAGATGCCACTTCCCACATCAGCAGGACTGATTTGAGGATGACATCAGGGCCAACCAGTCACCTGGGAGAGGGGTCCTCAGAATCGCCACTGGGCAGGGCATGCCCTGGTCCAACATGGCAGGAAAGCAGGTTAGCTACATAGGGATTGAGAATCTTAGACGTGTTTGTATTTGTTTAAGGAATAATCCTCCTTTTAGAAACCCATCTAGGATAATAATAATAATAGTTACTATTATTATTTTAAGTGATCTCTATGTCCAACGTGGGGCTCAAACTCATGACACTGAGATCAAGAGTTGCATGCTCCACCAAGTAAGCCAGCCAGGTGCCCCCATCCTAGGATAATTTTTAAACTGGCAAAACAAACCACATTATTACTTATGGCAGTGAAAAACTAGAAATGGTCCAAACGTCCAACATTTAGTTAATGGTTAAGTAAAATACACTACATCTGTAGATGAAATTCTATGAGGCCATTAAAAGTATGTTTCGAATAGTTTTTTTAATATTATAGAAAAATGCTCTTGATATAATGTTAAGGAAAAAAAAGTCAATACTCAAATTGTATACAGCACAATATCATGTAGGAAAAGAAAACTATCCTTAAGTAAGCGTGAAATAAATGTGCTTGAAATATTATTCATGACTGCCTCCGGGTAAGAATATGGCTGCTGTTATTGGGGTTTTTTCCCAACTTCTTTACTCTTTCTTGAACTTTACACATTTTATACAAAGAGCACATATTATTTTGATAGCTATAAAAATCATGAAACTTTAAAACTTTAAAAATTACTTTCTGGGAAAAAGCCAGAATAAACACATGTGGAAAAGTGGGGATAATAATTGTAGGATATTCTTTTAATAAAAAGGGCTCTCAAGGAAATTTCTTTTTGTAATTGAATGGCGTAAGGAGGGCCTGGTTCTCAGGGCGAAATTATGATTTTTTTAGTTGCTGGTTTTTGCTTGTGTTTGTGTTTCAAGCGATGGGAGAGATTGGATCCAGCTCATGGGTGGTGAGGAAAAGCCCAGCGGAGATAAAGCAGCAAAGATTCGGGACCCAGGCGCTGTGGGGGAACTTGAGAGCCGGCTAAGCGAGGGCTGGTGGGCCCTTTTCAACTCACAGCTAAAATGTCTCGACTGATGAGGAAGTGTCACCCTGGACACTGAGAGGACGAGGGGCACACGCCCAGGTTGGGGAGTTAGTCCTGGCTGCCGAGTCTGCAGGGCAGGACTGGCAAAAAGACGGGGGCTGTTTCCACCCCACCCCCAAATCAGAGCAGCTCAGAGTTGGAAGGAAAGTCAGAAGAGCCTTTGGCTCACCCCAGCGACTGTGTCTGTCACCGGGCACTGGGCCGCACTGACCAGAGTAGCAGGCAGCCCCCCATCCCCCACCCCCATTTCACAACTCCCAGGGGACGGATGGTGCACTTGGCACAATGAGGTGAGAAGGTAGTGGGAAGGGGGTGGAGAGATTGGGGGAGGCAGATGGAGTAGGCACCCTGGCTGCACTGAGTGGGGAGCGGCAGGTCAGAGATGACGCCCCGTAACCAGAAGCCCTTGGCAGATGTCCACGAGACCCTAAAAACTGAATGGTGAGCAGACAACGAAAGTGTGACCCATCCAAACAAAGGGACGCTCCTCATTGGTCTAAGGGACCAAATTGCTGGTATAAACTACAGCACAGAGGAACCTCGAAGACATGATGTGAAGTGAAAGCAGCCTGTCTCCAAAGGTGACCTACTGTATAACTCCATTTATAGAACATTCCCAAGGAAACAAAGTGATGGAGAGGGAGAAGAAATTGGGTGGGGGTGACCATGTGAGGAGTCTTTTTGGGGGGATGGAATCGGACCGTGGTCTGGACTGTGGTGGTCACGGGAATCCCATGTGTGCGAAAATTCATAGACCCATGCTGGACACCGAAAGAAAGAAAAGGCAATGTTTATGTACGGTAATTCTAGAAGTGAAATGAGTAATTCTTTTTAAAAATCGCCTGGATGACAGGAAACAGATCAGTGGTTGCCAGGAGCTGGTGGTGGGGTTGACTACAAGGATGAGGGAATTCGGGGGGAGTAACAGAAATATTTTGTCTCTGGACTGTGGTGGCGGTTACATGGCGAAGCATTTGCCTAAATTCATAGAGCTATACACACAAGAGACTTCATTTTACTGTACATAAGTTAAAAAGCAAATAAGTAAAATTTTAAAACTTCAATTAAAAATCATTTTTTTATGGGGCCAGGGGTATACACCTGTGCTCCCAGATCGAGATTTTACCCATTCCTTGGAAAACACACCTTTGAAGAAGAAAACAGTAAACGGAATAAAGTCAACAATCAAACTCAAGACAGAAGAAACCTTTGACTTTTCACTGTTTCTTGGGGACTAGCTTATTTCACTTACCATCATAACCTTGAACATCTCCACGTTGTATCGTAGAGCTGATATGAATAGTTTGGCTGTTGGTAGTCATACCTAATGAACAAAGACTTATCTTAGGGAAACTTTCTGAAATTTTAAAAACTAAAATATGCCTTTGGAGCATTCAAGATGAAAAAAACAGGTTCACCTCCAATTGCTTGATGGTACCGTACACCCGAAGAAAATGGAACCTTTTTTTTTTTTTTTAAAGAATCTTGATGGGGAAAAGTGAAGCCCAAGGATTCCCTATCCAACTGATTGTTTTCATCTGAGAGGTCAACATAAAGACAGTTTCAGACATGTAAGCCTCAGGAAATAAATCACCCACGTGTCTCTCCTGGAAAAAAAAAATTTCAAGACATGTTTAGTCATCTTAGAGATGAATCAAAATGGAGAAATCAAGAAAAGAAATGTAATAGCATAAAAGGATTAGGGGCACACGTTAAAATCAATTAAAATATTAAAATATAATTGTGCAAATTAAGGCAAAAGGAAGAAGCAATTCTTTGCAGAGGAGATATATATGTATATTTAAATACCCCCCAAAAATAAACTGGATCATTAAGCTCTGATTACATTAACACTTCTAGAAGGTGAATATTGAGGTAAAACTTCCAGGCACAATACAAGCCACTGCATTTGACAGTCTACCAGGAGAACAGCTCTCCGTGACCTACTAGGGTTGACATCAGGTACACGGGAGTCAGCTCACATAGGCAGGTGTAATGATGTAACCTAGCATTTCAGTGTCACATTTTTAAAAAATCTACTTCAGGTTTGCTAACAATTACTCAATGAATTTAAACATACTCTTAATTTAAAATTTCCAAGAAGATTAAGAATAGAAAGACATTTTTCTAACCTGGTAAAGAAGGTCGGTCTCAAATGAACAGCAAAACTATTCAAATCAGCTCTACGATACGACGTGGATGATGTTTAAGGATACGATGCTAAGTGAAATAAGCCAGTCCCCAAGGGACAAATACTGCCTGACTCCACTTATATGAGATCCTTCGAGTAGTCACACTTATAGAGACAGAAAGCAGAAGGGTGGTTTCCAGGGGCTGGAGATGGGGGGTGGGGAGGTGACGGAGAGTTACTATTTCATGGATATAGAGTCTCTGGTTTATAAGATGAAAAGAGTTCTGGAGATGGATGGTGGTGGTGCTTGTAGAACATCATGAACGTACTTAATACTGCTGAACCGCACACTTAAAAGTGGTTAAGATGGTAGATTTTATGTTTTGTGTCTTTTATCACAATAAAAATATTAAAAGACCAGAAGGGAATAAACAAAGATAATAATGTGTAACGAGGGATTAGGAGTAATTATTTTCCTTTATCAAACTGTTCATAATGATACGTGTCTTCTATCATTTAAAAATAAACGGAGGGACGCCTGAGTGGCTCAGTCGGTTAAGCGTCTGCCTTCGGCTCAGGTCATGATCTCAGGGTCCTGGGATCGAGTCCCGCATCGGGGTCCCTGCTCAGCGAGGAGCCTGCTTCTCCCTCTGCCTGCCACTCCCCCTGCTTGTGCTTTCTCTCTCTCTCCCTAATAAATAAATAAAAATTTTAAAAAAATAAAATAAAAATAAATGGTAAATCCAGCCAAAGAAAATCAGCTCTAAGAATAGTAATACCAACTAATCCAGAGGCTGAATTAGCCCCTGCTATGCGCCAACGGCTCGAAGAGGTGTAGTCTACACGGAGGTGTAGTCTAACCCTACAGCTACTCTGCAGAGTTGGTGCATTTGACACATGATGAACTGCGTCTTGTGGGGACCATGTGAAGACAATCACAAATCTTTTTAAAAACACAGACAGGGCGCCTGGGTGGCTCCGTCAGTTAAGCGTCTGCCTTCAGCTCAGGTCATGAGCCCAGGGTCCTGGGATTAAGTCCCACATTGGGCTCAGGGGGGAGCCTGCTTCTCTCTCTCCCACTCCCCCTGCTTGTACTCTCTCTCTCTCTTTCTCTTTCTCTCTGTCAAATAAATAAATAAAATCTTAAAAAAAAATAAAAAGACAAACATAAGAGGACGATATATTTGGTTCCTAGCAGGGCATTTAATTGAGCTACTATTATGTGCCCCTCCCTCTGTCTGTGCTGCACGGGACAGGCATTCCTGGCCAAGAGAGCAATGTCACAGAAGGTCAGAAGCAAAGCAGGAGTGCTGGAGGGGGCCAATCGGTGGACAGCTGCCAGGACCATGCCCGGGAGGTTGTGGGGCAGCCCACGAGGGCTTCTGATGGGGAGGGTGGTGGTCAGAAGATGTATTCTTGAATATTAGAGGCTGGGAGGGCAGGGAGTGAACAGCACTGACAACATTTTGAATCTCCAGCCAAATGGAAAGTAGGGTTAAGGTGGGAATGAGGGCCTCGTAGGAGCAAGGACATCTGTGAGGGCGGTACGGTCCAGTCAGGAGGACTCCCAGAGCATCTGAGACCTGGGTCAGCCTGGAGGGCCAAGTCTGAGGGGCAAGGAAGGGGCCCGCAGCAACGCAGCCCTGCCTCGGGAAAGGTGGAAGTCACTGGATGGTCCCTCTGCAGAGACTGGTTACATTAGGGACCTGCCTTCACAGACAAGACTCCACAGATGTGTAAGAGAACACAGCCACAAATGTAGAACAGTAGCTTAAGTTGGACCCGAGGAAATCACCACTGTACGTTACAAAGCAGTCACATGTCAGCAAGTTCAGATGGTTCGAGCTAATGCAGAATGTGGTCTTCCCTTCTCGTCGAAAGGGAGGGAAAAACAAGCATGCCTGTCCTAGCACAGTGCTGGAGTCCAGAAGGAATCCGGCTGGGCTGGAGGGACCTGTGCTTTTATTTTCGCTTTAACGCTATACCTCTATGTGGCTCAAATTCATCACAATTGGTATGGTGATGGTTGTTGTTCTTTTTTTTTTTCCTTTTAAGAGCTTATTTATTTATTGGAGACAGACAGAGAGAGCACAAGCAGGGGGAGGGGAGGGAGAGGGAGAAGCAGGCTCTCCGCTGAGCAGGGAGCCCGTGGCGCTCCATCCCAGGACCCCGAGCTCATGACCCAAGCTGAAGGCAGACACTTACCTGACTGAGCACCCAGGCGGCCCTGATTGTTTTTCTAATAAAGGAAAATCAATTAAGTACAGAGGTTAAGGGTATTTTAACCCTCCAGGCTGACCTGGTTCTTATCTAGGCTCTGTACCCAAGGTACATCCTCAGTCATGCACCTCCTCTCTTGTTAAGTGAGGGGTTGGAGGAGATTGTCCAGCCCCAAACCTGGACGCACATGAAAATCTCCTAGGGACCTTCGTAAAAACAAAACCAAACAGAAACAGAAAAGAAAAGAAATCAGTAGGCCTGGGAGGCTGCATTTTGATCAGTCCGTTCCCAGATGCCTCAGATGATCATCCAGGTCTGAGAGCCCCAAGCCCGAAGATTCCATAGTGTTCATTCCAGTTCTGATATTGCCTTATTCTACCTAGTGGGTGCTTCCGTCATCCCCTCTGAGTGCAGCCCCAACCCAGTAAGACCTCCAACTTCCTACCACAGCAGTGTCTTAAAGAACCCTTCTAGCACCTAACCCCTCAGCAAAGGACTGGAGCCAGAACCAGGAGAAGAAAAAAAAAAAAAAAAGAATATTTTTAATGTTCAAATGCTTCAACTGGATTAAGCATTTGGTTTTACTTGGATTATTATTTTTTCCATGACTATAAACCATTTTGCATGTTGGAACCCTTCTGCAAACAGAGCAGTTTGTCTTTGTGTTTGCTCATTTAAAAACAAATATTTGCCTGCCAAGCAAATACTGTCTCTTAGGATGTGCTATTAATAGGATAATTAGGCAGCCGGTAATGAAAAGGATTGCTGGTAATTATGGCAAGATTTGTTTTGGCATTTGAAGGCAGCGATGGAGGCTGGAGTGCTAAAATCTACCTTAGAGTTAATTAGTACAATTAGAACACACCTGAAAAAATAGCCCAGCTAATGAACACTTCACTCTGCATTTAAAGTGACAGTGCTCGGTGGTTCCCCCAGCACCCTGGGCAACCCCAGCCCTGGCATCTCTGATGGGACAGAGGGTGGTGGACACACAGAACTTGAGTTTGCCTAGCCTCGGTTTTCCAAAGAGCTCATTGTCTCTGAGCTCCTTCTCAACCCCACCCCTACTCATCCCACGGTTTGTCTAAAAGCAAGTTCTCCCGTATTTTCTTGACTTTCATGATAACTCTTCGGTGAGGTTAGGTTTAGGTGTTTTGTTTTGCCATTTTCCAATGGGGATATTGAGGACCAGAGATGCCCAGGGGTTGCCCAAAGTCATAGATGATGTCGGAGGTCAGAGGTGAGGTCAGAGGTCACGACCTGTGCCTAAGACAAATTCGAGAATGATTCCGAGGAAAGCAGCTAATTCCTGCAGGGTCCCCATGTCTGCATCAAATGCTGCACATCACCGTTGAAAGCATGGGTGTCAGGACCCTCCGGCCTGCGACGCTGGTAAACCTCACTGGTAGCAGGTCACAGGTGTGAAATCACTGATATAATTCAACTTAGAAAATATTCTCAGACAGTATCATTTTCCCTCGGCCCTGTGGGGCTTCTTCCCACGGCTCCTTCTCGGGCAAGTTCCCTCTGCAAGCAGGCAGGCACGTGGGCTTGCTGGGCGTTGGTGGCCATCAGCAGTGTGGCTGGCTGAGTGCTGGAGGGCCGTGCCTGGGAACTGAGCACACACACACACACACATGCACACACGTGCACCCACACACATAGCCTGGGGAGAGCATTAGAACAGCAAAGAGGGAGACAATGGCAGTCAATCTAAGAAGGGCTCTGCAATATAGGGGGAATGATTGGGCCTCTTTAAAGTCTTAGTTTCTGGGGGCGCCTGGGTGGCTCAGTGGGTTAAGCATCTGCCTTCAGCTCAGGTCGTGATCTCAGGGTCCTGAGATCGAGTCCCGAATCTGGCTCCCTGCTCAGCGGGGATTCGGCTTCACCCTCTGCCCCTCCCCTGATTGTGCTCTCTCTCTCTCTCTTTCTCAAATGAATAAATAAAATCTTAAAAAAAAGAAAGAAAAAAATAAAGCCTTAGTTTCCTCCTCCAAAAAAAAAAAAGAATAAAATCAGTGTGTAGGTTTGCCATGAAGGATACAGTGAGGCAGAGTAGACCTGGCCCATCATCACCACCATTACGGAAGCCTTTGTAAGACATGCTTTCTTGCTGACCCTGTGTGTGATGGGTCAAACCCTTGAGCTGTCTCATTCAGACCTTTGGGGCAGTTTGGGCTGGGGGCGGGGCACAAGGAAAGGAGGGTGGGAACTCCAGGAAGACCATGCCCCTCCTGGATTCATCAGCTCTGTTCTCTACACAGGCCAAATCCTAAACAACAGAATCCTGCCAGAACCAGATAGAGGCTCAGGCCTGGGATTCAGGGTTGTCTCCTTTTGTACTGCACCCTCTAGAATCTTCGCCCTCAACTGCAAACACCAGCAGGTAGCTATTCACCGGGCACTTTCAAACATGGCAGTTAATCTCCATAGCAACCCCGTGAGATGGATCTATCTCATCATCTTTTTAAGAAAGAGGACACTGGGGCTCAGAGAGGTTAGGTAACATGTTCTAGGCCACAAAGCCTGTCAAGCCAGCATTGAACCTAAACTAACTGGCTCCAAGCCCAGGCTCTTTCCATCCCACACAAAGTTGTGCATTGTCCAGGGTCCAAAGTCCCCTGTTGAGACCTTTGAGGATTTGGGGCCCACTATGGGCACATTCCTGGGAATTGTCAGACCTCTCAACCACCCCATGACCACTAGCATTAGAAATCACAAGAACAGGACTTGCATTTTGTAAACTGAACTCCAAGAAGAAACCCCCTCCCATAAAACCTGAAATCTATGTCCCTTGCAGTAGCTGGATTTGCACTGATTAATTAGAAAATTGCATTTATATAACCCTTTAATCTGTATTTATGTGTTGCTAAGGGTGCAGTGAACTGGGCGGGGAATTACATCCAGATTAGCTTTGATCCATAAGCAGCCTGGATGGGAGCTGCTTTCTGTGCTAAAAGGGGACAATCAAAAGGATTTGGGACCAGGATCCCCAGTGAGGGCTCTCTCCCCCTCTCCCACCTTAGACCCAGTGAGTCTGGGGCCTTCCAGGGCTACTCCGTAAAGCCTGCATGGCCGGCTTGGTCAGAACAACGGGCGAGATTACCCGAAGAGCTAATTTCAAGCTGAGTGGGCCCTTGGTTTCCTAAATAAAATTGGTTTTATTTCTCTCAACATGTGTTCAGCAAGCTTAAAGATCCATCAACCTGTACCGCTTAATACAAGCTGTACTGATAGCAGCCCATGTCCTCCCCGGAGTGGGGGAGGGATGTGGGAGGGGGTGGGGCTCAAATCCTATGTATTGAATCAGGAAGACCCTTCATGGATAAAGGGTATTGATGTAGGGAATCTTAATAATTTGTGATGATTCAAGAAAGTTATTTGATCTCAAAATCCATTTTAAAGTATTTCAGCTGTGGTTGTCATTTCTTTTTTCTTTTTCTTCAAGTTGGATCAACAGATGGGCATGGCTGGGGGGCGATGTGGCTGGGAGGGTCAGTTCCATTCTTTAGCATATGGGAGGCAGCGTGACTCGGGCATTTCACGTAGAACTCACTAGACACTGGGTCTAGGCTGCCAGCTGGGGTGGGGGAGGGGAGTCCCGCTGGGCTCAGGGATGCCATGGGGTGGGAGGCAACGTGGCTACAGTTGGACTCCAGGGCAAGGAGCCTCCCACTGTTCCCCCTTCCGCTGCCAGGAAGTTCAATTCCATTCGGCTAGTGTGGCCAGAAGTTGTTGACTTTGGCCAGTCTGTTGTCCCAGCTGGACCTGCCCTTCATTAGTTACAATGGAGTCAGCCAAAGGGCTGATGAGGAACCAAAATCCTGATTTTATAAGCATCCCCATGGATCTCGTAGCCAATCAGAGCAGCAATTCCTAAGACTCTCTAATAGCCCCGAGCATTGTGGTTTAAAAGTGTGGGTTCTGCAGTCAGCCTGCTGGGGAGATATCCCCTCTGGCTCTACCACTTTCGATCCCTACAACCTTGAACAAGCTCCTTCACCTTTCCTGGCTTTGTTTCCTTCCTTTGTGTTCTTGCGAAGGCAGCAACCGTGACTTCATCACGGAGCTGAAGTGAGAAGTAGATGAACAAATGTGTACAGAGCTGCCAGAACAGTACCTGGGGCCCAGCAGGCCCTCGATGATGATCCTTGTGATTGTCATCACCCTCCTGACTGCAAACCACAGCACGCCCCCCCCCCAACCAGGCGCACTCACTTAAGCCTGAGAACACACATGCTGGACAGCTCCTAGGGTGCTCTTGAGCTTGACTGTGCTGCCTGGGCCATGTTTCCCAGAGGACCCACCAGGCTCTCACCAAGTAGTTGCTAATGAACAGCCATTGTAACCTGTGACCCGTGAGCAGCACTTGGTTTCCACACCAAGGTCTTCTTACTCCACTGCCTCTTGTCTGGTCCTCAGTGAAGTTGAAAACCAAAGGTTCTCTACACCCCCAGCATTCCTGATCACACTCATACTCACACTCTCTCTTACCCTGGGTATTTTACCAAGAAAGAATATGTTTCTGCTTCCCAAGGGATTGGAAAACAACCTGGACCGTCTTAGAGGCAGAGAGAGCTTTCTGTGTGGGTGGGAGCGGGTTGGTGCTGTTGGAAGAGCCCTGGGACCGCAGATGGGGCAGAGGGCATCTGCTCCCCCTGACTTGCCCTGTCTGGGTCTTCCTGCCCCTCTCTGTGAATTGAGGGTGTGACACTGGATTACTCTTCCTCCCAAAGTGTATTCAGCAGGACACGAGTCCCATAAATGCTTTGTTGGGGGAAGAAAAAAAAAAGTCTGGCCAAAAAATATATATATTGGGAAACATGGCTGCTATGTCCCCTTCTTGATGATAAGCAAAACTCACTAGTGTATTAAAGGCCCGGAATGGTCCTACAGCATAAAAACAAAATCACTTAGCCTCGCGTTATGCAGGGATTTCCGAGAGTTTCTGCCAAGAGTCCTCTTGTCATGTGATTAGCCTCCTACGGAATTAGGTGGCAGCTTCTGGTCCTTCCTGGTTCCAGCAGACTGTGTTTCCTCCCCCAGGAAACAATCAATAAACATGCAAGATACAGCCATCCCGAGAAGCAACGGCTCAGTGTCCTCATTTCTCGGCCTCGGGGAGAAAGCAGGAGGAGGAGAGCAGAACCATGTGGCCAGGCTTGCACCCTGTCATAAAGGGAGCCCAGGGACCCCTGACCTGGGGCAGCAGGGAGAGAGGTGAGACAGAGGTCATGAAGAGCCAGGAAGCCCAGCATGAGTTGCCCGCCATAAATAAATAAATCAGGGGGCCACCCTGCAAAGCAGGTTGTATGGCGTTATTTGAGCAAGGCTGCTAGACATCTGGACGTTTCTGTTAGCCCCTATCCCTCCTGTTGCCATAAATTTAAGCTAATCCTAGGGGGCCCAGGATCAGAAGAATAATCCTCACATCTGTGTGGGCTTTTCAGCTTTTGAAAGCTCGTTCACAACATTATCTCATTAGTTCCCTTCAATGCCTGTGGGAGAGACTCAGGGATGATCATTCCCATTTGGCAGAGAAGAGCCTGAAGCCCAGAGAAGGAAAGTGACTTTCTCAAGGTCACACAGCAAGGTGGGGGAGAGGTAAGACTCATGTGCGTGTCTTCTGATCCCCAGCCCAGAACTCCCATGACCACAGTCTCGTGGAGAAAGCTGGCCTGTGGGACTGAAGCTGGTGTGCAGAGGGAGGCAAAGCAGAGATGGGAGAGAGCCCTGGGAGTGGCTGAGACCTGGGATGCCCCTACCCTTCTCAGGGGTGGTTCGCATCATCCCTGTGAATCAGCTGGCAGGCCCTCCATCCAGCCCCTAGGACCCAGACGGTCCTGAATGGTAAAAAGTGGAAATTACCACCACGCTCTCACTTTAAGGGGCTCTACCAGCACGAATACAAGGAAAACAGGCAGTGATCTAGGAGACCCCCCAAACAGCACCCCGTATAATGAACAAAGGACCTGAGTCTCCTCAGTTTTCTGAGACTCCTAGGAATTCAGAGCTTGAAAGACTGGAATCCTGCTCTCTCATTTTAACATAAGGTTGAGAAAATCCACTGCATGTGCTTGGATGTTGAATTCCCACCTAGTTAGAAAGCCATAGGACACCCGGCATCCAGAAGTCTGGACTCCCAACCTGCTGCTCTTCTGGCTGCTGTCCCCTCCCCTAGCTCACACACTGAGAGACTAAAAGGGGAAAAGAGTGGATATGGAATGCCCCTGGATTCTCTGCTTTTCTCCGAAATGGTTATGAGGACTGAGCCAGATTATATAATATGTGGCTAGGAAAGGATTTATCAAAGTCTAAGCACTGTCCAACAAAACAAGAGATTATTATTATGAAATTATAGACTCAAGATTCCCTTGGCACAGTCTGACTCTCCCCAGGGAATTAATGGTAAGCCAGACTGTGTACGAATGGTGGAGGAGGCAGTTAGAAGACTAAGCCCAAATCATCTCCCTGCAAGTCTTAGCCAGGTGGCCATTAACTCAGTCCCCTGCCTCCCCTGCCTTCTACCCCCAGGCCTCCAAGTGCCTGAACTTGTTGACCGCTGAACCGTCCTGATTTGTCTGAGACGGGGGTTTCCTGAATTAATAGCTGTCTGACAAGACTCACTAGCACCTGCAACATTGCCACTGTGTTGTTGTTTTGTTTGTTTTTTTTACACTTCTGTCTCCCCCTGTACCCTGAACCACTATTCTCAGTCTCAGCCCAGGGGCTGGCCTGTGCACAGCTAGACTCAAATACACCGCACCCTGTGCCTCTGTCCATGGTTCTGAAATATATTTGTGCACTGGGACAAGGCTATTTCTCCTAAGCCTGGGATACTTATTGGTTCATCCAGGAATTTATTCAATACCATCATCAGTTAACTTTGACTGTCCAATAAACCACCCAAAATGTAACAGCTTAAAATAAAAACATTAATTTTTTTCTCACAATCTGTGGGTGACCTAGACCATTTTGGTTGGGGCCATCTTGGCCGTCTGTGGTCAGCCAGTGGTTTGACTGAAGCTGGTTGAACTACGATGGCCTCCCTCATATGTGATTGAGAAGCTGTTGGATGGGGCACATCAGTTACCTCCCGAGCAATCTCTTGAGCATGTTAGCTCAGGCTTATTTGTATGGTGAACTCAGTGCTCCAAGGCTACATGAGAAGGCAAGATCCAATGCTTAAGTTGTTTTCAAGTCTCTGCTGCACTTGTTAATGTTCTGTTGTCCAAGGCGAGTCACATGGACAAGTTCTGAGTCAGTGTGGAAGAAGAGTCCCCAGAGGGAACACATGAAGGCAAATGACTGTGGCTGGTTTTTTAAAGAACAATCTGCCTCTTCTTCCATTACCCTGAACCCTCAAAGCACCATGAGGCTACAAACAATGGGTTGACCTTCTGGTGACCCCACAGAGAGACAAGTTTGTCCCAGAGCTGTTTTAAGCTGAGAATCACCTAGCCTCTGTTGAAACCACTTTCATAATTGTATCAGGAACAATTAAAAGCCCTCTTTGAGCTCTCCCTCTAACAATCAAGGCCACACCTCCAGTTCTTTCTGTATCAGAGAAGTACATTTTTTTTTCACTTCTAAATGGACAAAAAAGCTTCTGAATTGCAAGCCTTTTCAATAATATTCAGCAATAATTTTTTTGAGTTGTGCATGTCTGGGCAGTAAATGTCTCAGCAACCTTCTTGGATGAATGCAGAAGAGATCTAGAGTGCGGTAGAATTCCCTGGCCCCCAACTCCCCAGAAGGAAGGAGGTTCTAGAGAACACCTTCTAGGGGCCAGACCCTTACATAAATTCTCATTTAGTCCTCACAGCTGTCACTCCTTGAGAGTGTTCATGGAGGAAAAACTGAGGTGGGAGAGATTCAGTATCTAGGCCAAAGTCACAGAGGTGGCAAAGTTGCATGGCAAGAATTCAGACTTAGGAAGTGTGACCTCAAAGTCAAAGTTCTTTCCAACACTGCCATCACCTCAGGGCTGCAGTGTTTAGTCTTAGGGTCTGTGGGCACAGGGTCTTTGATCCCAGGTCTGCCTCCAGTTCCTGTGTGACACTGAGACACTCCTAGTCCCTTTTGAGCTTCTATTGTCTCATTTGCAATACGGCCATCAGAATACCTACACTTGCTACTCCAGGCTCAGATGGGGCAAATGCAAACATCGTTGGGCTGTTCCCCTATACTGTGAAGAGCAAGGTCAGTTGACCTCTTTGTGGAGTGACCTTGGCATCACCTTTCAAAATTTTAAATGTGTGTCTTCTTTGATCTGGTAGTTCTACTTCTAAGAATCCATGTTAAAGAAATATATGTACATGTGAGTTAGGGTATGTGCACAGAGATGTTTATTTCAGCATTGTTTATAATAGCAGGGGGGAAAAAAAAGCCTAGAAATGATGTAAATGCCAAAATGAATTACACCTATCCATGCTGCAGCAAAACTATTTGTCATTTTTATTTACTTATATATTGAAGATCTAATTGACTTTCTTAAGTGATTCATGAATTGGGCAACATCCCATCTAGCAAGTAGAGAGAGGCTCCCTATTCATCATGTTTCAAGGTAGGGAAAGACTTATGGATGAGGACATGTGTCCAAGATGTATTATTTAAAAAGAATATAGTAGGGATGCCTGGGTGGTTCACTTGGTTAAGCATCCAACTCTTGATTTCAGCTCAGGTCATGATCTCATGGGTTGTGAGATCGAGCTCCACGTCAGACTTCAAGCTCAGCGGGAAGTTGGCTTGAGATTCTCTCTCTCCCTCTCCTTCTGCCCCTCCCACCGCTCACACGCATGCTCACTCTTTTTTTTAAAAAAAGAATATAGTAGACCTATAAATAATGACACAGAAAAGCCACCGAAACATATTTTAAGTAAAAAATACATTTTAGCATGATATATAAATTTATATATGCTTATTTAGGTTGAGAGAGAGAGAGAAGGAAAACCATTTGGAAGGAAACACACCAAGAAATGGTTAACAATTACTGCCTCTAGCAATTGTAAGGAGATTATGAGTTAGTTTTTTGCTGTTGATTTGGTTTTCCTTTCTATATTTCTATATTATTGAACATGTTCACACAAATACTATATTTTTTAATGTAAAGAAAGAGTGCAATTCTAATGCTGGAAGAAACTTCAAAGATAACTCTGGCCCATGGAGAGAAAGCTTGTGACAGTCATATAGCCAACCATTGGTAGAGTCAGGCTGAAACGCTGGCCTCTCAATGACAAGCCCAGCCTGGTTTCCCTCATAAGGGCAAGGCCTTCAGAAAGCATATAAGCCATATAAACCTGAAGAATAGCCAGTGTTGTACAAGGGGAAAATCCTGGTCAGAGGGCAGTAAATGGCCTTTGGCCTTGGCACAGCCACCTATCTACTGGACCAAGTCACTTAACCTCCCTGAGTCCTATTTTCAGCATCTGTAAAATGAGACTGATTATGTCCACCTTCCAGGGTTATTCTAAGCTTCAAATAAGATAGGCAGCAGGTCTTGGCAGGAAAACATGAACTTGAACCCTAGACAGGTCTGTGTTCAATTATGCAGTCCCCTTCTCTGAACACCGGAACCAGCAAAACCCACTTTACTGGGTTGTTGGCGAACTAAAGGAACAAAATTAGTGTCAAACACTTGGCACGGTCTAGCGACTCCATGCAGAAGCCATCATCATGATGTAAAAGCTCAGTGAGGACTGACAGGTTTGCAAGGCTCACACCAAGTCTCGAGGTCTTGTGATTTCTGGGTTGCTAGCCCTCCTGGCCTCCCCTTCCCATCTTCCCTCCTCCTTGAGGCAGGATGCAAATTCCCTGATGCTCCATGACTCCAACTCACGGGGGAAATACTCTCTGACACAGCTTCTCCATTGGCCAAGTACAAAAGGCAGCTATACACTTATGATCCCCACAGATGCAGAGCCTCCCCCACGGGGAGAGGGACATGCTTGGGATCTGGAACCAGACAGGGACAGATTCACATCTTGAATCAGCCCCTTACAGGTTTAAGAACATTTTGACTTGATTCTGCAAACAAGAGGGAGCCATGGCAGCCTGTTAAGAGAATGACCTGATTTGGGAGAAAATTGTGTTCTTTTCTCTATATATGAATACTTGTCTTTGTTCACGGCCTCAGGAATGAAAAAAAGGCAATGCTTCCCTATGTATTTTAGGATGGATAGAATCTGCGCTGTTGTCTCTTCTCTAGCCAGTCCGGGACTGGCTAAATGAGAGTGAGAGACAGGTCACCTACCTAGCAGCAAGATATTACAATATCAGAGGGAGGCTTGAGTTTGGGGATTGGCCAGGGGCTTGGAGCAAGGGAGAGGTCTTCCCAATCCCCTTGCTGTGCTCAGGGAAAAACACCCTGGTGTCCTGGGTCAGGCCTCTGCTCAGCACATAACCTTCGTGCACCTCTAGCAATTCTCCCTGATCCCCCTTAGTCCCTGATTTGGCTCTCCTCCCTCAGGGCACCTCAGACACACTAGATGCACAACACGGATTGCACTGAACTGTATCGGGGAAATCAGGAATTGCTGCATGGCGGGCCCTCGCCGACCTGCCAGCAGCAAGGTAGAGAAAGACATCTGAGCTCTGGGACTGACTCTGGGGGTGGGAGAGGCACAACTTTGCATTCAGCTGGAGCCCGTTTTTCACCCTGAGCACAAGAGTGGTCCATCAGAGCCACCATGAGCTGCCCCCTTCACACCTCTCATAAAGACAATTTCTCTCTGTGTCCTGGACTCAAGGGCCAGCCGTGGCCTCAGTCCTGTGTGCGTCCCCGAGGAGCAGCCTCACTCCCCTCCCAGCTCCAGTCACCACCACCACCACCCCCAGCCACCGTCTACTACTAGAGCTTATGACCCCCCACCGAAAACGCACGGCATGACCACACAAAGCCACGGTGAGTCAGTAGATGTGTGACTCCGACTGCGAGGATGGCAGGACTCAGAGCAGGGAAAGCCCTGACCAGTCGGGCTCACCAGAGCCACGGGGTTCTGTCTCTCAGCAAGAGCCTGGCCCGGGCTACAGGCCAGGCCGGCAGGATTTATGACCAAGGTCCCAACTGGAATGGCTTTCCCTGTTCGGGTCTTTAAATTAAGGCATGAAGGGGTGGCTCTGAAAAGACCCACAGTTGTTTAATCACCGAGGCTCTAAGCAGAGACAACGATAGCTCTCAGTGCATAAAGTAAAGGTAAAGTAAATGTATATTCAGGAAAAAAAGAGAGAGATAACAGCTCTCTTGAGTTTTCTTCTTCTATTAAGCCTTTGTTTCTAAGTTTGGATAGGGGTCTCTGCTGTTCACTTCAAATGTTTGCAAGGGCAGGGTGGGGGGTGGGCACCTGGGTGGCTCAGTAGGTTGAGTGTCGCTTGATTTTGGCTCCGGGCATGATTCAGGGTCACGAGATCGAGCCCCGCGCGGGGCTCAGCTCAGGATCTGCTTGAGATTCTCTTTCTCCCTTTTCCCCTCCCCCCATTCCTGTGCTCTATAAATAAATAAATAAATAAATAAATAAATAAATAAATAAATAAATAAAATCTTTTTCAAAAAATGTTTGCAAGAGGATTTGTTGTTTTGTTTCTGTTGAAGTTCCTGACCTACCCCAGAAGATGAGGGTGGGGAAACTCCATGGAGCCTTCTTAGTCAGAGTGGGGTGTCTGGACCAGTAGTATTGGCACCTCCCGGGAGCTTGTTAGAAATGCAGAGTCTCAGGCCCCACCCCAGACCTACTGAATCAGAGTCCACAGTTTAGTAAGTTCCCCAGGTGTTTCCGGTGTGGGGGGGAGAGGGCTCCCCAAGTAGGGTACACTCGGGCCCGCAGCAGGCATAACGATCAGAGGTAATACGAGGGTGAACATTTACGATGTTCATAGCTAACTTTAATGTCCTTTTATAGCAAATGATGCATCGCTTACAGAAGTGGTAAATTGACATCAATTGGTGTGTTTTAAAAATGAGTCAACTTAAAGGAATATCCACTGATGAATAGTAGGGAGGGTTCACATATGATGATCCCCTCCAAGGGGGCATGGGATGACTCTTCCTAGAAGTGCTGATCTAGCACGGCCCTCAAGCCAGCTGTGGTGAGGACACAGCTGTGCATAGAGAGACGGGGACTTGCCAAGGTCGCTCAACAGAGTGTGGCGGAGGCAGCCCAAGGCTGCATCCAGGTCAGCAGGGCACCCCCCCCCCCGCCTTAAAGCCAATCGCGCAGCTGCAGATCTGAGCCACAGCAGCATCAGGAACTGGGACATTTGCAGGTGACACGAGGCAAATGAGCAGTGCAAATGGCTATTACTAAAAACGAAGGTATCACATGGCCTGGGGTGGCCAAGGATGAGTCATTTCAAAATGAGCTGGCTCCCTCCACCCAGGGACCACGGGGCACCCAATTCTTCACTCATGAATAAACACTTTAAACTGCTCTGCATAGGCTGAGAAGCCGAATGTGTTCTCAGTGTCACCTGGTGAAGTTTCGCGAGTAGGAAATCTGAGCAAGTTAGAAAGGAGTGGCTCGTTGACCTTCAACCTGGTGTGTGGAGGTTTGCTCAGATTTCTGGGATAAGGACATTCAGCTGCATCCCAAAATCGAAACAAAAACCTTCATAGTATTTTAACGTTTTCTCAGCCCTATTCGGATTACCTGTGGTTCAGTACCGTCAGTACCTGTCCATTTTTCTACTTTTTCCTTTTTAAAGTTGCAAAATTTGCTGTCAAATCTCCATTGACTAGTTCCTAGCTCCTTATCTTGGCATTCAATGCCGTCATCAATATGGCCTCAATCTAGCTTTCCATCCACACCACTTTCTAGCCCAAATATACCATGAACAACATGTGGCCAAACCACACCCACCTTCTGCAACCTCCCCACCTCACATTCCACAAAAGCTGTGCCATCTGCCTAGAATTCCCCCTCCACCGTTAAAATCCTTCTCCTTCAAGTTGCAATTTAAATGCCCTTTCTTCCAGGAGGCCTCTTTGGATTATCCCCAAGCCCTTTTGGGAACTCCCATAGCCCTCTACTGCTACCTTGTTACAGCATTTAGAAGAGGACTTGAATGACAATCTCCAGGGTTGTGGCTGGGTTTTCCCTTATCTCTGTGTTCCTGGCTTCCTTGCCGGACTCCCAGGAATCCTACCAGAATTAAAGGACCCAGACAAGTCCTGGGTTTGATTCCTAGCTCGCTGGCAATACTAGTTAGGGTATGACACTGGGCCAGTGTACTCATCTGTAAAATGGAACATGAATCACTTGTTTGTAGGGAAGTCATGAAAATGAAATGAGGTGGCATGTACAGCGTGCTGTCACTTACTGCCCAGCACCGGCTAGTATGTCAGAGCTCTCATTACTGCCGTGGGTAATAACCAAAGTTAATGCTATTTGGAGCGAAAGGCAGATTCTGGGTCCCTGGGACATCCCGTCCACCTCCAGGGGCCCCTCTGCCTGGCTGTGCCTCCTTCACATTCCAGCCCCCAGGCCTGCCCCAAACCCTCCCCCTTTGCTGCGTCTTCAGTAAACACCACAGGCATTTAAGGGGTCTGCAGTCTTAGCTGGGCTAAGAAACAGTGATCCGGTCCCAGCTCTCATCTCCCTGGGGGAAGGAACCCAGGCCCCAAGGGAAGGAGGTACTTGCCAGAGGGCTCAGTAACTGCAGCTCTCAGACCCTGAGGGGCGTGTGGAGTGGGGGCAGCGTTCTGTGGTTTCCAGAGTGCCATTTCCTCCCCCCCTAGTCTGGCACAGAGTTGGCTGCTAAAATGCTGCTGAACTTCTTCTCTGTTTTCAAAAAAACAATGACCTTTCTGAGTCAACATCATTTTCAACACACTCATAAAAGAGAAGCATAACTTTCAGGTCTCTCTTCTCTGAGCTGGAAGGAGACCTTGGGGCAAGGAAATTTTCCACCGTGGGCTGGGGCTTGGAACAGAACGTGGAGCAGGCTGTCCAAGCCTGCCCAGGACAGTGCACAGGTGAGCTCTGTGGGAACAAGCCAGGCGCTGCCCCTCCCAGCTGTCCGGCCGGCCCTGCAGGTAAGAGGGGGCTGGGGGCAGCTAAGACATCAGACAGGTGTATCGGGCTGGAGTTCAGCCCTGAGGAGGAGAAGCAGGGTAGGACACCTGAGCCAGACACCAAGGAACCAAGAATGAGAGAGAGATGGAGTTGAGCCAGCCGGGAAGGAGCTAGGGAGGGGACAACTCAAGGGGCAGCCATAGGAGTAGAATAGCAGGTAGGACTCTTCAAGGGCTCATGATGAACATCAGCTCCTGTGACCCTTAGAGCACCCCTATGAGGGAGGCTCTCTTCTCATACCCTCTTCACTGCTGGGATCAAGGTTCTGTTTTAAACATCACACAGCCCCCCTTGATCTAAAAGAAAGAAAAACGTTCAAGTGCTCAGTTGAGGGTGGGACAAGGGAGTGGGGCTTAGAGTGCAGGGAAGTCTGCATGAGCCCAGCCTGAGATGCTCGTGCCTTTGGGGTAAAGCATTGAGTGAGCATGCAAGAAGGGAAGAGGAAGAGGGAGAATGAGCTGTTCTCTACCTGGATGGGCGGTGATCAGACACACTGCCTGCCCTTCCCTAGCAGAGTTCTGGGCCCCCCCTGAACTGGGTTAGATCTAACTGAAAAAGGCAGGTTCTGGCTAAGAGATGTGGCAGCTGCTCAAGAAAAACCTGAGAGGCTCCCCGATGGGGAGGACCTGAGTGGTTTTTCTTTTAACCCAGTCAACAGTCTGGATTTTTTTTTAACTCCAAGGAATCCATTTTATGAGACCAGGGTTAGGGAGACAGGGTGAAGGTCAAAGCTGTCAGCTTACCCAGGCAGCAGGCTTTTAACATGTATTATATTTTTTCTGTGGGGCTTGATACAGGCAAAAGTTCATAAAGATTAAAAGGGCAAGGAACCTATACACTGTAATGGCAGACTTCATCTGGAGAATTCCTGATGTTAGTTGGTATAGTGCATTCACTGCTTTAATGGCCCCAACTACACACACACACACACACACACACACGCACACACACACACACACACCCCACATCCACAGCCATTGCTATATGACTTTCACTGAAAAGCTGGAGATGATTTCCCCATCCTTAACTCTGGGCTAGTTTTATGACTTCCCCTGGCCAGTGGAATACAGCCGAAGTGATCCATTGTCATTTTCAAGTTGGAGCCTCACTGGCGTGAGCAGATCCCAACTACCTGCTGGGGAATGAGAGACACAAGGTGCAGAATCCAGTTGCTTCAGTTACCAAAGACGAGGCCATCCTAGATCAGCCAGTAGCCAGCCGACCCCAGACTTGAGAGAACCCCAGCCAAGAACAGCCTGGCCTCCCTGAGGCTGAACCCATACCTGACAGCAATCAGCAGTGTTGTGTGTCTAGGAGGTTTGGGGGTTGTTTCTAATACAGCATTACTGTAGCAATAGATGACTGATACAATGTATTAGTTTTCATCTGATACTTGGGCATGAAGAGCTACAGTCCCTAATGCTCCCCATCACAAGTATGGCTCTCTAAGAAAACTTGGCCAGAAAATACTTGGAAGACACAAACTGTTTGTTGGCTCCTAAATTTTAAATTAAGGCTAAGACCCTTTTTCTGCATTCAGAGACAACATACGACCTAAACAATCAATTATTGCACTAGTTAAACATTCTTAAATCAGTTGAACTTCCAGCTCATCTCTGCTTCCTCTCAAAAACTTTACTAAAATCACAGAAAAGAGGTTGTAAAAAGATAAATACCAAAAAAGGAGGGGTGGGGGAATGAAAGAGAAGCCAGAAATAAGATCTGAAGAAAAGTTTGGAAGGTAAGAAACAAGAGGCAAAACTGATGGAATGACACAGGTCTCAATCTTTTCTGTCTACAAGAACTTCCAAGGACTGAGCCAAAAGAGGGAAGCAGGTTGTGCACTGAAACTCAGGACAGTCTCAGGAATCGAAACTATCAGGCCGGGGTGCTGGGAGGGGCTGAAAATTACACACCCGATTGGAAGTCACGCTCCACCGTAGTGGAGGGGTAAGCCGGGAAAGAGGGAGGAGGGTGTCCACGAAATAGGGGAGCCAACAGAGGAGAAATGCCCCCAAATAAACAAATAAAAGCTACCAGGAAGATGCTGGAGGGAGGTCCGGGAGGGTCGCTGCACAATGGACCAGAAGACCTCCCTACCCCCGTTCTGATCAGAGCAGAAGGTAAAGAGCTCCAGAAAGCATGTGTCCATGGGAAGAAAATAAAACTGAACTACTATCTGATGTTTTAACCATACTTAGAGGAGCTTTGCAATTCTTTTGGAGAATTTGGAGGTCAATTAGTAATAGGAATAGAGAAAACTAAACGAACAACAAAAAAAGAGGAAATTATTATCTGCAGAAAAACTTGAAGTTATAGAAAAAAGGAAATGTGTTCATAGTACACTACGTACATGGCTCAGCTGTGAACAATATTTAAATCGTCATAGTAGTGTAAACACTGAATATTGATATACTACTAGCATTTGTGGTAGAACTATACTGGGAGGGTGGGGGGGCAGAAAATGCATGTGCGCATGTATAAGAAAGCTAAATGCTATCATGCAAAGCCAACAGATAATATTTACAATGGAAAAAACTCAGAAAATAGATGTATAATCACAGTATTCAAAAATATGGAGATGAAAAATGCAGAGAAAAGACGTGACTGCACACAGAGCTGCCTGCCCTCCGCTGTCCCTGACAGCCCCAGCAAGACCACGGCATGAGGCAGCAGCTTCTGACCATCAGCCCCGACCCGGAAGGATGGCAGGTCAGGTTCAACATCCCAAAGCAGTCCTCCAGGTCATTTCAAAATCAGGCTTCCTCCAATCGATCCCTCCCGGGGAGCTATCAGGCCGGCCACTTCCTGGTGTCAGCCAAGAGGAGGGAAGAAATTCATTTGCTGGGTCTGGTTGTGGCTAAATGAAATCAAAGACAGAGGGGGCACCTTCTGCGAAGGAGAGGAACCGTTCACCAGGGACAGCCACAAAGGACAGACAGGAGGAAACGTGAAGGAAGGCAGAGACTAGGAAACCCTCAAAGCTACCCCTCCTCACCTCACAGATGGGGGAAACCAAGGCACAGAGAGAGGAAACAATTTGCTCAAGGTCACTTAGTCCTTTAGGGAAGACTCTGAATTATAATGATAAAACCCAGCACTTATAAAGTGCTTACAGTATACAAAGCCCTTAATATATATGTACTCCCCCAAAACTGTGATCCAAGGATCCCTGTATATTATATGAGGATCTCCATTTTACAGATGAAGAAACTGAGGCTCAGAGGTTTAATTAAGTCCTTCAATATCACAAACATCTAGTATGTGGGAAAACTGGAACTGGAACACCATCTGATCACGGCAGTCAAATTCCTAAGCCATGGATCTTAGCACAGGACTACGCTGCCTCTTGGAGTTAGAATCAGGTATCCCTTGCTATAAGCCAGGGCCCAGCCTGCTGCCCCCCAATGCACAGTTGTGCCCAAACCCTGCGTGGTTATGCCCCTGCCCTCCCTCTGTGGGGCATATCTGTTTCTCCCTTCATCTTTGTCAGTCCCTTTCTATATTTCCTTCTCCATGAGTGTCCGTTTCCATCACTGCCTCTCCCTGTGTCTCTTTATCACTGTTTCTCTGTCTGTATGTCAGTGTTTAGCTTTGTTCTGTGTGTGCGTGTCTCTGGTGTTTATGTGTATCTGTCTGTCTCTATCTCCCCCTGAATACCTGAGAAACAGCATTCTGTGGTGGATGGATGGATGGATGGAGGGAGGGAGGGAGGGAGGGATGGAGGGAGGGAGGGAGGGAGGGAGGGAGGGCGGGCTACCTCCATCCACAAACAGCAGACATGGGAATGAGCAAGCACATCCCAGCCCAAGGATCGCTGGCAGCCAAGTCTCACTGAGCCATTGATCTGTCTCACCCTCTAATGCCCTCCCTCCCCAAGGCCTGTGCATTCCATTTCCGTCTTAACCCAAAGCTGCTTCCCCAGGGCTTGGTGGCTTGCATACAGTTTTATTGTTGATACAGATCTTTATCTGCCTTGGGCTTATAACTGACATTTAAATTACTCTGCAAACAACGAATCAATATTTATGGATTCTTGGACCGGTGCATTTGCCAAACCTGGTGTCCTAAGTTTCTCCCAGGCCAAAGGGGGACATGAGTCAAGGTCAAGGCTTTATCTAATTAGAAATGGGGGACCTGGGTCTGCCTCTAAGCAAAGGTCTCGAATCAGAGTACAGCTGGGTGCTCCTAGACCATCTAACTAGAGCAAGGCAGCTTGCCATGGGAAACGCAGTTCACTTCACAAACAGTGGGCATTTCCTGTGTGCAAAGCACCACGTTAAGCCTATAGGAGAGACAAGGATAATAAAATCAGGTCTACCCTTTAGAGGTTTCTACACTGGGAGGAGACAGAGGTACACATAGGTGACTACAAGCAGATTATACCAAAGTTTGCAACAGAGGTCCAAACCCAGTACGCGGGGAGACAAAGGAAAAGTGGAGGTTCCTGGAGGGCTCCCTGGAGGAGGAAGGACATTCCAGGAGAGGAAAACAGCCAGGGTCAATAAGACCCAGAGTTACAGAACAGGTTTCAGGGCTGAAAGAGCTTTGTGGGTAAAGTGTCATAGAAAGGTAAACTGAGGCCTGAACCTAGCGAACTCGGGACACCAAACTGAGGCTCATGGCTTGCCTCCTGTGGGCAAGAGCCATGGGAGGTCTTTGAGATAGGGAAGCACCCCGAAGGAGCTGTGCTTTGAGTTCTCTGGAAGCCGTGGGAAGCATGGCAATCAGTGGGAAGTGGGGCCTCCCAGGGGTGAGTGGGAGGGCCGGGCCCCTGGGGCGCTCCGTGGTAGAACTCCCCCCATCCCTAAGCCTCGCTCCCCAGGGTACCACAGGATGGCTGGGCCCTGTGTTTCTCCACCTTGTCAGCATGGCCCTCACCCGCCTTGAGAAAAAGAGCAAACATGAGATGGATGCTTCTGGGGCCTTTTGGAGCTGAGTTATGGAGCTGGCCTTCATCGTGAGGCCAGACCATTTATCACCCTGGTGAATTTAAGCTCTGGTTCCAGGAAAAAAGACAAGCAATCTCTTGTCCCTGCATCAGCACAGACATATACGTTCCCAGGCGACCATTTATTTGTCCAGCTGCCCTTACCGGCTCAGCTGCAGGGACCCTCAAGCTGCAACTTCCCTTGTGGGATCTCTCCCGGCGCAGCACACAGTCTGGGCATCTCAGGGGGTGGCGGCTGAGCTTCTGGAGTTTGGGGGGGAGGCTGTGCGATCTGGAGGTGCTGCAAGAGCTGCTTCTCCATTAGGCGCCCTGAGCACAGTACACCAGGCCCGCGATGCATGGGGAGACCCATGACCATGTTGAAAAACCTTTTAAAATCTGAAGAAGACAAACACATTCATCTTGAGACCAACAATGTCATAAAAATATAATTTTTAATAGTTTTTAATGAAGAAATGGGGCCCATGAAGGCCAAAGGCCCAGAGCCCATGAAAATCAGAATATGACCCTGCTGCCCAGACCAAGGCACCCAAGTTTCAATCTTCTTTCAGTGGAAATGGAAAGAGCCAAGCAGAGCTGGACTCAAATCCCACGTACATCCCTTGGTGGCTCTAATTCCCTCCCTGCACCTCGCTTTCCTCCTCTCTGAAATGGGCTAATGAGCTGCACCTCACAGGTGGCCTGAGGAAGCTGGAGCTGTGCACAGTGTCCAACAGAAAGGCACCCGTACCTCCAATTCGTGCCCACTTGCTCAAGTTCCATCTTCTCTGGGAAGTTGTCCTGGCCGCGCTAAGCCTCCATGTTGTCTGCTCCTGAATGTCTGGGGCTGTTGGTGGCAAAGAGGCTCCAGGAGCCTCAGCCTATCTCCGTGGTTCTCAGCTGGGCTGGATCCAGACCAGCAGGTGCTGGGTCTGGGGAGGCTGTCCGGGTCACAGCAGCTGTCACCCCCCTGAGAGCAGGAACCACATCTTACACATTCTGTTTCTGCAGCATCAGGCACAGAGCTGTACACAGGAGGGGTTCTGTGACCATTAGTTGGTCAAGGAATCTCTAAAATTTAGTGTTGAGGGTCCTTGTGGTTTTCTGTCATGCTTAAAACTCCTCATGGCTGCACACTTGGGCTTGCCCAACTTCCTGAGCCTGCCTTACAACCAATCTCCCTCCTCCAGGCTCTGGCCACATGCAAGCCTCAGGACCTTTGCACATGCTCTCTGCACCTCCAGGAATGCCCTTCTGCCCACAGTCTGCATGGCACCTCATTCCTCAGGTGTCATCTAGACATCACCTCCACAGAGGGGCCTCCCCAAAATGGATCCTTCCATTATTTCTTTTAGCTCTGAACCTGACCATGTCTTCATGGTACTCAACACAAGTTTACTGTCTCTCTCTCTCAACACATGAAAGTTCCTTGAGAGCAGAAACTTGGCCAATTTAAATCACTACTATTTTACATAACCTAACACAGGGACAAACTCTGAAAAATATTTGTCAAATGAATAAATGGATGAATAAATCCTTTGTCTTATTAGGAATATCTTATTACTCAAAAAAAAAAAGAGAGGGAGAGAAAAGAAGAATATCTTTTACTCTATTCTGAGCAGGTGCTGAGGCACCATGAGAGGTTCCTGGGCCCAGGCCCCCCTGTGCCTTAGCAAGGTGACCCCTGCAGCCTGAGCACTGGGCTTGGGTGCCCAGGTATGTGGGGGAGGGCCGGGACCCTGTCAGGGGTAGGGGGACTCCCAGACCCTGACCCCTCGCTTAAGGGGCTGATCCCCCACTAGGGGAAACAAGACATTTTGAGGGTCCAATATGGACCCTCCATGCACGGAATGCAATGCTGGGATTCTTACCAAACTTCACTAGACCCTTAGCCTGGCTGATTATCATATCCTTGTCTGAAAGAATTTGATTTCGCCCATTCAACCAACAAGTATCTATTAAGCTCCGCCAATGTGCCAGACACTGTGCTTAGGGGGACTATTCAGTGTTGAACAAAAGCAGCTACTTTCTGTTTGTGGTGAATAAAGAATATAGACGGCAGATCAATCGGAAAAAAAGTAAGTGGGGCAAGACACAACCAGAATATAAGATCTAGAAGGATTCTTAGACTTACGACTGACTAGTATGTGTCAGAATGGCCTGGAGTGCCCGTGACCCTCCTCGGAGTTCCTGGCCTGGGCCTTTCCACCAGACCCGACCACCTGACTGGAGGGCAGGTGTGGAGAGGGGAGGTGCCCATGCAGGGGTGAGGGGCAGGTGGGAGGAGCCCACATGCTCCACTGAGGGAAGAGCACTCTTTGAGTAAGGGTTACTACCTCGGGAGTCAAGGCTTATCTCTGTCCTCCCAGCTAGCCAAGTATTGTGGGGGTACACCCCCCGCCGCGCCCCTGCCCTTGGGCCCCGAGAGGATCAGGCAGAGAGCTGGGAAAGGTGCGTGAGGGCCTTGTCTGGGCCCTTCAGAGACAAATGCTGCCTTAGCCACCTGCACCTCCTGCCCAGTTGGGCTGCAGGCTTGTGTGTGAGTGTGAATGCGTGTGCAGATATACATGTGCGAGTGTGACTAGGAGTGTGTGTGCGTGTGTGTGAATAACCGTGGCTGGGTGTGTCTGAGTGTGACTGCGTGCGGATGTGTGTGTGCCTGTGCCGGCTGAGTGTGAGTGCACACAGCTGGGCCCCTCCCGCCCTCTCCCTCCTCTCTGGAAGGAAGCTGCAGGGAAGGGGCCAGATGGTCTCCTCTGACCTGCTATTTATCATCCCGGCAAAAGCTTATTCAGTTTAATGCTCTTCGGCAATTCATTTAAGGGCTCTGTTTGTTTCTGCTGATGAGGACTGTTAATTTGCACAGCGGTCTCATTAGGCCTAAACCACCAATTAATTCCTTTTGTTCTCATTAAATGGCTGATTCCTAAACATTTCTCGGACAACAATGGGCCTCCCGAGCAGAGCCGCCACCGCGAGGGTGGCGCGGAGCAGGTACGGATGGGGGGCTCTTCTGGTCCCCGTCCCCGGCACAGCCAGCCACCCCGGCCGAGCTTTGTAAACACTCGGGGCCTGCCAGCCACGGCCAGGCCCCAAATCCAGGCTCTGGACCGTCGCCTGGGAGGGTCGGGGCAAAGCAGGCAAAGGACAAGGGTGAGGTACCCAGCAGGGAACATCCCCTTGGCTCCCTGGGAGCCCCTGGAGCAGGCGATGGGCAGGTGTGTGCGCCCCCCTCCCCCTGCTGCAGTGACAGCCCTCAGCGGCGCTGAGCCTGCAGCTTTTGTCTGCTGGAGATGCCAGACTTATGCCCTGGAGTCTGGGGCACAGAAGCAGGTGGGGTGGGAGGGTGGGTGGTCCTGAGGTTGCATCAAGCCATCCGCCGGAGTCCCTGTGTGGGCTGAGCGAGATCACCCCCACCCCCTCTGGGGCTCAGTTTCCTCCTCGGAGCAGAGGGCGTTGAACTACCAGCACGATGTTTATTTCCAAACCGCTGAGCCATTTTTTAATCGATTGCAGGCTCACACAGATGCCCCATGTATACAGTAGCTAAAAGCTGAGCTGCTCTAGTTGGAGTCCCCCTCTTTTGGTCTCCCCTTTGCAAGGCGCTCCCCCTCTTCCCCATCCCCTCCCCTCCATAGAGGGGCGTTCGGGGATTCTCCTGAGTACGCTGCAGGGCTCCTAGCGTGGAAGCCTCTGGACTAGCTAGCCATTCTCTGGGGGTCCCAGGGCCGGGTTCTCAAGGAGCTTCAAGGGCCTGGACCCCCACTCAGTTTCCCCTATGTTAAGGCAGCGAAGTGGTTGCCAACCCTGCCCTGCTGAGAGGAAGGCAGGGTCATGGGAAGTGGGAGTGAACGAGATAAGGCACGGCCAGCACCACAGAAAATTCCAGCGAGGTACAGCTGGATGGGCACCCAGAGCTTGAGTTCCCCACACCACCACTTCCTAGCTGTTACTTAACCTCCAGGTTTCCTCATCTGTAAAGTGGGGATAAGAGAAGTACCTCCCTCCTCGTGATGGGATGAGGATTAAATTAGTCAGTACCCAAGTGCTTGGCAGAATTCCTGGCATGTAGTAATTGCTCTAATAAATGTTAGCTAATAGATACTCCTAATTCTTAGTAACCAGACAATGACCTGCCTCGCTTCCTTTTTCAGCCTTACACGCACCGCCACCCCCAACACACACACACTCCTTCACTCCTCCCTCACTCCAACCTGCCAAGCTGTAGCCAGCTCCCATCCCCTGGGCTGTTCTGTGTCAGCTCATTGGACCCTCACCCCCACATGGAGTTACCAGATTTAGCAAATACGAAGATAAGATGCGAGTTAAATTTGAATTTCAGATAAACAATGGAAAATTTTTTTATATAAGTATGCTCCAAATACAAGATGGGTTATACTTATCCTGAAATTATGTACTTATCTAGAATTAAAATGTAGTGGGGCATCTGTATTTTATCTGGCAGCCCTACGCCCAACCCATGTCTGGTGAACTTCCACTCATCCTTCCACACTCAAATCAAGCAACACCTCCTCCAGGAAGACTTCCCTGATGGCCTGTTGATGCAGGTTCCCCTTGTTCGTGCTCTCACGGTTCCCTGAGCTGGATGACCCCTACCCAGCTCTGATCACCACTGTTCACAATGCTTTGTAATCAGTAATTCACATGTCCATCCCTCCCGCTATCTTTTGAGCCCCTTGGGGTGGTGCGGAAGGAATTCATCTAGTACACCCTTCTCCAAACCTGTTCGCCTCTGTTTCCCATATTCAGTGTGCTCTGTATGCGGACAGGGAGCTCCTTTCTGTCCCCACCACCCGTCCAGGGATGGCAACCAGGAGATGGGGCCAGGGCGGAGATTAGTTTGCCAACCAACATGTCCATTCTCCTTCTTCCTTAGTCACAAAGCTCTGTCTAGGACAGCATGGCACCCAGCTTAAAGACATTCCCCAGCCTCCCTCGCAACTAGGCAAGGCCATGTAATTAAGTGACAGTCAATGAGTGTTGTGTAGGAATTCCAGGAGGGCTGAGAGGTGGTGGCTTTGTCCTTCCCCTTCCATATTTCCTGTTGCTTGGAATGCAGATGTGCTGGCTGGAACTCCAACAACCATCTTGGACTATGAGGTGAACTTGAGGATTGTGAAACAGAAAGATAAAAGGAGCCGGGCCTGGATTACTTTATGGAGTCAGCATTCCAGCCCTTTCTCCTATACCACTGGGGCCTGTGAAATTTTACTCTACTTGCAAGCTAACAGGTTAGCCTGTCCCAGTTTTGTGGATGCTAGCAGAAGACACTAGCCTCCCAGGTCAGAAAAAAAGGGACTTTATCATCCATGACACAGCAGGCAGCATGAACTGCATGTTCACGTCTGTTCCCATTAGGTCCGCTTGTCCCTGATCCCCTTGGGGCCATGTGGAGCCGTCCATGCAGATGCTGCAGATGCAGTGGATTTGTGTCCCAGCTGCAGAACCTCGAGCTTTATAATGGGGCTACTAGCAAACCTGCCCAACCTTTGCCCCTTTGACACATTATCCTTCCTGGAGAGCCAAGAAATCTACCCTTTGACTCTCAGAACGGTGTTCTATCTATCTTCCAAGTCTCTTCGCTATAAAACATGCTTGAAAACATGGTCTGGAACAGAAGCTGCCCGGGGCTCTGCTTGTAAGGTGTGACAAACCGTAGGAGGCCCACGGAGCACAGTCTGCCCCTGTACCTGCAGAGGTCTCTCGGGAGAGCGACAACTCCTGTGTTGAAGCCGCCATCATTCAGCTGTTCTGTGCAGCTGAACCAGACTGTAAATGATACAAGAAAGCTTGTTCTGTGTTCTTTTAAAGCTTGTATCTGTGTGTTCTCTGCGCAAGGGAGCCCTATAGGAAAACACCCTACCCCAAGCTGCGCCCTCAAACCAGCACATTTGTCTTTAACAAGCCTACAATAAAGCAACGACTGCATTCATTATGGAAAGACTCATCTTTTCCTCCCCGTTTAATCATCAAAGACCTAGAAGAACCATGATGGACCTCAGAACAGCCACCTCAATATGACTGTGCTTCAGAGTGTCTGGCTACATTTCCGCCGGCGTGGAATACCTGCCCCGGGGTGAATACACGGCTCATGGTGAGGAATTGTAGAAATAACTCAAGAAAGCACATTATGACTCTGTTGGCCCCCATAGCAGAATGACAGTGCTGTCTGCCCTGATTCCCGTCTTTTTGGCAACAGCATCCTCACTGCTCTGGGGAGAGTCCCTCCAGCTCATCTAACTGGTGAGGTTGTGGAGGAGACAGCCAACCAGAGTACCCAGACCTGGCCACAGTGCCGGGGTGGGCGCGTGACTCATCCTGAGCTGACAGAGGCCTTTCCAGGCACCACTGGATTTGAGACAAGGACAGAAAGTCTGGATGGGAGTTACGGTGGTCAAGGTGCTCAATCCTGTCAAGAAAACCAACCTGGGAGGTTAATGCTGAGGTGAGATGAGAGAATGCAAGGGTTCTGTTGGTGACGGTGGTCAGATGCCTGGGGGGCCAATGCCCTATGCTTTCCCAAGGTCAATCCCGTAAGTCAGTGAAGCCCCTCTTTTGCCAGATTGGTTAGAAATGGATCACCATGAATTGCAACTTAGGATCTGAAGGACCCAGGTGGGTCTGGGGACTTGAGACAGGCCAACTGGCCTCCTCCGTCCACTCCATGTCAGCCTTTGGCGGAAGGCAAAGAAACACATAACCAGCCCACCTATGCTGATGATCTGTGTACGACACCATAGAGACCACACCAGTGGAGGCGTGCCTCAGATCACAAGGTTAAGAGAAGATCAGAAAGCTCCCAGCCCGTCTCCATCCCACGGTGATTGAACCCATGGAGTGAACCAGGAAGGGAGGCCTCGGCTGACTTCTGTTACCTGCTGGCGTGAACCCAGTCTCAACCCGAGCCCATCAAAGCCCGCCCCAGGAAAGCAGGTGCTACGTGCTCGCTCCACATTATTAGAATTCATTTCCATATGTTCCTTTCGTCTTCTCTCCAGGATAATTGTTCTTCTGGGGCTCAGGGCGTGGGAGGGCAGGAGGTGTGCACTCCTGTTTATCAACTCACTAAATGCCTGCTTTAAGTTAAACCCACACCACATGCTGGCTCACACAGGAATAATATTAAGACCGACTGTTTGCCTGCCTTCTACTATTAATGCCAGTCTGATTTAAACCTGCTTTTCTTTCTCATCTGGGGACACCCATTCTGGAAACTTTGAGCAATAACCTAGTTCCTACAGCTCCCAAGTTTGGGAGCCTCTCCTCAGCTCAAGAGGACAGAGATTGGATGGTCCCTTTGTATCCTTTACTTTTTCTTTTTTTAGATTTTATTTATTTATTGGACAGAGAGAGACAGCGAGAGAGGGAACACAAGCAGGGGGAGCGGGAGAGGGGGAAGCAGGCTCCCTACTGAGCAGGGAGCCCGATGCGGGGCTCGATCCCAGGACCCCGGGACCATGACCTGAGCCGAAGGCAGACGCTTAACGACTGAGCCACCCAGGCGCCCCTGTATCCCTTACTCTCAGCCAACCCTATTCCAACAGTGTGTCTGCTTCGTCATCAGCAAGCCACCATGGTGCCATCTCCGCTCTGGGCTCAGTGCTCAATCCTTCACATCCATCGCCTCCTCTCATCTGACCTAATCCTCCCAATAAACCTGAGAGAGGTATGATCAGCACTTTCCAGAGGAGAAAACCGAGGTTCGGAGAGGGAAGCAGAGTGTCCTGTTCAAGGTCATGCCTCTGGCAGGTGGAAACACTGGCCCTCCTGCCCCCACATTAAGGCCACATGCTCTCCCCAGTGGTTTGCCATCAATCTGGTTTCGATTTTCAGCTGCTCCCCCACCTGACCTGTGGCCCACGGGGCAGGATCATAGCTATTCTGTACGCACAGGATCCAGCCTTAAATGCGGACCCTACCCGTGGCCACTCCCCTAGAGGGATGTGATCCACAGGAACACAGAGTCTGTTGCCGCCCCCAATCTGAGCTTCAGTTGCTTCCATTGACTGAAATGTGCCCATCAATCCTTTGGGCGAAGGCGTATGGTCCCTTGACATCCCCTTCGAAATGTACAGATTCTCCATGTATCAGTTATCTATCACTGCCAAACAAACAGTCCCAAAGCTTAGTGGATGGAGTCAAACAAGCACCATTCTGTGGCTCAGCAATTTGGGCTGGGCTTTTCTGGGTGGTTCTTCTGCTGGTTTCTCCTGGGATCACTCACGCAGCTATACTCACCAGCCGGCTGTCCAGGGCTGAATGATTTAAGATGACCGTGATGTGGTGGTTGGTTCTCATTGTCACCTGGGGCTCTAACCAGTGACAATGGAAGTGGCAAGACCTCTGGAGGCCTAAGCTCAGAAATCCCATGGTACCTCTTCCATTTGGTTGGAAATGTGGTCAGTCAGAGTGAGCCGTGGGAGTGGAGAAATAGACTCCCCTTCTCAGTGGTGTGAAGGAGCCTTACATACAGAGATGGGAGGACTTTGGTTTTGCAACCTGCCACTCACAAGAAGGTTAGTGCCTCTAAAGGGGGTTTTCTCAACCTCACTACTACCAACGTGTTGGGACAGAAAATTCAGACGATTCTTCCCTCTGGGGGCCGTTCTGTGCACAGTAGGGAATACAGCAGTGTCTCTGGCCTTGCCCACTAGACGCCAAGACCATCGCTTCCACCCTGCACCCAGCAGTGACAACCAAAACCATCTGCAGGCCTTGCCTGATATCTGCTTGGGGGCACTGTCCCTGTTTGAGGACCACCGCTCTAAACCGAGGGCGCCAGAGAAGCAATTCACTCAGCCCCTCTCAGGGGGTCCCCCTGGGGCCTAGGACGTGCTGTCCTCAGAGCTGACCAGTCAATAGAGAGGGGACGTGGGGTGGGAAGCAAGAGGTGCAATTTGGAAAGGCAGCCCCCATCTTTGCCCGCGCTGCTCAGCACAGACACTCATGCCCAGGTCAATGCCAGGAGGCGCTGTCTCAGTCCCGCCAGCCTGTGGCAGGGGAAGGAGCCCTGTGCAGTGGGTCTGACCCTGGCTGTGTTCTTGCCCCCTGTGTGCTCACCAAGAGCCTCTCATTGAGCTGCCCCCTGCCCCACCAGCTCACTTGGTAAGGCCAGGGGAGTCCAGCTGGAGGGACTGGCCGTCACTGTCGCCAAGCTCCTGCCGGCCCTCTCCCCAGGTGGGCTGGGGCCCATCCTAAGTGGATGGAGCCCTGGAATCACAGACCTGCTGCCAACCTGCCCACGAGTGGCATCGCTGCCTGAGGTCCGCACAGCTGATCATCCAGCAGTTGCGGCCAACTCCACCTTCAAAGGACGCACTCACCCTGCTCCCATGGCTACCACTTGTTACCGGGCTCTGCGTGCCTCAACTACAGAGTCTTCCCTCTGGGCTTCCTAGTCCCTGGCCCTTGCTACTACCTTCTGGGTTCCATCCAGCAGCTATCTGGTCCTGTTAGAACATAAGTGTGCCCACGGCACATTCCTGTTCAAATCTCTAAGGGTTCCTCTGTTCTCGGAGATGAAACCCAAGTCTTCACTGTGTACAGCGTAGAAGGCCCTGAAGGACCTGGCCCTTATTGCTCCTTGACTTGACCTCTTACCTCCCTTCACCTGGCTCACTCTGCTCTGGCCACATTTTCCTTGCTGTTCTTCAGACACACTCCTGCCCCAGGGCCTTTGCACTCGCCCTTTTGTCTACCATGCTCTTCCTCCACATATTCACAGGTTCCCTCTTCATATCCTCTGGTGTTTTCTCAAAGTCAACATTTCAGAGGAGCTTCCTCTGGTCCTTCTTTCAAAAGTGTCACTCACATTTCCTTCCTCAGCTGTATTCTGTCCATAGCACTTGCCATATTCTGACATATGATCCATCCTATTTTATGTTTGTTGTCTACCTCCCAATGGAGCTCCACAAGGGCAGGGATTTGGTTTCTTCATTCACTGCTGTATTCCCCAGTTCCTAAAACAGTGCTGGGCACATAGATGGGGCTCAATACAAATTTGCTTAATAAGTGATTGATTGATTAATTGATTGATTAAATGAATAAATAAATCCCTGCAGGATAGAATGCCTACAGGATCTGGAACCAGCCTGAGTTTTTTAGGCCCCCTTGGGCATGGTGTCTGGGTGACCTGGAGGACCTCATTTCAGCCTCAGGTCTCTTGCCCCCACCCCAGCCAGGCCTTCCAGGCTCCAGCTCCCTTTTCCTCCTTCCCTGCCCCCCCATGCCCCCCAGACTCTCCCCTGCCCTCTGCTAGGAGCCTAGCAGGCCTGGCTGTGATGTCTGTCCAGTTCTACCAGCCCTGAGATGACAGGCCACACGGGGGTTCCATCTAGGGAACTCTGAGGCACCTGGTACTGGGCAGGGAGGAGAGGGGAGGAACCAGGCTGGAGGGGGTGATTTTACAGAGCAAAGGTGGGGGGCAGAAGGACACATCACAATTTGGCCAAAGTGGGGGCTGGTCCTGACACCCACATCCTCAGCCACATGTTACAGGTGCAAACACACACACGCGCACACACACACACACACACACACACACACATCCCCAGCGTCAGTCCCTCCTTCTCTCTCCAGTGTCTCCCACGCCTTTCATAGACTGAGAAGTGGCTCAGGGTGCCGGCCACCCAGCCCCAAGTGGGGCATGAGGAGCCAGAGCAGGACACCGCATGCTCTCAGCCCTCTCCGGAGGGTGACTCTCCGGCATGTTCTAGGCAAGGAAACACCCAGAAGGACTCCTTTGCTTTTTGACCTTAAGCTCATACGCCCTATTTGAAAATGTTTACACCAGCATTTACTTGCTTTTATAATTAAAAAGGAAACTAGTTAAATATTAGATAAAACAAATGATTGTGAGAGAAAAGAAGTTGATTTTTTTTTAAGTAGAAGGAGAGAGACAGAGAAAGGACCGAAGGACAGGAAGGGGGGGGCTAGCTCCCGGTCCCATGCGAGACAGTGGGTGCCCCCATCCCCAACACTGACCACACGTAGACGCTGGAAAGGGCTCCTTCTGCTGATGCTGCTCTGTTCACGCTCACTGATGGGGTAGACAGAAAACGTGTATTACGGCCACGTGTTCACTGAGCTCCCTCCAGCCGGCCAGGCCTCCCCCCACACCTCCCATCCTCCACTCAGCTACCCATTCTCGCTCCTCCAGGACAGGTGGCTTCTTCTGGGGAGGGAGGGGGCTCGCTTGACGCATAAGCAGCACAGCTGAGGGCGAGGGTGAGGGAAGAGGCAGAGAGAAGGCCCTGGGCTGGGGGGACAGGGGCCCGGGGGACTCGGGGGGGCGGGGGAGTGCTGCACCAGGGGAGCGGGTAGGAGAGCAAAGGAGGCTTACTAAGTGTTGCTGTGGACTATGCATTTGGGAAGCTCTCTTGATATCCTTTGAGAAACTTAAGTAAAGAATGATTTTTTTTTTTTAATTACTGAGAATTGTTGAACTCTTCTTCCTAAAGGTCACACTCCCCGAGGCTCCTAAGGACGACACAAGTATTTAAATAGCGCCTTCGCCTTCGGGTTGACGGAGGCTTTGCACGTATTAGCTCACAGCCACAACAAACCCAGGAAGCAAACAATGTCATTACCTCCAATTTTCAGGTCAGGAAGCTCAGCCTCAGAGCAGGACAACCAGAATCAGAAGACTGAGCAAGGGAGAAGTGGAGCCGGGCTGTGCCCCCCAAGTCCCGTGTGCCTCCCACAGCACACACTGCCTCCCTCTGACCTGTGAGCTCGGAGCAGTGGTCCCTGGTCGTGGGCACAGCAGAGTCACCTGGAAAGTTTGCAGAAAAGGCACATTCCCTGGTTTCTCCCTCCCCCGCTAAGAGATTTGGATTCAGTAGGTGTGGGGCAGGGCCTGGGCAAGAGGATTTTGATCAAGTGAAAATCTCATGTTAAGTAAAAGCAATCTTGAGCAAAAGGAACAAAGCTGGAAGCATCGTGCTCTATTACAAGCTATGGTAAGCAAAGTGGTAGGTACTGGCATATAAACACGTAGTTCAACGGAAAGGAGTAGAGAGCCCAGAAAGAAAACCATGCATATATGATCAACGAATTTTCAACAAAGGCACCAAGAATACTCAATGGGGAAAGAATAGTCTCTTCAGTACAGGGTGTTGGGAACACTGGCTATCCATATACAAAAGAATGAAGTTGGGTCCTTATTTTACATCATATACAAAAATCAATTCAACATGGATTAAAGATTTAAACATAAGATCTGAAACCATGAGAAAAACTCCCTGACATTGGTCTCGGTGATGATTTTTTGGATTTCCCACCAGAAGCACAGGCAAAAACAAAAACAAACGGGACTACAACAGACTAAAAAGTTTCCAAAGGAAAAAGTGACCTACTTATTGGGAGAGAATATTGATGAACCAAATATCTGCTAAGGGGTTAATATGCAAAATATATAAGGAATTCATACAACCCAAGAGCAGAAAAACAAACAATTCAATTTTAAAATGGGCAAAGGAGGGGCGCCTGGGTGGCTCAGTCGGTTAAGTATCCAACTTTTGATTTCATCTCAGGTCATGCTCTCAGGGTTGTGAGATCAAGCCCCACCTTGAGCTCCGTGCTCAACAGGGAGTCTGTTTGAGATTCTCTCTCTCCCTCTCCTTCTGCCTTTTCCCCAGCCCTCTCTCTCTCTGTCTCTCTTGCTAAAATAAACAAATAACTCTTAAAAATTAAAAAACAAAAAATAAAATGGGCAAAGGATCTGAACAGACATGTTTCTAGAAAACATACCTGTGGCCAACAAGTACATGAAAAGGTGCTCCATATCACTCATCATCAGGGAAATGCAAATCAAAACCACAATGAGGTATCACCTCATATGTGTCACAATGGCCATTATTAAAGTCAAAAGATAAGTGTTGACAAGGATGTGGAGGAAAGGGAACCCTTGTACCCTGTTGGTGGGAACATAAATTGATGCAACCATATGGAAAACAGTATGGAGGTCCCTCAAAATAACAAAGAAAACCCCAGAATTGTCATAGGATCTAGCAATCCCACTTCAGGGTGTATATCCGAAGGAAATAAAATCACTATCTACAGGGCGCCTGGGTGGCTCAGTTGGTTAAGCGACTGCCTTCGGCTCAGGTCATGATCCTGGAGTCCCGGGATCGAGTCCCACGTCGGGCTCCCTGCTCAGCAGGGAATCTGCTTCTCCCTCTGACCCTCTTCCCTCTCGTGCTCTCTATCTCTCATTCTCTCTCTCTCAAATAAATAAAATCTTTAAAAAAAATCACTATCTACAAAAGGCATCTGCAGTCCCATGTTCATTGCAGCTTTATTCAGTAGCCAAGAAATGGAAACAGTGTAAGTGTCCATCGACAGATGAGTGGATAAAGAAAGATGTGGCATATATAGACAATGGAATATCACTCAGCCTTAAAGAAGAAGGGAAGCTTGCCATTTGCAACTCCACGGGTGGACCCGGCAGACATTACATTAAGTGAAATAAACCAGACACAGAAAGACAAATATCAAATGATCTCACTTACATTTGGAATCTTAAAAAAACAAAACAAAACAAAACAAGTTGAGCTCATCCTAACAGAGAGTAGGATGGCAGTTACCAGAGGCTGGGAGATGGGGGAAAGGGGAGATATTAATCAAAAGGTACAAACTTTCAGTTACAAAATGAGTAAGTTCTGAAGACCTGGTATACAGAATGGTGACTACAGTTAATAATGATGTATACTTGAAATTTGCTAAGAGAGTAGATCTCAAGTGTTTTCAAAACACACACACACAAATAATATAACTAATGTGAGGTAATGGATATGTTAATTAGCTGGATGGTGGTAATGGTTTCACAATGGATGCATATATCAAAACATCACATTGTACACCTTAAATATGTATGATTTTTATTTGTCAATCAGACTGCAATAAAGCTGGGGGGAAGATTTAATGTAGATTGGCCCCGAGACCAAACTTGAAGAAACACTGAGAGGTGTGGGGATCACGGAGTTCTAGAGTGGGCTGGGTCACTCCCCCAAGCACAGGGGTGGCCTCACGCCAGCAAGGGTCACTGGGGAGCCCTCCAGAGGCAGGCAGTTCTGATGACCTGAGCCAAGAGGCTGGGTCAATCACTGTGCCCACCACACTGCGGGTCCATGGAGCTCAGGGTAACGGGACACGTAGGCCATTTGAATGAGGGTCTTAGACCTGATGAGGGGAGATAGAGACTCAGGATCTCATTCCGTTGTGTTGGGAATAAGCAGTGACCACCTTCTGGGCTGGGAACTGGAAAGGGGAAGGAACACAGCCAAGTTCCAGTGGACGTGGTGTCTGTGCCTTTGATTCCAGAAGCCACTGTCATCAGAGTGTCCATGGACGTTCCGACTGTCCACTTTCCCACTCATTACTTCCTCTCGGTTCTTGCCAAGAGTTTAGGGAAGTTCCTTTTGACAAATCCCTCTGCTTTTTCTGCAAAGCACTTACCACAGAGGAATTTAATTCACTTGTGCACTCAGTTGCTGGTTTGCAAGTCCCATGTTTGCTCACTCACAATCCATTCCCATGTCCTCCTCGAAGGGGTGCTCCTGGAAAGCGAAAGCCCAGATGCACAGACTCCCTGGCCACGAGGGTCCCACGCTGATTTAGGTTCTGCTGATCGATGGGCTCATCTGAAACTCGAATTCAGAACAGAGTTAGAGGGGAGAGAAGCAAGCACGAGGCTCCACTTTGTTGTAGAGGCATCGGCGTTCTCGAGCACAGGAGAGGGGATTCCCTTCTTGGCTGCTGAATTCTGACTGCTTCGTTGTGCGATGCCAGTGTCCCCATGAGGACAGAGACCAAAGCTCTCCTGTCTACCACTGCATCCCCGTTCTCCAGCTGGAGCCTGGAATGTAGGCGGTGCACAGGACATGTCCGCAAGGTACTGACGGGATAAATAAAACACCAAATGAATAAAGGAGAGAAAGCCCAAGAAGGTAGCTGTTTCTCCTCTGGGCCAAACTTTCTAGCAGGAGACAGCCCCCAGAGTCTAGAGGGGACAGCCTGGCCCCCAGCCCTCTCCGCCTGCTGGATGCCCCCTCCCCTTGCTTGTGCGAGCGCAGGGGTGAGGAGAAGAGGGGAAGCAACTCCCTGTCTGCCCCTGGTCTCCGCTCCTCCTGCCACCACCCCCGCCCCCAGCAAAGCTGAAAATGTGCTGGATTTCACCTCCTCTTGGGCCCCAATCACTTCACCACAAAACAAACCCAGCCAGGGTGCCAATTGGTTCTACTGATTCGCAATTACAGGAATCAATTACGAAAAATATTACAACCCTTTCTAATCCCGGCCATAAAAAAATCACTCCACTTGCAAGGTTCGGAGTGGTCGGGGTCTGCCCTGGGCTTCAGAACTGCCCTGTCTCCCTCCGCAGCCATTGTACTCAGAGACCCCCGAGGCTGGTGGCTGGTGGCTGGAGACAGGGCCAGGGAAGGCGCAGGGTCCCCCGTGAAGGACTCCGCTGGGTCCTCATTAGCTCTGCCTCTCATCTGCCAAAATAAGACCCCAGCCCTTGAGGAAGTCTCTGAGTGTTTCTGGGCATCCTCAAGGGGTGTGTCACATGTGCCATGAACAAGCCCTTGAGTGCCATCGTGAGCCCCCACCACGCCCCCCTCCGAGCCGCTGGGGTCACCTAACTGGTGGGGCTCTCCCTGTGGGCAGGGCCTGTGGGCATACAGCTCACACCACCTGTAAGCCTGGGAAGTGATGGCAACGAAGGCCTCTAAGGCCAACCTCCTTCCAGTGGGCGGCGGGAGCTAGTGGATGAATAGTCCGGCCCTCTCTGTCAGCGCAGAAGATTCTGAGAGGCTCCTTGATGCCGCTCAGACATCTCAGCAGCACTGAGCTCCAGCCCTCCCCGCGGGGTCCTCCATGACACTGCCGTGCAAGGCGGCTTTCTCCTTCCAGCCTCCTCTCACTCTTGCTTCTGGGGTCATCTCCCAAATAAGCCACCTGCACTCAACTCCGGGTCCTGGGCTCTGCTCCCTGGAAACCCAGAACAGAGACCACTGCTCTGTTGATCTGGCCCCTTCACTGTTGCCATGACATCTCACAGGTACTGCCATATCCCCCCGATTCCGAGAAGCACCTGCATTCTCTGTGCAGGACCCCCCCCTTCTCACAGGCACTGCCCCCGGCCCCAGGTCTCAGAGTAGCACTGTTGAGCTGTGTGTGCAGAGGGAGGGGGTCTGTTCTGACCCAGGGCTCCCAAACAGAACTGCTGGGGCACCGTGGTCGCTCAGGTTTTAGCCCAAGGGACCCACACTTGAGTCCATGTAAACTGGGCTCAGAGAAAACATTCAGAATATCTACTTCCTTCCAAAAAGAAAGGCTTGGCCATTGGGTCAGGCTCCTATTTCCTTAGAATGAGGCTGTTCCAGGAGAACCTGTCCACCTACAAATGCATTTCTTGTTTATCCATCACTGGCATGACTGGACTCTAATCGCTGACACAAGTTAAATTCAAATTATGCTCCTTGAAAGAACGACACCAATTCTTAGATGGGCCAGAACTTTCCCACATACAAGAAGCCCTGCCTACAGAGGATCCATAGCAATATTTTTGGTGGCATGTAAGAGCAGTCCCCACCCAAATTGACTAAATCAATAAGGACAACATGTTGTCTTACTTAGCAGGTCGGGGGGCACCTAGGTGGCTCAGTCAGCTAAGCATCTGCCTTTGGCTCAGGTCATGATCTCGGGGTCCTGGGATCGAGCCCCATGTTGGGCTCCCTGCTCAGAGAGGAGCCTGCTTCTCCTTCTCCCTCTGCCCCCCGCACCCCACTCGTGCTCTCTCTTTCTCTCAAATAAATTAAAAAAAAAAAAAAGAACAGGTCGGGGAAGAGTGGGGGTGAGCAGGCCAGTTTTGGTTAACTCAGATGCTCCTTGATGCCAACGAGGACCCAGATCTCCCTTGGTTCTCCTCTCTGCTGTCCTTAGAGGGTGGTCTCTGGTCCTCAGGCATGTCCCTTCGTGCTTTTGAGATGACTGCTACAGCTCCAGACTGCAAGAGGCGGCCTGTGTACTGCTCAGAGGCCTCAGAGCATTCTCATAGGAAAGAAGAAGTTCCTTCTTGGTGTAGCTTTTCATGAGCAAAGGATGGCTTTTCCAGAAGCCAGAACTGCCTCCTGTGGCCTCTCCTTTACCCACAACTGGCAGGTTGGCTTGTGGAAAGTACTCTCTACTCCCTGGGCTGGAGAGGAGCCCACACTGCCCCGTGCCACCTGATGCCCCCATTTGGGCTCTGCCAGGAAGGATGGAGCAGAAGGGACGGGTCATGGATAGGCAAGCGATAGGATTAGCCTCTGTCCTCAAAGTACCCAAGGAGCCAAAAGTTGCTCAGAGAAGCCCTAGGTCACAGCCACGGGCAGCCTAGGGTCAACTCTTCTCTCTGACTGGACCTCCTGCCCTCTCTGTCTTGACTGCACCCAGCCCTCCTTGCTGATATAAAAGGAAGGAGCTGGGCGGGAAGCAGAGCCCCCCACTCCACCTCCCAGGGACAAGGAGCAGACACTAATCGCTGATACAAGGTAAGTTCAAATTAGGCTCCTTGAAAGAATGACACCAATTCTTAGATGGGCCAGAACTTTCCCACGTACAAGCCCTGCCCACAGAGGATCCACAGCAATACTTTTGGCGGCATGTAACAGCAGTCCCCACCCAAACTGACTAAATCAAATAGGACAACGTGTTATCTTACTTAAGAGCAGGTCAGGGGGTGCCTGGGGGGCTCCCGGAAGCAGAGAGGGTTATACCAGACATGAACACCCTCCCCCCAGACACCCCTGGCAACTGGGAAATTATTTCCAAGGAGTACAGGAAACGACTCCCGTTTTAACGCCCCTCTGCCTCCCCACTTCGCACCCACACCCCACGCCCTGGCATCCAGGCTCCTCTCCCCTTGGCTCCTCGCCCTGCCCGCCCTCCCTGGGAACCCTTCTCTGCTTCGGCTGCAGCAAGCAGGGCAGTGTAAACTGTCCCCCGGTACATTAACATACGACCAAGCAGTCATTAACAGAGTCACAATCAATTTCTCCAGAAGGATTGCTACTGCACAGGGAACTTAATGGAATCACACAGTCATTTCTCATTTGGAAAAAAAAAAAAAAAAAAAAATGGGAGCGGGGGTGGGCAGGGGAAGGAAGGGAAGAGAACCCTCCACCCTCCATCTCTACTCGCTCAGGGCCTCCCTCCCGGGGCGGGGCCAAGAGTCCATGATGGCGGCTCCTGGGATTCGAGCTGGTTAATCACTCTGCAGAATGGAGACTGAAGCTTTATTAGACAAATGAAGCATGATGGATGTTCTATTTCAACAATGGAATCAGGAGGAAGAGGGGGGAGGCAGGGAGCGTCCTGAAGCAACTGCTGGATGAGGCTTCTGGGATCCGGGCCAGGGGAGGGCCAGGGTCCCCAGCACCGAGGAGAGCAGAGTAAGGGAGGCGTACACAGCAGGAACTGGGGGCCCAGTCCACAGCAGTAGGCTTTCCTCCAGTGAGCCACAAGGATACCTATGTTCCCCCAGATGTGTCCCAGGTGTGAGACTTAAAGCGGACTGGGGACAGCACATGCTGAATGACATGCATCGTCCCCCAGGGAAAGCCCCTCGTGGAATGATTTAGCCCTCCTTTACTGGGGTGCACTTGCTTGCAAAGGACAGGCAGCTGGGGCTACGGCCCTGGTCTGGGGTCAGCCAGGGTCCTCTGCCTGCAGCCTGGTGGCAAGGGAGGGGGACACTTGGATGCTCTGCAGAGGAGAGCCCTCTGCCTTGGCTGAGAAGACCCGTTCTGGGCACTGGCAGCTCCTCCTAGATGGCTGCAGGAGCCCGCCTCCCAAGGGCTCAGAGAGGTTTGCAGGATGTCTTGTAGGGAGCAAAGCTGGTTAGTTCCAGCTGTTCCTGAGCACCAAGCAGGCCCTGTGTCACCCCACTGAATGTGCTCCAATTCCCTGCCTAGCACGGTGGCATCCGAGGTAGAATTTTTATCCTCACTGCACAGAAGATGAACCCAAGGCTCAGACAGGTCAAGGGACTTGCTCAGGGTCCCTCTGGAAGAGAGCTTGGGCAGAGCCAGAAGCACCCCCCAGCTGGCTCAGCCAGGACTTGAACACGAACGGCAAGGCAACTTAGCTCCTAGGGGGCCGGTTCTCGCTGAGTTCGCTTTTCCTTCCAGGCCCTGTGGGAGCTACTAGTCCAGCCAAGAGAAGAGTGCCATATCTTCTGCTCCGGCATGCATGTGTTCATTCGATAGGCCCTAACTAGCTGAGCCCGAAGAGCCTGGCGGTGTGCACTTGAAGTTGAACCAGACACAAGCCCGCAGGAACCCCCAGCGTCTGACAGCGTCAGAGGGCTGCACTCCCGAGAGGACCAGCATCGGATCAGAGTCCGCTCTGCCACGTGCCAACCACGGTGTCTAGGACTAAACTAAGACTCAGTTTCTCTAGCTGTACAATGGGAATAAAATTCATCTACTTTTGGGGATTACTGGAAGAATTAAAAGAGAACTCAGGTCCACAATCCCTTATTCAAGTTCTTCAAGTTTCAGGATTCAGAATATTTTGGGGATATTGAAAATAGAATCTGGTGGAAAACCCACTTACTTTGTATCCGTCTCTCCAGCATGATCTGGGACAGGGCCCTGTAATCAAATGCATTAACATTTCTGCAGGAAAACTAATGAATATTCACAGTCCATGAGGTAAATAAAGACTAAAAATAGTAGCCAAGTGAATTTTTAAAAAGCTTTTGGTATTCAGGGTGTTTGGGATCTCAGGATTGTGGATAATAGACCTAGGTAGTACTGAGAGTTACTATTTACTGAGCACTTACTGATGTATATGCATTAACTCATCCAACAGCAACTCCATGAGAACAGAGACCATTATTATCTCTGTCTTATAGTCGAAACTGGGAGACCAGAGAGGTTGATTCATTTGCCCACAAGCACACAGTTGCTAAACGGCAGAGCCAAGGTCAGTCCTGGGCAGCCAGCCTTCAGCATCTGTATCTTTGCTGGGGGTAGAAACTGAGCAAGGCTGTGCTGGCAGAGTCCCAGCACCTAGCCAGTCGTCCTGATACGACGCGCAGGCACAGAGAAGAAAAGTGACATCCAGGCTCTCCTGTCCTCTTTCCACCAGGGCCACGTTTCCAGATTCCTGATCCAGTGTGCTTCCAACACACTCTTTCTCTGATCCCACCTCTACCACCTCCCTACCACCTGCCCGGAACGTGCTCACCCAGACTGAGGAGTTAGGAAGGCAGGACAGTCACAGCACCTGGCCTCCTTTCTGCCTCTTCTTTTCCCGTGTGACCTCCGCCCCCATCTCCCAAGACCCCGTCACCCACCTGCTCTTCCCTGAGGGAACAAAGGGGCCTTCCAGGGGCAGTGGCCGGGAGGGAACGTCCCTGGGCAGCAGAGCCCTCCTGAGTTTTGGACCCACAGACCCACGCAGCGTACCTTCCCCTTGGCCATAAGTGTACAGACTGAGTTAAGGAAGGCTCCAGAGAGGTGAAATACTGGTCTGGATTTAAATTCCAGCTCCTTCACTCCAAGCCCAGCAAGTGATTCCAACCCCCTAAGGCGCAGAAAGAATACCAGGTACTCAGCTAGGGGTTGGGGAGCATTTGCAAGCTGATGAGGTTAGCTGGAGCCCAACTGACCAGCTTTGCTCCCAAAGCAAGCCTCTCTGAGCCCTTGGGAGGCGGGTTCCTGCAGCCATCTAGGAGGAGCTCCCAGCTCCCAGAACGGGCCTTCTCAGCCATGGTGGAGGGCTCCCTTCTGCAGAGCATCCAAATGTCCCCCACCTTGCCACTAGGCTGCAGGCAGAGGACCTTGGCTGGCCTCAAACCCGGGCTGTGGCCCCAGCTGCCTGTCCCGTGAAGGCAAGAGCATCTGGTAAGGCAGGGCTCCCTCCTGGGAGGAACTCCCTCCAGGAGGGGCTTTCCCTGGGGGACGATGCGTGTCATTCGGCGTATGCTGTCCCCAGTCCGCTCTAAGTCTCACCACCTGGGACATGCACTCACGGTGTAGCAGCTCCCCTAGTCTGAGAGCTGGTACCCCTGGGTCTCTTGGGCAGATGGCCAACGGGCCCTGCTCAGAAAGTGGTGAGGCTGGGCCTGGGGACCTCCCAGTAGCCTGTCCGATGAGCATGGGAGGGCTCAGGCGGCCGGCTGGAGCCCCTGGTCCCAGCCTCTGCTGTGAGGGGAAGAGTCCTCTCTGGCAGGATGATTTACACAGCACCGAGTACAGATGTGTGAGTCAGGAACCTGAGTATCAATCCAGTTCCACCACTTACTTATTAGCCTAGCCCTGCAAGCTTGTTCACCTCTCTGAACTTTTGTTTCTTCATCTGTGAAATGGGGATGATAATTTCTCTTACTTCAAAGAGCTGTTGTAGGGATTAAACAAGATCACAGATTCTACAGCAGAGATTTATGGAGCCCCTGCTCTGGGTCAGCGTGTTGCTGAAAGCCTTGGGGGGACACTGAGCGGAGGGACTGGCTCTGGCCTCCCAGAGCTTGTAGTATGGTGGGTGAGTGGCCAGTCAGGTGTAATAGAAAACAAAATATGATGAAAAGAACTTGGCTTAACAGGAAAGAGTTCTTAATATCCACCTTCGGATGGGGCTGTGTCAACATGAATTTATTAAAGCATTGCTATGCATCGTATTTATGATTTACTTAAGGGTTATTATGAGAGTTAAATGAGATTTTATATATAAATACATAATATGATCTATAATACATAATACATACATATATATATGTGTGTGTGTGTGTGTTTCACCTCAATTAAGCCTCATAAAGACCGGAGGCAATAGGTCATTTCCCCATTTCTCAGGCAAGGTAATGAAGGCTTAGAGAGGTAAAGTGACTTGCCCAAGGTCACATAAAGGGTGGCACGGGAACTCCAGCCCAAGTCAGTGTGTCCCAGAACCTGTGTTCTTATCTGAAAGAACACTGCCTCGTCTTAACCTAGATGCCAGGCATGTTTTATGCTAAAGGGCTCCCTGCAAATTACAAAACTCTGGACAAATGTAAGGGGTTATTAAGGCTCTGTTTCCTACTTCACATCTGGTCCCCTGGACACCAGGCAGTTGAGTCCAGGGTGGGAGCCAGAGACACAAGCCACCCGGGGCGTTCCAGGGGAAGAATTAGCTTCCCTTGACAGGTGGGGGGCACAAGATGTATAGAAGCAGCATCCGCTCAGCCCCAGAAGGGAACCCTCCCTGGAGAGCTCAGATTGTCCCCCGAACAGCCACTCCCTCCATTGTTGCAAAGCTAGCTCCACCCCAGAGATTCCCCTAAGCCCTGGATCTACCCTCTGGGCGGAGGCGTAAGCTTTAGTGACAGACACATCTGGCTCTGAATCCCCACTCCGTGTCTCCCAGCTGGGTGACTTGACCTCAGGCAAGTCCTCTAACCTCTGAGCCTTGGCTTCCTCATCTGTCAAGTGCGGGAGAGGTCCTGTCTGCAAGGCTGTTGTTAGGAATAAAATAATGAAGGTGCTCAACGGTGGTGCCTGGCCCAGAGTCCACACTAGGCACATGGTAGGAGCCAAAGAAAAGTGGCCTGGGGGACAGGGCGGTGCCACCAGAGAGGAGCAGTGTCAGCCATTGACTGTCCACGGTGATACTTGAAAGGAGCAGGGATGACAATAGAATCCAGCCAATTAGGAGGATTTCCTATAAAAATTTAATTCTTCAATAAAATAGTGCACCATGAAACAGGTGAAGAATTCTTAAACTGTAAATTAATGATCTATAGTTACAGCCATAATAATAATAATAGCTACCAATTACGGAATACAGAAGGACACATCTGGGCCAGGAGCTACAGGCTCATGGCGCCCACCTTGCCCCTTCCGACGTAGGCACTCTGAATGCCTTCGCAGGTGGGGAGGCCAGGCTTCGGGGAGATCAGTGGTTTGCCCGTCATCCCACAGACACCAGGGAAAATGTCACGGTGACGTGGCAAAATCTACAGCTTCTCTTTCCTGTGTGTCCTTCTCCCTCCAACGTCTGGGCATTTTCAAAAACACTCAGGACAAAATGTAAAGAAAAACCAGCCCAAGCACAAGACCCAGCTCTCGTTAAGTTTAACTGTCTCCAGTTCCCATTGAAATAGAATTTAGTCTTGCCTCTCCAGACCTCTGTTTCCTCACGGTTCTGCTCCCACTCCAGGCAAGCCTCGAGGGCCACGCATATCCTCGGGCCCCTCCCTGCAGCCCCTGGAGGTCAGTGAGAGCCTCCCCCGGCCATTTCTCCTGCATCTCTGCGTAGTCAGAAATCAATAGCCTGGCCTTCGCACCTGTTCCCCTTAAGATCTTCCCCGTCCTGGGAGAAGAGACCTGCTCTCAGGGAACTCTGTGGAACATTCTGCAGTCTCCTATTGTTTTCATGACTCCTCTTCAGGGTCAGAAACAGACGAGACGTGACAGTCTACGGGGCAGCTGAATTCATGGGTGCTGGAGCCAGGTTATCAGGTTCAATCTCTGACTTGGTACAAATTACTGTGTGGCCTCGGGAGAGTTACTCAACCTATCTGTGCTTCTGCTTTCTAGTCTCTAAAATGCGACTGATAATAAGAGCGCCTGCCTTCCAGGATTTATGTGAGATCAAACAATGTAAAGCACATAGAACAGTGCTTGGCACCTAGGAGGTGCTCAGCAACAATTCTTTTCTGTGCCCTGAATGTTCATTTTTCACCAGTCGCCAGGCCAACTTCCTTCCAATACTAAAGATGAGAGGCAGCAAGCTCCCTTTTACAGGGGAGGCCCAGCACTCAGCTCCGAAACGTGACAGGCCCGCCACAGGCATTGGGTCAATGTCAGGGCCTCTGAGGACCTAAGTCACTTTGTCACTCTGCTAACTTATGACCCTTTACCCCCACCTTTGCTTTAACCATCATTCAATGAGAAGCAAATGACATTGGGATTGCCCTCAACCATGTTGTTTCTTGAAGAAAACAAAACTTGTTTTTTCCTTCACATATTTTTAATTTACAAAGTCACCCAATGAAATGATCGGCTCACCCAGCGATTTCCTGGGCTTTTGCCTTTCTCTGGGTGTCCCTGATCTCCTAAACCCTGCTGCTCACCCGTCCTGCGTCCAGCCAGCCCCCAATCCTGTGGTTTTCCCTCTCAGGGTCCCTCCTTCCCTAGCCCCGTTCTCGGTTCCCGGCCTCCCCTCACCCTTGGACTGTGACCAGCCCCTCCAGGCCTTCCCCATCCCAACCAAACCCACTCCGCCAGTCTCCCCTTCTCTGGGATCAGGTCTCTGTGCAAAAACTCCGCCACCCCACCCCCCATTCTGGGCCCTCCAAGGCCTTCTTTCTGACACAATCTCATCCCGGGCAGTTTTTCCCGCTTTTCCAGCCCAGCTGAAAACTCTTGGCAGTGGCCCTGTGTTTCCGGTCCTGTGTGAACCTTCCTGCTGCCCTAACATCTAGCACAGGGAGCACAAAAAAGAGGCTTGTACCACACGCGCGGCTGGTTGATCAATGGAGTGATTGGATCCAGGCTTTCAAATCCAGTTCAACAGGCTCTGTTTTTAGTTTGAGAAAAAATTTTTGGACCTGATCTGCCAGTCTGAGTAACTAGGTGTGGTACAAAATGTCAGCAGCTAATTACTTTTAACCATTATTAATAGGTTCGCACTAATTATCCCTTGCACTAGGCAACATTTTACAGACGAGGAGACCAGCAGAGAAGGGAGGAGTGAAGGGCTCTGCCCAAGGCCACAGGGTGGGTGGGCTGGGAGGCTGGGGCTGGAAGCCCAGGAGAGGGGTCCTGGTGGGGGCAACAGGGCGCAGGCTGGGACAAGGGGGGCAGTTTCGCCTGAGTAGATGGAGCCCTCTCCTCCCCCTCTCCCAGAATGCAATCTACCGAAACCTCTTATTAAAAGTATTCTGGCGGTGATAAAAGTGTCACCAAAGATTTGCTCATTTTCTAAACTGTCATTAAAAAAAATTTATGGTCAGGGGAAATATAGGCAGTAGAGGAGGGCGGGTGGGCAGGGAGAGAGGGAAGATGATTTAACATCAGTCCCTTAATAAATTAAAGACGTTTGCTTACAAGAGGGGGCTTGGAGAGGGAAATTGCTAGAAGGTCATCACTTACTCCATGCCGGCCGGCAGGTCCTCCCAGGTGGTCGCACACTCTGCAGTCTCTTCATCCCCACCTACACCAGCCCTCCTAGCTCAGCAGCACGGCCGGACCCTCCCTCCCTCCAGGCCTGGCCCGACCTCCCCTGCCTCCACCTTCCCCACCCCCCACAACCCGGGCTCCCACAGCCCCACTGTCTGAACCTGAACTAGAACCCAAACCTGTGTGGAAGGTGCTGTGGCTCGCCCCACTGGACTGAAAGGTTTTTGAAGGCAGGAGGCCTGTCTCTGACTGTTGCTCGATTCTGAATTCTCATGATGTCCCCTTGGGGTGGCGAGGGAGAGGTGTGATCTCATTCCCTTAAAATTATGACATGCCAACTGAGAAGGGGGACAGGGCACCCAGGGCAGTCAAGCCCTCATTATACACACTGGGAGCCTGAGGCTCAGAGGGGAGACGGGCTCACCCAAGGTCACACAGCGGAGCCACCAGAACCCATGTCTCAAGCAACCAGCTCAGGAGTCCAGCAGTCTGCTCAGGAGCTCAGACTCTGGATATAGCTCCCCTGAGTCCAGTCGTGGCTCCTCTCCCCTGGCTAGCTGTGTGATCTTGAACAAGTCACTGACCACCCCCACCCGCACCCCATGTGCCAGGCACCTGTCTGAGTTGTAGGTATCAGCCGTGGTAACATAAGTGCTTTGCTCAGTGATGTTGTTATTCATCATCATGTTCATAGTCAACATCTTGATGGGAGGGAGGGCGGTGCAGTCCAAAAACCTGCCTTTTGTTTGGGCCCGGATCACCAGCTCAGCAATTACCCAGAGTCCACAGCACACCCAGGCCCATGTGAGGATTGGGAGGGAGAAGATACAGACTAAAATAAGCATAGCTCCAGCCCCCCCCCCCCGAGATATTTCAGCCTGGGAAGGGAGAGCACTGTTCTGATTGTGGAGCCCGCCGGGGCCGCTCACAGACGTCCCACCCCTTGCTCCTCTGGACAGGTGGAAGGCTTTCTTTACCCCACCCAGCGGAAGTGAAGTGGCATGTGTCTTGCTTTGGCCAAGCAGGACCAGCCCAGAAGGAGGCCTCTGGGACAAGGCAGAGGGTGTGTCTGGCAGAGGGTGAGAGCGAGAGTGTGGGGTGCTCAGCAGGTGCTGACCCACTGAGAAAAGGAAGTGAGAGAGCAGGTCGGGGGCCAGGTTGCAGGCTGGGCCCCTGGGGATGAGTTCCCAGGTTTGTGCAATAACCCAGTTCTTGTTCCAGGTCCCCACTAACACAGGCGCTCAGCTCTTGTCCCCAGGGAGGTTCAGGAAGAAGGGCCGGGGCAAGGGTGGTGTGTGGCAAGAGCCAGGGTCCAGGTCTGCGTGTGCTGCAGGCCAACTCAGGGAGCTTGGCAGGCTGCCTGCCTGGGCCTCCCCCAGCCCCCACCCCCGGGTCCAGTTCCACAGTGGGTCATGTGACGTCTGTTGCTCACTCTCCACACTGAGGACCAAGTGCCGGCATGCACAGGCCCGAATTCGGGAAAAGTAGCAAGCACTACACGAATCAAAGTAGCACATTTCAGAACCTCCTGGAAGCCTCTCCCTGCATGTGCAGTAAGACCCGGGTGGGGAGCAGGGAGAAGAGGATCTAAATCCAGATGAAGAAATGGGAACAGAGAATTTACATGCGTAACATTTAGAAGACAAATGCCATGTCACTGAACATGGCCTAGCGTGGCAGGCAAAATTCTTGGGGCCTGTGGTCTCCATGGGCTTCTTGGAGGAGTTGGAGTCTAGCCTGGGCTTTGAAGGCAAGGTATGCACAGGCGGAGGGGAGAAGAGAAGGCCCAGGTGGCAGGAGACGTGGGCGAACGAGGGCCGTGGCCACTGCAGGCCGGAGTGGGGCCCTGCAGTAGGGATGGGCCTCCAGCCTCTAAGGGGCCAAGGAATATAGAGGGGGAGGATGCAGACCCCTCCAGCCCCTCCAGCCCCTCCAGCACCTCCGCCAGCCCCTCCAGACCTCTCCAGGCCCCTCCAGCCCCTCCAGCCCCTCCAGCACCTTCGCCAGCCCCTCCAGCCCCTCCAGCCCCCCCGCCAGCCCCCCCAGCCCCCCCGGCCCCCCATCAGCCCCTCCAGCCCCTCCAGCCTGGGGTCACAGCCTCTGCAGGGGGTATCATTTCCCCCTGAAGACTGCATCTGTGCAAAAGGGAGCAGCAGGCCTGGCAGTTTCTGCCTTTCATCTAGAAGGGGGGCCAGCCTCCACGAGTGGGGAAAGGAGGGTCGGCCAAGAGGCTGAGCTGCCAGGCCGAGGTGTGCGGCTGCATGGGGGAATTCTGCCGAGCGCCACACGCTGACGCCTTGCCGGCAGTGGCCCGCAGGGCCCCCTCAGACTCTCGCCTCCCCTTCCCTCTGACACCCTCTTCTATGGCCTCACTGCCTCTCTAGCCCTGTGGCTCTGTCTTCGTTTTGCTTTCTGTTGGATTTTTTCGCTGTTTCTCTCTGTCTCTGTCCCTATCTGTCTCGTGGTCTCTCCCTCTCTCCCTCCCTCTCTCTCTGTGCTTCTCTGCCCTGCTCTGTCTCTCTGTGTTCTTTCTCTCTCTGTCCATCTCTCTGCCCCCTCTCTCCCACTCTCTTCCAGGCCCCCTTGTCCTGCTCTAGGTATCTCTGTCCATCTGTCTGTCTGTCTCTGGCCAGCCCGCTGGGGCAGGGCCCTCCCTGACAGCTGTGGGAATTCCAGGCCAGGGAGGCTGTTGAGGGGTGAGCAGGCCCCCTACAGACCTCAGCCTGCAGGGAGCTGGCCCCTCCTGCTTTAATCTGGGGGGATCTGACTTTGGCTTCTTTGACCTCCTCTGCCTTTGATCTTTATCTTTCTTTGAAACCCTGGGTTGTTAGAAACCTACTGACTTCAGATGTTTTCATCCTTTTCCCCCCCGGACAGCCAAGGCGGCCCGGGGCCAGGGGTTCGGGCTGGGTTATCCCCTGGAAATCACAAGGGCAACGATCCTCCAAGAGCTAGGGTTGCCGCTGATGCCGTCCCCAGGCTGAGTGTGAGGTTCCTCTCGAGCCCTGCCGTCAGGCACACAGGAAGGCCACGGGCGACAGATGGGGACAGCGTGGGTCCGGGAGACAGGACTTCCCGAGCTCCGACCCCAGCTCTGCCGGGGCTGCCTGCGTGCCTTTGGACAGGTCACAACTCTGAGCTTCTGTTTCCTCTTCCGGAATGTTCCTACACCGTTCTCTTGGGGATAATCCTGGGCATGAGAATGTTGGGCATGAATGTATTTCAAATGCCCAGTGGATTACTTGGTGCATAGCAAATGCTCAAAAACGTTCAGCTACCTCTCCCACACCCTGTTTTTGTCAGTCGCTGGGCTCACTGGAGCCACGGGACATCCCTGTCACAGTGACAGAGCCCCCCTCACTACCCTGTGGAATAGATGAGCCGAACGTGGCACAGAGCCCTTCACGGACACGCAGCTCCCGTCCCCACACCCTGCCCGCGGCATGGTGGCCACAGGACTGTGCTCTCGGCGTCTCCGGGGCTCTCAGCACTCCAGGTTTATTCACGGAGGCATCAGGCCAAAGGCAGGACGAGCAGAGCAGAAATAACCAATATTTGACAGCCAATAATAATGCTGTCAACTCCTCTCCTGCCTCGGGGTCTGCAAAGTCATTCCCCAGACACAGGTTTGCTTCTCAGGAGCCTCCTCCCGAGGGAGGAAGGTCACTGATGAGAGGCCACACCGGTTCAGGTGACCTAGCAGGTCAGGGCCAGAGCTGGGACTACCCTAGTCTCCCGACACCCAGACCAGCCGCTGTGTGTCCATCGGGAGGTGCGGAGCACAGCCCTGGCAGCCTGGGAATCTGCATGGCAGCAAGCTTTGGGGAATCTGGTGTGGGCGGTGGCCCCCAGCCTGAGAGACATCCCTCCCCAACCTCTGCGTGGAAGGCGGTGAGTCTTGCTCGGGTCTCTCCCCCGAATGGCAGGAGGAGCTTGGCTCATGGCCATGCCCCGTGCCCCTTACCGGGAGCAATTTCGGGTCAAGGGTTTTTTTTTTTTTTTTGACAAGCTGGAGGGAGACAACTAGGCCTGGAAATGGGGGCGCTGCATTTGATGCTGCGGGTGCCCCCTGAAATTCACCCTCTGGGCTTCCTCGCTGGGTGAGGAAATGAATTGAGTGAGAGTCCCTGGGTCTCAGCCCTGGCTGCACGTTGGAGTCACCTGGGAGGCTCTGGAAAACCCGGTAGCCGCGGCTGGGCCGCAGAGACTGCGAAGCCGTGCTTCTGGGGTGTGGTCGGGCCAGCTGGTGTGTTTTAAAGGTCCCCAGAGGACTCGAATGTGCAGTCAAGTTTGAGAGCCGCTGAAGCAGGCCACTGGGGTCGGTCCTGTGAGTTCAGAGTCTGTGACTAAGGGCTGTAGAGCAGATGTGACCCAAGGAGGACTGCCCGTAGGGGTGTGTGAGTCTGTGCATGTCTGTGTGTCTTGTGTGTGTGTGTGTGTGTGTGAGTCTGTGCGTGTCTGTGTGTCTTGTGTGTGTGTGTGTGAGTCTGTGCGTGTCTGTGTGTCTTGTGTGTCGTGTGTGTTGTGTGTCATGTGTGTGTGTGTGTGTGTGTGTGAGTCTGTGCGTGTCTGTGTGTGTCTTGTGTGTGTGTGTGAGTCTGTGCGTGTCTGTGTGTCTTGTGTGTGTGTGTGTCTGTGCGTATCTGTGTGTCTTGTGTGTCGTGTGTGTGTGTGTGAGTCTGTGCGTGTCTGTGTGTCTTGTGTGTGTGTGTGTGTGTGAGTCTGTGCGTCTGTGTGTCTTGTGTGTGTGTGTGTGTGTGTGAGTCTGTGCGTGTCTGTGTGTCTTGTGTGTCGTGTGTGTCGTGTGTGTTGTGTGTCGTGTGTGTGTGTGTGTGTGTGTGTGTGTATGTGTGTGTGTGGAGGAAGACCCTGAGGGCGGCTCCCAGTGGGATGGGAGGGGTTGTAGAAGCGGGGACAGGCCCTGGGGAGATTATTTCCCTTGCTTTGCTGCTTGGACCCAGAAAGAGCAACTGGCTTGTGCGGGTCCCACGTCCCAGGCCTCCACAAACCACACACACAACCCCAGACTTAGGGGTGGAGGCGCCAGACTGGAGCTGGTTTGTGGCTCCGGGGGTTCTGGCTGAAGCAAACTTTTGCTCTGCTTCTTTCCCTGCTGCAAATGCTGGGCCCAACCCCAGGCAGCTTGTTTCGCTGGCCTGAGAAGGCGGGCCCGCCCTTCTGAGAACCACGGGCTCCCGCAGCAACCAGCGGACCCTGCCTGCCACTGCCTCTGCCGGGCAGGACTCCGGGGCCAGCCAGGCGCTCCTCCGCTCTGCCCATTCTCTCACCGGGAGAGTTCTAGAGTGAGGAGGAGCCACACACGGCCCCCTCACGACCTCTATGAGTGACTCTGCCACATCTTAGGGCCAAGGTTTGGATCCTGAGCTCGCCTCATGGTTACCTCGAGAGACACGCCAAGGAGCTGAGAGTGGTCCGGGAGGGGACCTGGGGGTCTGCCTCTTGCCAGCCACGTAATTCGGGCACAGCCAAGCCCTACCTTCCTCACCTGCAGCTGGGCGAGGCTTGCACGGGACCAGATGCAGGGGCGCGTCCTCCACGAACTATGGATGGCATCTCCACACAGGCCCGAGACTATTCCCGGCACGATATGAGGAATGCCCAAACCACTCTCTGTCCCCAGATGTCCTCCCCACTTGCTTACTAATGCCTGCTGTCCCCACCATTAGATCTAGCCTTCTGGGTTACTCAGAAAACCCTAGCGGACTTACCACCCCGGTTCCCGCCAGGACGGGGTACAGAGGTGGTGGTGTACCCCACAGGTCGCCTGCGTACCGCTGTGACCTGCGGTCAGCTCCATGGCAGGAGGGGCCACAAGCTTGGATGAAGGAGGATCCTGCTAGAGCAGGGACCTATAGAGACTTCCAGAACAAAGGCCAAGGGGGGAAGCAGATGGTTGCCCTGTGGTTCTGTGGACAGCAGGAGTGGGCATGCTGGCTTGAGTGTCCTGGGGACCTGGGAGTAACCCCTGGGGCAAAGGGGTCTTGGGGGCCAGCAGGGACCCAATGAGTTCCTGGCCATCCTGAGCTACTATACAGCCCTGCCCAATGGGAAGGACCAGGATCTGGAGCCTGGCAGATTAGGGCTTGAGTGCACATTTAAGTGGCACATTTCTTACCCTCTCTGAATATCATGCTGCCATTTATAAGATGGAGATAAAGAACAATTCTCTTTTGAAGTCATTTCATGATTAAAATAATATATATAGAAGCAGATCAGTTATTATTTTCAATTCAGCTGAGGCCTTGGCATGGGCACACTATGTATGTTTTCCCCCATATTTGGGTATTCACTCCCTCTTCGCTGCATCATCTCCCCCAGGCCGGAATGGGGTGCAGTAGACAGGACACGGGATCAGGGTCCGGGACCTAGATTCTAATCCTGCCTTCGCACTTACTGCCTGAAGGACCGTGGACAAGTCCCCTTGCTCCTCAGAGCCCCACGTCTGACGGCAGGGTGGCATAGGGGTGGCACGAACTGCTGGTTGCCCGCTTAATATTCCTTCAGATTTGCGTTCAGATGCCCAGCCCAAGTGATGAGATGTGATTTCAGTCATGGTAATCCTTTTCTTCTCTGCCAGTGATTAGCGGGACTGTGGCCAGATGACCCAGTTCCAACCAACAAGGGGCAGGGGGAAATTTCCCTCCTTGAATAAAGAGACTTGAGAGAAAAGAGTCCTTTGGCTCTCTCTCTCTCTCTCGCACCTCCACCTTCCTTCCTGTTGATGATGTTCTTGGGTAAAGATATGATGCCTGGAACCACGGCAACTGCCTTGTGTCTATGAGGCAACATCTGCTCAGGAGGGCAGAGCAGGAGGGTAGAGAGAACCTGGGCCTTCACCGATGCTGTTGAGTTGCTGTTCCTTCCTTGGAACTGACCATCTGATCAAGTAACACATGTATGTGCTGGTGATGCTATTATTTGGGATTGTGTTACGAGCAGCTAGGATCGTTCTAACCGATAAAAGGGATAATAATAAAAATGGCAATAGGATGTATTTTATGAAGTAGGTGTTCTGATATCTGTTTTATATGTAAAGGAAGCTGAAGTTTAGAAAGGATACTGAATTTATCCACTTTGTATAGCTGCCCCTGGCAAGTATCGGGAATAAAATTTACACGCAGGTGACTCCCACATCTGTCCACCCAACCCTCACAGAGTCCTGCCCTCAGGGAGAGCTGGGTTCAACTGGAAGGACATCAGAGAAAAAAAGTGATTTCTACTTCTGTCTTCGATCTGTCTCCAAATTACCCCATTTCTAACTAGTCAGTGAGCACCTGTGTTGACATGTGTCCTGTCAGACAGATGATGTGTTTTAGAGCTGAAAGACAGAGACAACAGGACCAGGCCTGTGTGGGATGAAACCAGTCCTTCTCTTCACAGCTGTGTGCTTGTCATTAAGGATCCAGGATGGTCATCCAGGAAGTGGCACAGAATGTCACCAGAAAGAACACACCTTCTGCTTCCTCTGCTCTGTCTGGAGGCTTCTGGGCCGGTTCAAGTGTCCCTTCTTCCGGGAGGCCTGTTCTGATTGTCCCCAGCGGAGCTGGGCCCCCAGACTATACGTTTTCCCACTTCTTATCAGGGACAATATTTTGAGCTACTTGTGTGCATACACACCCCTCCGTGCAACTCTGAGCGCCTGGAGGGCCAGACTGTGTCTTAGATGCTGTGCGCCCCGGTGCCCAGCACAGTTCTGAGGGCCAAGAAGGCGTTGAGGAAATGCTTGCTAGTTTGACATGACATTCAGTGCTAACCACACACTACATAAGGACGGCTCGCCCTTGTCGGGATCTTCCCCCATTGCCATACCACCCCCCCAAGAGCTCAACATAGGTCCTTGTCCACCAAAGGGAGCTTTATCCACCAAAATTCGGGGTATTCGTTATGAGACAGGTGGAGAAGCCAAGTAGTCATGTGAACCAGAGGAGGAACCCAGAACATCAGTCACGCCGGGAGGAGTTAGGACTTGACCTAGCCTGGAAATATAGGCGAGGGTAAGTGGGGAGCCCCACATGAACAAAGGCACAGAGGTGGCCCCAAGAGTGAGGGTGTAAAGGACAGTAGGGGCTGGCTTCAGAGGGCCACCAGGCACCGTAGAAAGGTCTGCTTTCTCCCCTGCTCCAGCCAGGTGACTCCACAACCCAGGCCTGAGGAATATTCTAGAAGCTAGTGATTCCCTTTCCCCCTGGCCTTACTCTTCCCAGGAACATAATGGCTGGTGCTTGGAGAGCTTGGGGTTTCGAACGCGTTTAATAAAGCCAAGGAATCAAGAGTTTCTGGGGGCTGCCCTTAAGCAGTTCCTCTCTGTGGGTATTTTTAGTCACACTTTAATTTGGCAGCACGGAGCACTTTTGATTTCACATGATTAGTTAGAGCTTGTGTGTGCGCTGTTTTTCTTCTTCCCGCCCGCCATGCATTCTTCTGTCTCCCCCAAGGGGACTGGGTGTTGTTTTGACTTTTATGTGCTACAATAAAAACTTTCATTGTAGCAAAATGTTTGCTCGTCAAAATTAGCTTGGTTAATTCCAAAGAATTGTTTCATCTTGGCTCCACAGGCACCGGGGATCTTTTTTACAAGACGAATTGGCCACCAGCCAGCTATCTCCGGGACAATTCCTCTGTAGTGTTCTTCCCCCTGGAATTTACCTTTCAAGAGTAAAAACCTGCCTTCGCTTTCCAGCAGCTTCTCCTCTGAATGCATGGCTGGGTTCACGTGCTCCGCCTGCGCGGCAGAGCCAGGCGGGGAGGGGTGTTGGTGATGCGGATTTTGGAATCGCCAACGTGAAAGAAAGCCCGCACCCAGACACATCACACTGCTGGGCACACAGCAGTGCATCTTCATAGACGCACAGACGGACCAGGGGCAGACGCCTCACATGAACAAGCTGACCCAGGGGCACGCGGGAGGATGGAGATGCAAAGGCACCCCCAGACCCCGCTCAGCCCCCTCCTGATGGGGAAGGCTGGAGCAGCCCTCCCCGCACACCTGCCGGGGTCAGCAGGTGGGCCGGGCCGCAGAGACCCACCTGCGTCAGCAAAAGAGGTGGTCAGTGCTGCCTCCACACCGTGTCAGTTATCCGGGGGGCCTGGCTCAAATGCCCTCCGCCCCAAGGAAGCCCTGACTGATGCTCTTGAGCCCCAAACCCGGGCCTGCAGCTCTTCCATCTCGGCCTCTCTCCTCCCTGGGCTGAGATCTCCTAACCAAGGAGGCGGAGGAAGCCCATAGAAGCCTGAGGCCAGCAGACCGTTAGGTAGGAGTCGCTCAGGTGATCGGGGAGACCCCTGAAGCAGCGAGAGGAGCCAGCATGCAGCCTGAGGCAGCATGGGGGCGCGCGGGGAAGGAGGTTCTAGAGGACGCTGGGCAGATGCACTGTTTGGCTTTGGCCCTGGGACGGATCCTCAGAGTTGGCTCTCTGAGCTATTAAAGGACAGAAACACTGCCCGTCCTACCCTCCCTTTGCGGCAGCCCCTTCCTCCTTAGTCATCTCTCTGCACTGAGTGGGTTTATAGCTAGACAATTCTGGGAAAGAGCCAACGTTAATATTCTCTGAACATCTATCATGTGCCAGGCCCTGTGCCTGGCATTTCAAATGCTTCAGTCCCAAACTCGATCATGCGAGGTCTATGTCTTTCTCCCCATTTTGCAGATAGTAAAAGTAACCATAATAGCACTCAGCGTGGACCCAAGAATAGTTGCTTTCTCTCTCTCCTGCATCTGATGGATGGATGCGAGGCCCAGAAAGATTCAGAAACTTGCCCAAGGTCACACAGCTCTTACTGAGGGGGCACGATCTGAGCTCAGGATTGGCTCCAAAGCCAGTTTGTTGGCAGGTGTCTAGGAACCACCGCCCTGGGAAAAAACGTGGCACGGTCAGGGCGTGAGATAGGTGGCAAGGTGAGGGGGCAGACCCTTTGGGTTGTAGGGTGGCCTAGGCTGAGAGCCTGACCTAGGGATGCTGCTCCCACGGGGGTCAGAGGGAAGGCAGAGTGGCATTTGGTTGGCAAGTTGGCTGTCTGTCTACACAGCTCTGACACAAAGCGTACCAGACAGGAACCCCTACCACTGCAAAGAGAATCCGTGGTAGTGTTGCTCTTTTGTGGGGTGCCTGGGTGTCTCAGTCAGTTAGACATCTGCCTTCGGTTCAGGTCATGATCTCAGGGTCCTGGGAGAGAGCCCCAGCATTGGGCTCCCTGCTCAGTGGGAGTTTGCTTCTCCCTCCCCCTCTGACCCTCCTCCCTGCTTATGCTCTCTCTCTCTCTCAAATAAATAAAACCTTTAAAAAAATAAAAATAAATAGAAATGTTGCTCTTTTGCTGTCCCTGCCTGCCTGTGCACCACCCCCCCCCCAAAGAAAACCCTCCCCACCAAATTATCTCCTTAGAGAAAAGGCATAGCCAACATCTTCAGGGGAAATTGGCCTCTGGGCCATGAATTCACTCTGTAAATTTTTATTAGCTGCCCACCCTGTTCCAGGCCCTGGGGATAGAGCAGAGAACAAAGCAGAGCTCCTGCCTTCCCGTGCTTGCTGGGGAGTCAGACAACAGTGAGTGAAACAGTGATGTCCAGCAATGAGGAAGGTAAGGAAGAAGACACACAAAGCCCGTGGGGTAACGGGAAGTGGGCAGAGGGCGGCCGTCATGCAGGGAGGGCTGGAAGGGACCAGGAGTGCAGAGACAGGAGGGCTGTGAGTGGTGAGCCCAGCAGTTGTCTGGGAAGGATGAGCCCAGGCCCAGCCATCGGGGTGAATGGAAGCCTGACACAGAAGCAGGCTTGGTGGCTTTAGGAAGGGGGTGTGGCACAGCTGAGCGAACAGAGAAGAGTTGGGGGGGGCCCACCAGAGACTGGGGCTAACCTCCATGTCAGCCTTCATCTGTAAGCACCAGGGGCCACCGGGCAGGAAGTCAACTGCATCCTGCAGAGAATCAGGCCGCTCTTCAGCTGCTGGTGCTCTTCAAATCTAGAGTTTCTGTGGCCAGAACTTTCGGTTCCCTGGCTTAGAGACGAAGCCCTCCTTCTCTGTCCCCATGAGGAAACACGAGGAAAGGGGCTTGCAGAAGCTGCCAGAAAACTCTTCCGACACTGCGGTGTGCCATCCAGGGCTGAGGACCCAGCTGGATCAAGGGCAAGAGCAAGACTTGGGATGGAGTCCCATGGCTTTCCCTGCCCAACTGTGTGGCCTTGAGTGAATCGCTGGCCCTCTCTGAGCCCCCCAGCTTGCTCTTGCGTCAAATAGAGAGACGTCTACCACAGAGCCACGGGGGTCAAATAAGCACCAGGAGTCAAAGTGCATCGTAATACGTAAGAATTCTGCACCTCTGCAAATTTTTACTTAAAATTGTTTCTACCGTGTCGGGGGGTGACATGCAGGGAACGGAGAAGGCTTCTCTGGAAGGGGCTTGGGCCTCCCTCCCTGTCCCTACCTCCCCATTCTCCCCAAGCTCTGATCAGGCCTCGTCCAGGATCCTTCATCCTGAACAAGTAGGAGGCATCACCTAAACTCCAAGGCCCAGCGCACTGGTGTCCAATTGCTCACCCCGGATTTCTGCCTGGGCTTGTGCATCTGGCTCTCTCCAGGTTACAAGAGTACAAGCCGCAGCCGAAGAGCAAACCCATTGTGCTCTCTGAGTGGCACCTGGAAGGGATCCCAGGAACCCAGGCCAGGCTGACAGGACCCCCGCAGACCTCTTCCTGTCCCCCCAGCAGCCTCCCTTCCCCCCTCACACCCCGATTTCAGCTTTGGTCCATCTCCCCCTCTGCATTCATGAATTACTTTTTAAAAAAGCTAAATGATTTTTAGAATTGATGTTGCTAACTCCCCTCATTTTCAGATCCTAAGGATGCATATCTTTAGGTAAAAGAATAAATTACAAGCAAACATGAAGGAAATGGCTGATGGAAGAACTGATCATCAAGGAATTCTAAGGACCTAAAATTTATTTCTCTCCAGTAAGACAAAAAGACCCGCTGGTGAGTCAGGGTGTGGGGACAGTCACACGTGGGGACCCAGGGCTGGGCCCACAGAGTAGGCCTTTGCTTCAGAAGGGGGCTGCTGCCCCCTGAGGGCCTCCACCTGCTACGGGGCCTCCTCTGGCCTCCACCGGGGCCCACCCGAGCTCAGCCGGTGCCTTCTCCCTTCCGTTCCCGTTCCTGTTCACCTGCGGGCGGGTGCAGCCAGGGTCCGGGGAAGACGGAGCAGTGCTAATCAGCCCCTCTCTGGGCCTCGTCTGCAAGGAGAGCAGAAACCACCACCCTGGCAGGGCTGCTCAGAGAAGTCAGGCTGAACTGTCACATCCCCAGCCAGGGCGGGGTCCCTGATGAGGACTCGGCGGTCCTCACTTCCCATCCAGTCTGTGTCCTGCTCTGGGCACCGGGGACACAAGATGGAGACACGGTCCTTGCCTCTGAGAAAGTCACTGTTCTGTCCTGCTCTGAAAACGGGCCGTCTAGGTTCTGGGGGCTGTAGGCTATAATCTGGCTATTGTAGAAAATGCTGCTATAAATATCAGGATACATGTATCCCTTTGAATTAATATTTTTGTAATATTTGGGTAAATACCTAGTAGTGCAATTGCTGGATCATAAGGTAGTTCTATTTTTAACTTTTTGAGAATGGGACTCTCTCATGGTGGAAGGAACCATGACAGAGGGAGGTTCTCTCTCTTTCTCTCTCTTTCTCTCTCTCTTCCTCCAGTCCCTGAAGGACTCAGGGCTCTTTACTCATAGCCAGAAGGTCCTTTTAGGCCCTGCAAGGCTGCTCAGAGGCTGCTTGGAGACCAGGACTCAGAGAAGCAACCTCCTCCGTGTTTGCTCCTCTTTGTCATCATTTATTGAGCATTTAATAGGTACCGACGTTCTGCTAAGTGCTTTCCATGTATTAATTCACTTAATCCTCCCGGTGACCCTATGGGGTGAGTGTTATTGTTTATCTCTGTTCTGTGGGTGAGGAAGCTGAAGCACAGAGAGGCCAAGCATGTTACCCAAGGTCTCCCAGGTGATCACTGGGACAACTGCCATTTGAACCCAGGCAGTCGGGCTATCACGTCCGTCCGTGCTCAGAACCACTCTCCTCTGCTGCCCAAAGTGGGGCAATGTCTGAGTCTCTGGGGGCCACATGACCTTCCTAATGAGAGGAAAAAGAGGCCCGTCCCTTCTGCTCAGAGGCCAGCTGTGAGGTCCAGATGGACCAGTCGAGCACTGGGCCATGGGCATAAAGAGGGAAGCCGCCAACTTGCAGGGGACAGCGTGGTGGAGGTACACACGCTTGCACGTGTGGGTGGGTGGGTGTGCTTGGAGGTGTGATGCTCAGCTATCAGTGGGAGCCCTAAAGTAGGTCAAGGATCTGGCCCTGTGACTGTTTCTGGAGGACAAAAGCTGTGTGTGTCTTGCTCATCCCCTGACACCTATCACAGGACACCTAGCTGTGTGGCCCTGGGCAAGTTACTTAACCTCTCTGTGCTTCCTAGTCGTCTTTTGTGAAATGGAGCCGGGTCTGGCGCCATGGGAGGATCCAATGACACAGTAAAAGAACTGGTAAGCAGTCTGTGCTGGCATCCGTTGTGCCTGCGGAGCATCCAGAGACACAGAGATTGGCACCTGGGGTCCTCCTGGCTCCCCGCCAGCAGCAGATGGGACTTTGGATCCTAGAAACCAGAACCATCATCAAAAGAGAAGGTTAAAGGCACTGGAAACCCTGAAACCTGGGGAATGCTCTTTACCAAGAACACTTCACGAAAGTAATCATTGTTTTCTGAGAGAAGCGGCTCTCTAAAGGGCACTTAAAATACCTTACCACGAAATCCTCCAAGAACAATCACGGTGACTTGCTCTGCGGACTGCCTCCGACAAGAGGACTCACAAACCTCGCTCCATCTGGATCTGGAGAGGCGAAGGGGGGTCCAAGGCCAAGCACTGGGCCAACTCCTCCCATAGAGCTTGGCTTTAAGGCACTAAAGCTCCTATTTGTGAATGGATTTTAATACGTTGGTGTAAAAAAGTACAATATTCCATCACAGAAGAAAAGAGACAGCATAGACACATAGTGCTTAGCATATACTAAGTCTCAAGAGATGTTAGCTATAATAATAATAATTATTTATGGGGCGCCTGGGTGGCTCAGTAGGTTAAGCAGCTGCTTTCGACTCAGGTCATGATCCCAGAGTCCTGGGATCGAGTCCCGCATCGGGCTCCCTGCTCAGCAGGGAGTCTGCTTCTCCCTCTGCCTCTGCCCTCCCCCCAGATCATGTGTTCTCTCTCTCTCTCAAATAAATAAATAAAATCTTTTAAAAAAAATAATTATGTATGTATTATAAGTATTATTTAGTTATAAATCTATAAATACAAGGACTATTTATTTACAATAATATTATCATGCCATAAAAATGAATGATGCACCCTGGAAGAGTACAAGGAACGATCAGGTGACCCCCACGTTGGTCATCTTGGAGGCAAGACCAGGGCCTCAGAGGGGAAATGTAACAAAATGAGACTTGCCCAAGTTATGCAGAAAGTCAGGGACGGAGCTAGCCCTGCACCGCTCCCCCAGCCCCAGGAGCCATGACTGCACCCCATCCTGGCCTCAGTGTCTCTGGGGAGGGGGTGACTCTCGTCAGTCACACCAGCGCCTCCCTCTGCCCTTGATCAGGGAGGTCTACCTGCATCAGCTCCACTGAGAGACCCGGGCCTGCCTCGCTGGGAGGGACCCTGAGGCCACCAGAACATTCCCAGGGGCCGCCTCCATTCTCCCCTCATGCCCCTGGGGAGCGGCGACTTTCTTAAGGCCTCCACCTCAGAAGGGGCAGCAGCCTGCAGGGCCATGTGAATCAGGCAGGGTCTCTGGTCCCAAGGCACCCCCACAGGGGCTTGGTGGCTGTGTTCCCGGAGGAGGCCTGGTCCCAGCACTCACTTTCTCTGGACGAGCACTATCGTGTTGAAATGAGAAAGAATATTCAAGTTCTGGAGCCAGTTCTGCTTTTTTCTGTTGGGCAGGAGAGGGCTGGGAAAAGTGTAGACAGAGGGGTGTTTAAAATCTATTTTATCTGTATCCTGAACAGAGGGCCAACAAACACCACTGGGTTTGAAACAGGGGGACCCACTTACTAGCTGCTTGAGCTTGAGAGGCCCTGCAAGCTCCCTGAGAGCCTCAGCTGCCTCCTCTGTACAATGGGGTGATTGGGCGCTAGGCGTGGAGATGCCTATGTGAGCTGAGGCTTCTACAGGCACTTAGCACAGACTTCCACGCACAGCGATGGCTGGGGAGTGGGGGTGGGGCAGCCGCTGTAACCATTTGCCCGGTAAAGTCTGAAAGAATATTCGCCAAAATGGAAGGGGGTGGTGCTTATCACTGAGGGGCAGGATTTCAGACCCTCAAGCCCTGTTCTTTGCCTTTTCTTTCTGCTTATCTGCGTTTTCCAAATATCCCACGACGTTCCCGAATTCGTTGTCCTTTGTAAAATGGTAATAAAGTGCAAAGCAAATGGGCCGCCGGGAGCGGTGTGGGGCAGCCGGGAGCCGGGCAGCCAGTGAGCCGCCCCCCCCACCCCAGCCCCGGGGGCGCGGAGGGGGGAGACAACCCCCTCCCCAGCGGTCGCGCGGACCCCCCACCCCGGTGGGGCGGGCCGGCGCTCGCTCACTCGGCTCACGCCCGGTGCACACAATGCGAGCACACAATCATTCATTATAACTCAATTACAGTGATTAAAGCTGGTGGCATGCAGAGGCAGGAGGGAGTGTTGCCAACAAAATTTACACTCCGTGTCATCAGCGAGAGATAACAGCAGCTGACGCGGCCGCTCGCCTCCCCGGCCATCTGCTCAGCGCGGGGCCGCCGAGGGCCGAGGGCCACGCGCGAACGGCCACCTCACGCCACTGAGCCGCCGCCACGCTGCCCCCAGTCCACCCTCCCCCCGGCGGAGCGTGACCCGCGCGACCCGGCCACGCGGCGGCCCAGAGGGGACATCCCCCCTCAATCTGGAAGGGGTGGGGGGCGGCAATGGTGCTGACTGCTCTGGGGCTGTCTGGGTTTTGCCCCCGTGTTCCAGATGAGAAACTGAGGCACAGACGCCGGGCCGGGGGGGGGGGGGCGGGGGGGGGCGGGGGGAATCCGGCAAGTAAGCCTGGAACAGAACCCAAACTCAGGCCTGCCCTAGCTCTCCTGGGGACGATGCACAGAGGGAGGCTGGGAAGTTGGGGGTCACTGGGGACTGCAGGCAGATGGGAGGGGCCCCGCTGAGGACCGAGACCCGGGAGGGCCCAGAAGAAGGCAAGGATGGTGACAGGAGGGCGCATGGAGGCGATGCAGGGGAACAGGGCAGGGCCTGGCGGGAGTGGGGGGGGCAGGATCAGCAGGTAGCAGACCCGTGGTGAGCTCTGGGTGAGGGTACCAAGAGGGACAGGAGGGAAGGGGGAGGCAGAAGTCCATGACTGTGGTCTGTGCCACCATGAGGCAGAGGGGTCAGAGGACAGAGCCACCTTTCAACAGGCGGCAATGACACCAGGCATCCCAGAACACCAGGCCCCCAGCTTTGTCAGCCAGAGGAAACAGAACACCTGTGTATTGGCCCAGCACGTTTGTTGGTCCCTGATCTGGAAGTGTCTCCCTTTGGAGCCCCTGTGGACTGGTGGTGGGGTGAGGGGAATGAGGGATGTAGGAGGTGAAGAGAGGCTTAGGTTTCTCTTCCCCTGGTTATTCCTTACTCTCTCACCAACACATTTTTCTGGGGTTGCCCGTCTCTGAGGCTGCAGTCACCATGGTAGCATCTGCACTGCTCCCTGCCTGACTCTCCCTCCCCCAAGCCCTGCCCAGTGCTGCAACTAGAGCTCATTTCCCATTGCTCAAATCCCACCGTAAGTGCCCTTTGCCAAATTGCCAGCGGCTCCTTGGCTTCCCCGGGACACTTCTTGACCCCTCAGGGGCTTTCCCTTGAGCCTCTGTCACATGCACCCCAGGGCCTTTGCACCTGCTTGTCCACAGATGTGCTGCCCCTCCTCCTCTAGCCCCCTCATTCCACTTGTCCTTCAGAGCCTAGCTGAAACATCCCCTCCTCCAGAAAGCCATCCCGACCTCAAGGCCAGGAGGGCACCCTTCCTCTGGGCTCCAACAGCTCCATGCCAGTGCCTTTGGAGCACTGAACATGGAATATTGGGGTCATCTAGGGACAGGTCCATTCCCTACCAACAACCCTGACAGCAACTTGGGGGCAAGGCATGGGCCCAATTCCTCTCTGAAATCTTGGGACTGACTGGATAGGTGCTGGATGTGGGTGGCGGGTGCATGGCCCAGGCATGAGCTGATAAAATGACTGCCTCGCGAGGACTGGCTCAGGAGAGCACAGAGCCAAGCCCACAGTGGGGCCAGAGATCAGTGTCCTCAGAGTGGAGAGCCAGGGAGGGAAGGAGAAGGGACACAAGCTACACCCCCAGCAAGGCCTTTCTCATATCCCCTGGGGTCCCCTCGACCCCCATGTCCAGGCCTGGCCAGCCCACTATCCACTCCCCAGCCCTGGCTCCCAGGCGGGTCAGATGTGGCAAGGCTGATGGCCCAGAGTCGACCTTGGTGATGCTGACCACGGAGACCAGAGAGAGCGGAGATGGGGTTGCTACCTTCCCTCTCCTGCACATCACTTGCCAGGCCACCTAGAGCGTGGGCTGCGACCCACCCCAGATCACTGGGGGGCACAGTCCAAGAGCATGGTCCAGGCCTGGCCACGCCCCCCTGCCCTAGAAGCACAGTCCCTGGAATTCCCCTGTGAAGAACTGAAAGAGGAAGCTGAGGAGAGGGGTCGGAAGCCGGGACCGGGTGGGGGAGTCTGCCATATGCAAAAGATGCTCAAAGTCCACAACCTGGTTTTAGTTTCAATCCAAACTCGGGCCTGTGTGAGGTTATTCATTCAGCGAACAGAGCTAAGGACAGGGGGGCGGGGGCGGGGGGGCCAAGGCCAACAGTGGTCCCGCCTCCGAGGGACTTCCATTACAAGTCACTTGTGCTGGCTGGGCCTCAGTTTCCCCATCTGCATTGGGGGTATGAGACTAACTCAGGGTTCCCAAAGTGGGGTATGGGGGAGGATATTTTACGTGAGATAAGGAGGCATTAACTATCATTGACTCACAGCAGGGAAGTTATTTCTTTTCCTCTTCTCTGTCAAACATTCTGATGAGATCCGGGAGCTGAGGGGTCCTCACACCTCTCAAATACTGCCTCACCTCCCTTTTGGTAACAAAGAGGGAGTAAGAAGGACTTGAGGCATAGCTAGCCGGCTTTGTTATTGTATTTAGTAGCATGGAGATGTTTTTAAAGGTGGGCGATATCCATTTAGGATGATGATATAAAGTTTCCTTTGAAAATACTTATATTTAGGCTTAAAAAGTGAATTTATTTATTTATTTTTAAAGATTTTATTTATTTATTTGACAGAGATAGAGAGCACAAGTAGGCAGAGTGGCAGGCAGAGGGAGAAGCAGGCTCCCCGCTGAGCAGGGAGCCCAATGTAGGACTCGATCCCACGACCCTGGGACCATGACCTGAGCCAAAGGCAGATGCTCAACCGACTGAGCCACCCAGGTGCCCCAAAAGTGAATTTATTTAAAGAGAAAGTACAAAGTCACTCAACAGGCTGGTGGGTTTAGTAAACCGGGGCAAATCTCCCCAGACAATAATTTACAAATAACTGACTTTCTTCGATCCTTGGGTCCAGGGGCTGCCCTTGCAAGGGTAGCCCTGCTCATGTTGGGGGGCAGGACTCTGGCCTGACAGCTGTGGCTCCTCGAACTGGGCCAGCAGGGCCAGGGGAGGGACCCCCCTCCCGATAAAAATATGATGGCGAGTTAACTGGTAGAATCTTGGGTAACATGGGTGCTTGGGGTTTCCCAGGGACTAGGGAGTGTGTCCCCAAACAAGCCTGAATGCAAATTACTTTCGTTGACAAACAAGCTGATCTCCGGAGTGCATGCACAACAGTTGACATCTGTTTCGAACTCTGCCTTGAGGGGCAGCCTCTCTGTGTTCTGAAAAGTGACTCAGGCCCACCAGCTCCCAGGCTCCTCCTTTCCCCTCTCACACTCGGTGCCTGCTCTCCTGCACATCCCTCAGGGGAGACACTTGGGGGTTCTCCAAGGAGTAGACTCTGGCCCCAGCACAAAGATTTGCAAAATCTTCAGCCATCCAGGAACAAACCAGCTCAGCACTACAGAGAGGCAGGCAACTCAGGGACTAGTGTGTCTAAAATGCCTTTCCTTCTCTCAGCCTCCAACCCCTATGCATCCTTAAACAGCCAGGATCCTTAAACAACCTGATCTCTGGAAGCCTTCATGGATACCTCCTTTTCTGACCTTTGTAAAAGTTGCCCTATCCTCCCTTCTCACAACCCTCACAACATGCTCTCCAGGCCACTATTTATTAATAACATTGTTTTATCATTGTTATGATCATTTGAGTTTGTTTTCCCCACTTGGGTGCTTTGCTTGAGGGCATGGACCATTTATCTCTATAACCCTTGTCCCTAGCCTCCAACACTGGGTATGCTCTGTCTGTTTCTATTGAATTCATGGATGGGTGAATAGCCTTGGCTTAAATTTCGGAGGCTAGTTTTCAGATTCCTTGTTTTCCTGGAAAGCATCATTCTTTTAGGTATTCAGTAGATATTTATTAAGTACCTAACATGTGACAGTTACTCTGTTAGGAGCCAGGAATACAGAATGAATCAAACTTGATCTCTGCCCTCAGGAATTTCACTGTCAGGTTGGAGAATGAGGCAAACAGCAAATGGGTAACAAGAGAAGGTTTTGAACGTCATTGTCACTTAGATGTAAACCACTCAGAATTTAATCCACTTTGTAAGAAAATTCAGATAGAAGATCAATGAGGTGAAGTAAAAACATGCAACCCTGAATTTGAATTAGAAGTATCAATAGATTTCATGATGTGTTTTATCTTTAACAAATGTAAACACACACACACACAACTTCTTAGCTCTGTTACTAAAGGGATCTAAAAACAATGACCAATCCATTAGCACCAAGCACCCTTAGCCCCCAGATTATGGTCTCTAAATACCACTTCCCACTAAAAGGAATGAGGGCTCCCTGCAGACATGGCTGACTCCAGATTTAGGACAGAAAATGTACAAGATGAGTTAGGAACATTATCTTATATCAGAAAGCAGTGAAGTTATCAAAGACTACCAAAGTCATAACAAAAAAACTCAGGAGGTATGTTGAAGAGGATGATTTGAGAAACAATAAGGATAACTGCACTTGACTGAAGCATATAAAATATGTTTAAATCCACAAGTTCATAATGTTATTTTTAAAAAAGAAAACCCTTATTGGTCAGCTGTTGAGAATACTAACATACTACTTTAAAAACTGGCAAGTCAAGGAAATGAATCAAACATTTATCCTGCATTTAAACTATACTTTAAGATAATCATATGGTTGATGAGGGGCAGTTTCTCTTTACAGAAGCATTCAAGCAAATAGATGGAGGAGTGACAGAATTAAAATGTCACCATTTTGTAGCCCCTAATGAATTCATGAATCTAAACAATGATCATCAGTGACAGCTAATATATAAACATCTAGAGAAACATCTAGATAGTGTGTGCTTCCTCGTGGATCAATGAAGTATTCTTGACAGAACCCCCCGCAAAAAATCAAGCCTTGAGTTAGTCAAGCTCTAACAGTTTAGCAATCGGCCAAATTCAGACTGTGAGAAGCTCTAAGGACAAATAATTTTGTTTCTTAATGAATAAGGGTGTGTGTGTGTGAGAGAGAGAGAGAGAGCATAACACGTGAAAGAGGAACCTAAAAGACATATCAATTATAGTTGCTTTGTATGGACCCTATTTGGATCCTAACAAACAATTTTTTAAAAAATTATGAGACAGGGCACCTGGGTGGCTCAGTAGTTAAGCGTCTGCCTTCGATTCGGGTCATGATCCCAGGGTCCTGGGATCGAGCCCCGCATCGGGCTCCCTGCTAGCGGGAAGCCTGCTTCTCCCTCTCCCACTCCCCCTGCTTGTGTTTCTTCTCTCTCTGTGTCTCTCTCTGTCAAATAAATAAAATCTTTAAAAAAAATTATGAGGCAATTGAGGAAAGTTGAGTACAGATTGGGTTTTTGATGACATTGGAAATTATTGTTCATTTTTTAGGTGGGATCGTAGTATTGGTTATATTTTTAAATAGATCTTACCTTGTGGAGATATTTAAATATTTACTAATTAAATGTTGCGATATCTGGGATTTGCTGCATAATACCCCACTGGTGGTGGTGGCCAGTAGAAATGGGTGGGGTAAGATAAAACAAGATTAGCCCTGAGTTGGTAACTGTTGAAGCTTGATTAATGGGCACAGGGAGATGCACTATACTGTTCTCTCTACTTTGTATCTGTTTGGCATGTCTCACAATGAAAAGCTAAACTAATTTAATTCATGTTGTCTCTGCATGAGATAGTTGCCCTTGTACCCCTACAAAATCATTAGAATCACAAACATCCAGGCTGGAGAGGAGCCAAGGATTGCTTATCCAGCCTTCAAGCATCAGTCCATAGATGAGAAGACCAAGTTCTGGAGAAGCCCGGTGATACGGCTAAGATGACATGGTGACCTGAAGGCTTTGCTCCTCCACCACTGGGCATGTGCACCCCCAACCCAGGCCCATCCCCCGCCTTGCCCAATGAAAGGTGGTTTCTTATCAGGTCCTGAGTGGTCTGGCTTTCCTCATTTGATCTTTAATTATGAAATATTCCAAACACGTAGAAAAGATCAGAAAATAATAGGACATTACTAAAGTCACTACACAGATTTTTAAAATGTGAACAGTTTAACATTTTCTTCAGATTTTTTTAAAGGTAATAAAATGTAATAAGTATAGCTGGACTCCCACCTGACCCTCATTTCCCTCCCTCCCTCCCTCCCTCCCTTCCATCCTTCCTTCCTTCCTTCCTTCCCTCCCCACAGATAACCATTGTCCTGGTGGCATGGTGTGTTCTTTCCACTCATGTTTTTATATTTTGATATATATGCTCGAATTTAGACTTGTTTTATATTTGACATAAGCAGCGTCATATCATATATTTCCTTTTGTAACTTGCTCTGTTCACACATTGTGTTTTTGAGATTTATCCAAGTTGATACATAAAGATCTAGCTCATGTATTTTAATGCCCACATATAATTTCATTGTAGGAAAATGCATAGATTATTTTTCCTTATTCATTCCCCCAATAATGGACAGGTTATTTCTAGTTATTTCTGCTACTTCAAACAATGGGGCAATGAAAACCTCCATGTACATCTCTTTGTATTTGTGTTTAAGAGCCTTCTCTTGGGTATATACCTGGAAGCTGAATTACCAGGTCATAGGGTTGTGTTGCTTCTACTTTGCCAACTATTGCCAAATGCTCTGCAAAGTGGGTGACGCAAGTCTCCTCCCACAAGCGGTGTTTGACAATGTTCCTCATTCCCCATCCTGGTGGAAGCTTTGTATTATTAAACTCATCAAAGACTTGCCAATCCGATGGGAATGAATTGTCCTGTTTCACTTTGTTTTTTTGTTTTGTTTTTGTTTTTTTTAATTTGCATCTCCCTGATAACTAGCGAAATGGGGCATTTTCACATGTTTACCAGCCATTCATTTTCCCTCTCCTGAGAATTGCTTGTTTCTGTCCTCTACGCATTTCTCTGGGTTGTTGGCTCTCATGTACTGATTTGGGAGAATTTCTTACGTATTCCAGATACCACTTCTTTGTCAATTAAGCATCCTGCATGTATATTTTTTCATGTCTTGTAAGGTTTTCATCTCTTGCTATGCAGGTGTTTAAAATTTTAATGCAATCAAGTTGACCTTTCTTTTTCTTCATTATATAGCTTTCGCTTCCCGTGTCCTGTCCAATAATCCTTTCCCTCCTCACACCACTAAGGCTGTTCTCCAATATTTTATCCTACAAGTTTAAAGACTTTAATCCCACTAGAGTTTATTTTTGTGTAGTGTGTGAGGTAGAGATCAACTTTCCCTCCATAAAGGTGGCCTATTGTCCTAGAACTATCTGCTGATGCTTTTCTCCACTGACACATAATGCCACATGGATCATAAATAGTTGGATTCTTATTTATACGGGGGTCTATTTATGGACTTAATTCTGTTCTACTGGTCTGTTTGACTGTAGCTTTACAGTAAGTCCTGATTTCTGGAGGGCAAGTCCTCCTTTCTTATTCCTCTTCAAAATTATACTTGCTATTTTTTGGTCCTTTACTGTTGAGATAAATTTTAGTGTCAGCGTGAAATTATATAGAAAACATTCTAGTTGGATTTGTGTAACATTCCATTACAGGTTTCGGGAAAAGACAGCATTTGAAATAAAATTGGATTTTCTCATCAATGAATATGGTATAATGTAGGATCCATGTAGGTCTTTTCAAAAATATTTCCTTCAATAACATTTTGTATTTTTCTTCATAAAGGTCTTGTGTAGCTTTGCTAAGATCGATTCGTGGGTAAGTTTTCTTGCTACTGTAAATGTACTTTCTTTATACTACATTTTTCTAATTGGTTATTGCTTATGAATAGGAAAGCTATTGATAAATGAATGTTGATCTTGGATACAGCAACTTGACTAAACTCTCTTATTTGTTTTAATTGCTTATATATTTTCTACGTATACAGTCGTATTATCTGCAACAAATAATTACAACTTTTTTTTCTTTTCACTCATTGTACCTTGTTTATTCTTTTATTTTGTCTTATTACATTGGCTAGAGCCCCCAGAACTACGTTGAATAGAAGCGGTAGTAATGATTATTCTTGTTTTCTTGCTGACTTTAAACCAATGCTCCTAAAACTTAACCACTACCTATTATTGGGCCGCTGGTCTGGTTTAGCTATCCATTGTCATATTAAAGCCATTTTCTTTTATTCCCAGTTTGGTACTTTAGGAAGAGTCACGACTGGGGATTGAATTTTGTAAAATGCCTCCTCTGCTCCTTAGATTGGTAAAACTAAGTCTTCCGGGTGTGCTGGAAAATAATCTGTACTCTTCAATAGTTGGTTATAGGGTTCGATGGCTCAAGCTTCCAAATTATGCTATTCAAATCTTCTACATCCTTATAAATTACTCTTGGCTTGATCTACCAGTTTCTGTTAGTGGCATGTCAAAGACTCCTGTTCCTCCTTGTAATTTTGTCAATTTTTGCTCTGTGTAGTTTTGGGCTTTTGTTCTGAGCTTGGGACCTCCCTACTCTGCCTTTAAAGTTTTTAAATTTATGACATGAAAGGATTCCCCTCCTTCCCTTCCTTCATTCCATTTTTCCAACCTTCCTTCCTTCTGTCCTCCCTCCCTCCCTCCCTCCCTCTCTTCCTTTCTTCTTTTTCTTTCTACGTAAGCTAGTAAAATTGTTTTAGTTTAATCTTATCCATGATGTCTCAGGGTCCACATGGTTAAAGGGAATCCTTATTAGCCTGCTGTTTCATTTGCCAGCACTGAAGATTCCAGACCTGCTTTTTTCAAACCGTGTAACCTATTGTCAGCACACGGTTGCATCAGGCAGCTGTGATATCAAGGAGAGACGAAGGCTCCAGCCCCATCTGACTTTCATCCGACCTCCACAGTCTGGGAGGTCCCAAGAGCCCACTTCTGAGCCATCAACCCTGCCCTGTCTGATTTGTCTGGGAGAGGGCTGAGTCAGGGTCAGGGCAAGTGCACCATGGAGTTTTCTGGGCCCTGACTAATGGTGACCTAATGGACATGAGGAAGGCCTGAGCTGGGCAGGGATGGAGTTGGGGGCGGGGGGGGCGCTTCTTATCTTTCACTTTCCCTCTTACACTCTTCACTTTGAGATCACTGATCTCCTCCTCTGCCCTGGGATCAGCTCTTTCCCACCTCTGGCTGAGAAAGTTCTATTTGGGTAAGCATTGTCTTATTGATCTTTGCATTCCAGCATCTAAAACCAAGCCTCTCATATTAATTCTCACTACATAAATGTTGGTTGGATGGACGGGTGGATACAAGGACAGTTCGACAGATGGGTGGATGGATGGACGGATGGATGGACGGATAGATGAGCGAGTAGGGGATGGACGGATGGACGGATGGATGGGTGAGTTCTAGGTTCTCAAGGGAGAAGGCTGGTTTCCATGGCCTTTCTTGGCTACTTCTTTCCATGAGGAATTTTTTCACCCGTACCGTTGAAGGGGCAGGAGCCCTCATCCTCTGGACTCTAACCTTCCAAATATCAGTCCTGCCTTCCCTGAAAGTATGCTAGGGATTTAGGGGAGAGCAAGATGTGATTTGGGTGACTCATGGTGAGTCTCTTGCCCTTTCTGGGCCTAACTGTCCCATTCGTAAAATTAAGAGCTCAGGAGAGAGACCTCTTCAAATACAAAAGGTCCAATTTTAGTGTAATGTTTAAATATGTTGCACAGGTACTGGAATAGAGTGCATTTTATATTGTTATCGTAAGAAAAAGAAAATGATGCATAACCATGCAAATTTTTAAAATATTGTTTGTTTGCTATACTTTACATTAAAAATGTTCATTTTCAAGCACTGCATTCCTGAAAAAAAAAGTATACACTCCGTCATGATGAAATATTTGATGGCCAGGTTATACCATTTAGCATTCTTGCTAAGGATCTGTCCAGCTGCAGTATCCAGAGATCTGTATCTCTGTACCTTCTCATAGATGTTAAAATTAGGAGATCACCACCTATGCTGGGGTTGAGCAGCTTACGGGTGGGGAAAGGGGATAGAGAAAGGCCAGGAGGCTCGCGGCCTGGTCAGCTGTGGCTTGGGATGACCTGGACACTTGTCCATAATCTGATGTGGACTAAAAGCACGAAAGCTGCCTTCTCACAATCATACCCTCCCCATTTTTAAAAACAGATCTCCTTGCTTTGAGCAATGGCAGAGTTGACAGAACTCCAGAAGTCAGCCCACTTCTTGGCTTCAACTTCAAGCATCCAGATGCCCTGCTCCCAGAGAAATAGAATAATCTCAAGCCAGGACCACCCCGGGGCCACTTAAGTCCTGGGAGCTGCCCTCCAGGGAAGCTGGTCTAGCTTGGCAGGCAGACAGGTGTGGTGACATGTGGCCAATGCCAGGACTGACTGGGCCTGCGTTTCTGCAGGGTAAGGGTAGGGGTGACTTTGAAAATAGTATCAAGGCCTCCCTTCCTGTTGGCTGTGAGTGGGCCCCTCACCTTGGACTAGAAGAGCCCCTCACAAACGTACAGGTGCCAAGGAGTCAGCGGAGGGGCTGTTAAAATGCAGATTCAGCTGCAGCAGGACTGAGATTCGAGGTTTCTAACAAGCTGGCTGGGAAGCAGAGCAGAGTGGTGGGTGAGAGGCGGAGGGAGCACACAATGGGACCATCTGCGTGGAGAGGCTTGGCAAGCCGGTGTAAGGGACAATGGTGGTGACAACAGGTGGGAGGCAAGGCGCTTGCAGCTGGGGCCCGGGATGTGTCGCCAGCAGCATGGACAGAGTCAAATTTGGAGCTCTATGGTCTCCCTACCCTCAACTGGGAGCCTCCGGGGTTAGGACCAGATTTCGGTCGGCTCTACACCCTTGCCTGTGCCCAGGACATCTGGGTACAACAGCCTTCCAGAGGTTGCTTCCCCCTCCTCGGAAATGGTTGTAGCCACCTCTGCCAGGGCAAGACTTGAGGTGAGCCTTCTCTGATAGATATGCGGCTTGTCCTCTCCTTGAGGCCTACCAGCCCAACTCCTATCTTAGCACCGGTGGGCAATCCCCAGGTGGGTCCCGGGCACATGCAGAATCTTCTGGCCACAGCCCATCAGCTGGCCCTCTATCTCTCTGCTTCAATGCATCAGCGTGGACAGAGGAGTGTGATGTTCTACTAAAATCCACGCAACCAATACAGAGCTGTTGGCCACGCGGCAGCCCCAGATCAGCATTCCTCTTACCTGCTCTACCTGCCGGAAGCTTCTCCTCTAGAAGCCTGAGCGGACATCCCTCTCCGGCTGGACAACCCCTCTGTGCATGCAGTCCAGCTGTCCTTTCTAGGCTAATAAAGACTGTGCTTTATTCTAACTCCTTTTGAAAAACGTTGTTATTCCCCTTTTTGCGTAAAACGACAGTGGATTTAGTAGGACTTTGACCAGAGATGGAGTTGGAAACCATGTCAGTCCCCAGCTTTAGGAGAGGTCTCTCTACTGGGTGCAGGAAACCCCAGAGCCTAGGAAGCCCCCTAGCCCAGCCCTGCCTCCGAGGGTACTGGCCTGCACTTCCTACCCTACCCCTTCTGCAAAATCCCCCCTCCAAAAGCCTTCACCCACAGCTTTGCGAACTGGAGACTGAGGTCCCCCATGTGACATCTAACTTGAGACGTAAGATGGTGAAGGCTTTCGGAGTCCAGATGATGTTCATAGACACTTTACACTTGGAAGTTCTTCGCATTTCATTTTTTACCAAAACGTTTTGCGTGGACGACGGTCTAGTAAGACTCTGGTGTAAATCCTCGGTCCTCCCCTTGGGGAACTTTATCCTGCGTGTGCATGCAGAGGAGCCCAGTGGTGGGCTCCCACCCCCCACCCCCCAGTGTGGAGACCGGAAGGCAGCCTGGGGAAGGCAGGGAGAACACTCCCCCTCACTGTCCTGCGAGATCAGACTTTGGGGGGTTGGGGGCAGTGTGGGAAGTGCTCTGAAATGACAAGAGCTCCTGTTTAGGGATGACGAGGGAAATCACCCAGAATCCAGGCCATGAGGGTGACGGTGGTCGCCCTCTCTTTTGGGGGGGAGGTCTGACAAACGGGGGGGGGGGGAGGGTAGAGGCAATAAAACACAACAATCAAGCCAACCTTTAAATAGCAACTTTTAAAAATATAAAAACAGCTCATTACAATGACTTTTCATTTTCTTTTTTTCTTCAGGAATCATCTTTCTTCTACCCTCACCCTCCCTTGTGGCTAGAGCCTTTAACAAGACATGGCAGATGCACATCCAAGACCCAGAGAAAGAGAGAAATCCTCCAGACGGTCCCTCCCCCACCTCAGAAAGGTACAGGGCACCCGGCCGGTCTCCATGGCCTCTCCACAGCCTCTGGGTCGCATCAGGGGAGCTGCTAGACTGGAGCAAGATCACTGAAGACCAGCAGTTTCCACTGGGGCCCCTTCCTCCCTTCTCACCAGACGGAATCACACATTATAAAATAATCCATAAAAATGCAGTATCAAAATTATCTTCCATATGCTACATCCTTGGAGAGCCCACCACCAGGACTCACATCGGCCTTTAGCTTTTCCTTAAAAGAAGAAAAAAAAGACCAAGAAGAAGAAGAAGAAGAAAAAAATAATAAACCCAAGTCCTAATACCTCAGAACATTTTGGTACCAAAGAGTGGTACCTGCAGGAGACGATTTTTCTACCTGTAACCTGTTTGGGCTCCAAAGAGACTGAAAGCCGCAAGAAGTCACCACAGTGCCAGGACCGGTGTCCCCAACCAACCCCTGGTCCCCTCAGCCCTGTTGTGCTGCCCGGGGTGGGCGGGGGGGAGACTGTCCCTTCAGACTCACAACCCTTGCAGGTTGATTACACTTTTCCCCCTCTAGGGAGAGAGGAGGGGGTCAGAGGCAGGAAAGGGGGAGAAGGCATTTTTATAAAGGACATCAGTTCTAATTCTTTTTATTTAAAAAAAAAAAAAAAAAAAGCACCCACATCAGTTGCTATTTTTCTCTGGTAGCTCCCTGAGCTGAGTTGCTATGCTTTCCTCTAACTTTTTGTCCTTTGAAGGTTGTGTCCGGAGATCAAGAAGGGCCAGAGATGGAGTTCCTTCGCGCCTCCACCTCCCATCACCATAACCAAGTGCGCACCAAAGAGAGCGAGCGAGCGAGCGAGGCGAGAAGGAAAGAGAGAGCAAGAGTCGGACCCCTGAGAGAGAGGGAGGAGAGCGCAGGCGGCCACAGAGAATCCGACCTTCGTCAGCCTGGCTGGCCACCACGCAAGCCTTGCCCGGCCGCCCGCGCAGCCTGCACGGGTCCCGACAGGCCTTGGGCTGCTCCCAAGTCCACAGGGGGGTGCATTCGTCCCAGGGACCCCCCTCCTCCTGGTCAGGCTGGTCACCAGCTGCAGCTCCCTTCCTCTGCCCCTCCACTCCCTCTCCATTTGGCTCCCCCTCCCTGCCTCCCCTTCCCAGATGGGGATGTCCCTTAAAACAAAAACAAAAACAAAAAAAAAAAGCCACCACCACGAGTGGGTTACAAATACAGCAGGCGAAGTACACGGCTAGTACGCGGCTAGCATTTTCGGTGGGAAGGGGCCTCCTCCCCCACTGACCAGTCCGAGATAGAGGAGTCTGTTATTTACATTTTTCACAAATGTTGTGCGCTGCACAATCGGGAAAATGAGATCCCCCCCTCCCCCAGCACAAACACCTGGTCCACTCCAGTGTCCCCCCCCGACCCGGGGCAGGGGGACAGAGCAAAAGAGAGGGGAAGGAGAGATGGAGATTCATGATGGCGTCTGTCGGGGGGCTGGAACCCCAAGCCTCCAAAGAAATCTACTTGTAGCATCTGCCAGGGTTGTGGACAGGGAGGAGGAGAGACATCCGTCAGAGTCCATGAGACACAGGAGTCCATGCCCAGGGGCCCAGACCGTGGCGGGCGCGCCCTCTTGGCCTGCCGGAGCGCAGCCCTGGACCGCTCGGCTGCCCACCGCTGGCCTCCGCCAGCCTCGGGGCCCCTCGCGGGGTCGCCCTGTCACCGCCGAGTCTTTTTCTCCCAGAGTCTGACAGCCCAGTCAGAGTCCTTGTTTAGTAGATGACCTCATAAACTGTGGCCTTCTTGTCACCAGAGCCTGTTACAATATATTTGTCATCCGCCGAAATGTCACAACTCAAGACAGACGAGGATTCCTTGGACTGCAGGGGGGAGGCGAGCACAAGGCAGGAGGGTGTGGGGAGACAAAAAGGCAGAAATTCACTTTCTTGGTACTCAGCGCGATTTTCGCGCTGTCTGCGTCACACCCCGTCTGCCAGCCCCGGAGCTCCAACCCCAGGCACCCGCAGCACGGCCTCCCCCAAAGCAGCCTAGAGAGGCACTTTCGGGAACAGATGCCCCGTCCTTCGGCTTTTCCACCGGGAAAGGCTCATGACCAGGGCCCAGGGTGATCGTGGAGTTGTATGGCTCGAAAGAGAGCACTGGAGGTTGAGCTTCTCCTCGGTCTACCGACAGGAAGGAGCACCTCTGAGCGGGCGTGGGCGTCAGCGGGCCGGAGCCAGGAAGGGGACCTCCGCCTGGCCCAAAGCGTCCAGTGTAACGAGGGTTACACGTGTGACATGCTGGACGCCACACACTCCCAGCACGGATCCCAAAAGCGGCTTGTCGGCTCGGAGCACAGGAGCATACTGTGCATGCGTGCGTGCAGTCAAGACCATGCATAAGTGAGAGCTGTATGTCGGAACCCAGATCTTGAAAAATCACGAAAAGCCTCTTCCCGCTCTCCCATCTCTTTCCAGACCCTTTCTCTCCTGCCCTCTCTCACTCCTTACACCGAGGTGTCGAGATGAAACACAAACTTACTTGAACATCAGGGAACAATGCTCTGAAAAGAGCTGCCCAGGGCACCTCCTGGAAGTGCTCAGGCCACAGGCCAGAGCCAAGAGCATGACTTAACTCCCCCTTGTTCTAGAAATACCACAAGAACCCCCACTTAAAAGCCCTCACCCTATGGGTCAGACGCCACCAGCTGCAATGTGTGTCCCGCTGATGTGTCCCAGGCCTTTGCTCTGGGGAACCCACCCTGGAGCCCCAGCACGTAGGGGCTGGAAGGGGCCATCCCCACCCCCATCCCCATCCCCAGGGGCAGGCCCCAACCCGGGGCAGCGGCCGGGTGGTGGGCAGTACCTGGAATATGCTGGCTCCATACGGCGTCCTCCAGGCGTTGAGGAGATTGTCTTTCCCAGTGCTCACGAACCACTTGCCTGCAGGCGGGAGGCAAAGGAGCGTCAGCTCGTGGCTGGCTGCCCTGGAAAGCGAGACCCACCCCAGACATGGCCGGCTGCCATGGAGACGTGGTGTGAACTGCCAGCCAGCGCTTAGTTAAGAGGCTCGGCTGGTGAGGGGCATTTCATAAGCGAGACCCGTATCCGACTCACAGACCGCCCCCCCCCCCGGGCCCCCTCGCCCAGAACGCCTCTCTGCAATCATGGAGGGGTGGTTGCCGACGGGATGGAGAACGGTGGGATTTGCAATACATCACAGACGTGACACTTCCGCAAAAGATTCTTTTTAAAGCTTATCAGTGGAGTGACCCTTTTCAGTTTTATGACTAGAAGGTGGCAGAAAGTGCTAGAAATGGCAGAGCCCTGAGGTCTGGAGACACAGCCAGCCGCAGCCGGTGACCGGCGTGTGCTCTGACTCGCAGGCCGCTCTGCCCGAGCTCACGTGCTATTGCTCTCCAAAGCCGCGTGGGGGGGCCCCGGGCCACTCCCAGAGAAAGACCCCCCCGGCGTGCAGAGAGGATGAGGGGTGGCCAAGGCTGCGCAGCCAGTCCGGGGAGAAGCAGATCCAACCCGGGGCTGTCAGCCATCACAGCCCGCGGTCTCAGCCAGCAGAGGAACGGCCCCAAGGCTGAGAGTGCTGTTTCCCTGCCCCAGGCCCACGAGGGCTGGCTCTGGCCTGCTGCTGTGCATGCTTGGTACCCTGTGGCCGTAGCCGCATCCCAGGAATAAGGATGGGGGGGAGCAGGGGGAGACAGCGGTCGGGATCGGGAGGCCGGATTCCAAGATGTGGCTGGCGTGCGGGCTCTGCCTTGCTCTCAAGCTTTGGGCCCCTCATCCGTGCAGAGGGCAGGCGGGGCTGCCCCGGCTCCCGGCCCCCCCGAGGCTCACCGCAGTAGGCGAACTTGAGGGAGAGCACGCAGCTCTCATGCAGGTGCAGCTGGTACTTGTCCGGCTTGGTGTGGTGTAGGACCTCCACGTTGCTGCTCTCCATGCCCACAGCCAGCCACTCCCCGGTGGGGCAGTAGCCCAGCGAGAAGATCTGCAGGGGGCGGCAGACCGGGCTCAGCTCCTCTGTCCCCCCGATCCTTCCCCCCAGGGCCCCAGGGGCTCCTCAAAGGCCCTGCTCAGGGACCCCGAGGGCAGGGGCCCACCGCTCCCGCTCCCATCACGTCCCCACATGCCATCTGCAAGGCAAAGCCCCTCTCCTCTCCCTCAGCCCTGGAATGCCTTGTAGGGGTGAGGAAGTAGAGGCTCAGAGAGGTTGCTGACTCTAGAAAGTAAGTGGTATAGAGCCAGCATCCCAACTCCGAGATGAAAGAGGCATTTCACTTTCCAAGTTACACAAGTTTCCCTGTGACTTTTTCCTTTCCTTAAGAAAAAAAGTGAATAAAACACTGAAATATTAAATATATAGTTAAAATATTTAAATAACACAAACAACAATGGAAGATAAGGCTACCTAACATTAACGGAGTATCTTCTATGAATCAGGCTATCGCTAGGGCTTTAACGGGACCCTTTCAGGTGCTCACACCAGACCTGCGAGGTAGCTACTACTGTGCCCATCCCATGAGGGAGGAAAAACACCGGGGCCAAAGCGTTCAACAGTAGAGGAGCTGAGAATCAGTTCTGAACAGCTGGGTCAAGTACACCCAACTCCAGGGCCTTGTCGATTCTATTCTATTGCTGCCTCCTCCAGGAAGCCTTCCAAGGGGGCTCAGGTTGGTCAGAGGTCCACTTGCAATGACCACCTGTGAGGGCCCCTTTGTCCCCTGACCAGCCAGTGGGACCCCAGAAGGGAAGGGCACACGTTGGCCTGGGGGACGGGAGGAGCGCACACACCTGGGAAGTGAAATCATGCTGCTGCAGCTGCCGACCCTCTCGCAGATCCCAGGAACGCACGGTGTTGTCCAGGCCTCCAGTCCACAGCTTGGTGCCATCGTGGGAGATGTCTATGCAGCTGGCCCCATCCGTGTGGCCCTGGAACTGCCTACGAAGGCCAAGCAGGGAAAGGGGGTGAGCCCTCCAGAACCACCGAGTGCCGAGGCCAGCTGTGTCTGAGCAGAAGAGGAAACAGAGGCCCAGAAGGGGGTGGCCCATGCACCCGCAGTCCCCTGGTGAGCTCGCAGCAGAGCCGGGCCTCCTCCCGGCCCACTCCAGAATCTCCGCCGCGGGCAGGTCTCCTCCCCCTGCTGGGCTACGGGGCTGAGGCCATATGCAGCTGGAGGCCCCTATGACCAGTGAGGACAGCCGCTGTGCACCCGACAGCCGATTCTGGGGCGGGCACGCCACCCTGCACCGCCTTCACCATGCCCACTTCACACCGGGGTCACGGAGACATGGGAGCTGAGTGACCAGCACAGGGTCATAATGGGGGTAGGATTCCCATGGGGCCACGGCTCCCGAGTCCCCACGACAACCACCAAGTGACACTGCCCCCGACCTTCCGGTCCCGACGCCCTCCTTCCTCAGTTCTCCCCCTCTGCTGTCTCCGATGCTCTGAATTCCACGCCCCCCTCCCCCTGGAGCCTTCTGCAGGGGAGCCCTCCGTCCCCTGCCCACGCCGAGCACCTGACCCACGGCTGCCCCCTCGCACAGGTCAGGCCTGGCTGTCTCCTCACCCGGGGGTCCTCGCCCACTCTGATGCGGCCACCCCACGGCCAGAAGCACCCCGGACGGGTCCCCGTTACAACCAGCGTGACCTTGCCGAGAACGAGGCTCCCCTGTTCCCTCACACAGCCTCACCTGACCAGGGTCTGGTTGTGCAGGTCCCACACGGCAATGTTACCGTCGCTGCAGCAGGAGAAGCAGACTTTGGCGTCGGGGCTGATGGCCAGGGCGTAGCAGGCAGGAGCCGAGGACGTCAGCTCGGCCTTGATGCGGGGTGTGGGCGAGGCCAGGTCCCAGATGGTGAGCGTGCTGGCCTCGCCGCCCACGATGAGCGTGCGCCCGTCAGGGAGCAGCTTGCAGGAGCGGATGTAATTGTCCCTGTTCTGGAGGGAGAAGGGGCAACATGGAGCTCTGCCCGCCCCTCCTCCCAGGGACCAGAAGAATCACATCCGGCGACACCAAGTGCCCTTGCCACCCTCGCCACCCCTGCTTGCTCACATCCCGCCCTCGCTCCCGGTGGCTGCCAGGCCATCCCCTCCCTCATCCACAACCCTTCAATCTTTCGGGCATCTCTTCACAAACCCCGGGAAGCTCGCTATCTCCACTTAAGGATGGTAAGTAAACCCAGGGCCCAGGGGCCAGCCAGCCTGCTCGGAGGCCCAGCCAGGCTGCCCCTCCGCTGGCTAGAGGAGATGCCTGAGGTCCTGGGGCCTCACCAGGCAGTCCAGCTGGGAGATGGGGCTCTTGCTGCCCGGCTGGCTGATGTCCCAGATCTTCACGCAGCCCTTGCCACCTGTATAGACGTGCCGCGTGGGGTTGCTGATGGTCACGGCGCACACCACCTCCCCGTGGCTCAGCGTGTTGATCTGCCGGGCATGGCGTGGGATGCCGGGGCCTGCCAGGGCGTCGTGGGGGAAGGGCACGGGCTGCATCTGCCCATCAGCACTCACGTGGAAAGAGTACGCTCTGAAAGGGAGAACCAACCCCTCCGTCATCCCCAATCCTTTCAGTCCCCACGAGTCCTCCCAGGCCAGACGGCACCACTCCGACTGGCCCACGTCTGGGCCCCGCGCCCCAAATCTTAGGGAACCCAGTCACGCCAACCTCCCTGGCCTGGTTCTACCAGGGTCGGGGACTGCTTAACATCCCAGCCTTGACTTCTGCTCCTGCTCCCATACACCCTTGGCTCCAGATCGTGTCACTAGCCCCACATGTGCCTTGGAATGCCCTTTCCTACCATCTATAAATCCCCGTGGAAAGGGTTCAGCTCGAATGTTACCTCCTCCTTTATAAGCCCCGGGGTAAGAGGGAGGGAAAGAGGTGTGTGTGTGTGTGTGTGTGTGTGTGTGTGTGTGTGTGTGTGTGTGTGTGTGTGTGTGTGTGTGTAAGAGGGAGGGAAAGAGGTGTGTGTGTGTGTGTGTGTGTGTGTGTGTGTGTGTGTGTGTGTGTGTGTGTGTCCCGCCTGGGGTAAGAGGGAGGGAAAGAGGGGTGTGTGTGTGTGTGTGTGTGTGTGTGTGTGTGTGTGTGTGTGTGTGTGTGTGTGTGTCCCGCCTGGGGTAAGAGGGAGGGAAAGAGGGGTGTGTGTGTGTGTGTGTGTGTGTGTGTGTGTGTGTGTGTGTGTCCCGCCTGGGGTAAGAGGGAGGGAAAGAGGGGTGTGTGTGTGTGTGTGTGTGTGTGTGTGTGTGTGTGTGTGTCCCGCCTGGGGTAAGAGGGAGGGAAAGAGGGGTGTGTGTGTGTGTGTGTGTGTGTGTGTGTGTGTGTGTGTGTGTGTGTCCCGCCTGGGGTAAGAGGGAGGGAAAGAGGTGTGTGTGTGTGTGTGTGTGTGTGTGTGTGTGTGTGTGTGTGTGTGTCCCGCCTGGGGTAAGAGGGAGGGAAAGAGGTGTGTGTGTGTGTGTGTGTGTGTGTGTCCCGCCCAGGAGGAATCATGGAGTGCACATCGGAGCCGGGGGTGAGCCAGCACCATCTACCTGCCATCTACCTGCTTTCTAGGCTGGGGGTGCTTCCAGCAGCTCCAACCCAGCGGAGCTCCTGCGGCCAGGGCCGCTCACGTCATTTGGAAATGGAGGCCCCATCAACTGCGGTGTTCCCCATCCCCAGTTCCCCACTCAGCGGGAGCCCCAGGGCCGGTCAGAAGTGTGGCCAGGCAGCCGTCTCCCGCAGCTACAACCTGGTTTGTGAGTACCTCTAGAGGGCGGACATCTTCTCAAGGGGAGGTCGACCAGGGCTGGGCAGAGGGGTTAGGGGGTTGTACGCTTTCCCCAGCTAGCATGCAGTAAGCACAGCCAGAACTTACGGTTTCCCACCAGGAATGGAGGCGAGGCTTGAGGGCAGGCCGGTGGCCCGCATGGGAGGGTGAGGGTCAAACCCAACCTGTAAGGCAAGACCAGGCCAGCCCTTAGTGAGGGAGGCCACCACGCAGCCCCCGCCCCAGCCTCTTCCTTCCCCACTTCCTAGGTCCTGCCCACAGCGCTGCCTCTTCAAAACCCGGAAGACAGAGCAGAGCCAGCTGTCTCAGAGGAAGAACAGGCCCAGCAGGCCAGGTGTCTTGCCCGGGACAGTGGGAGGGACAGCGTGACAGTCCAGACCCACCAACTCTGAGCCAGTATTCTCGAGCCCCACCCCCCCGGCTCCCCCGGCTCCACCAGGCAGAGCTGATCCGGCCCCACTTCATTCTCTCCCCTGGTGTCCAGTGGGCCCGTCATCTCAGAGAGAGGAAGCCACCCAGGAGGGAAACCGTCTCCCGAGAAAGAACCCCTCTCTGCCGACCCAAATCTGAACTCATTCTCGGTATAGCAAGCAGCCTCATTTACCAAACGCAGGCTACGTGGAAGTCACTGGACAGCTTTTGGGATTCCCATCCCCACACAGCCCAGAAAGAGAGAGAGCAGCCCCACTTTCCAGATGGAAAAAGACGGCCTGGGTGGTGGCGGGGGCGGGGGCTGCTGAGTTGTATGAGGTCACATGACTAACAGGTCAAGTGGGGGTAGGGCCCAGGTCGGCTGACCCCAAAGCCTCTGTCCCATTCTTTTTCTAATAAACACTCTGCCCCAGAGGCAGCTGCCTGACAACCCCCACCAACTCCCCACTGCTTGCCCAATTCCCCCAAAAGGAGCCAAAAGGTCTACGTACAGCTCCAAAGCTCACCATTGGCGATCGGCCGTAGGCGGCGGCGGCCGCGGCGGCGGCCGCACTCATCTGTGGTGGGATGTTGTGCAGGCCGGCGTAGGCGCTCGGGCTGGTGAGCGAGCCGTTCATCTCGTGGTGGCTCATCATGGCGAAGGGGGCCGCGTAGGAGCTGGTGATGGAGATGGGCGTGCGCAAGGCCGAGGCTGCAAGGAGGCGGGCGTCAGCCAGGGGAGACCCTCAGGGGGAGTGGGCCCACCCCTCCTTCCAGGACAAAGCTCAGGCCCCACCAGGATGCCTCCCAGCCCAGCAGCAATCTTTCCTGCACTCGAAAGCTGCCTGGGCCAGGCAGCCCTCTTGGACTGAACCCATCTAACTGGGATCCTGGTCTTCGCGGTCCAAGAAGGTTCAAGCTGAGAGATATGCCCACCTCTTTTTACGCAGCAGGACACGGAGGCCCAGAAGGGGGTTGTTGGGAGTCTCAAGGAACTGATGACACACATGGGGACAACCTGTCTGGAGCTCCTTCCACACACCGAGTCCCAACAGCGGCCCCAGTAAGCCCTTGCCATCGGTTCTGACACAACAGGTGTCCACGTCCTCCTCAAACCTGACCATGGAGTGCCCCCGGAGGCAGGCCCTGGGACAGCCCCAACCCCCACATACTTCCTAGTGCTCTGGCCTAGCTGTGCAGCCTCAGCCCGGGCCCGGGGCAGACCCCACCCCGCCAGCGCCATCGCCCCAGCGCCGTGCCTACCCATTATACCTATTGGGTCCATGCCGGGGGGTTTGCCCGGCAGTGACCGGAGCCCTGGGGTCGTGCTGGTGCCTGGAGTCGGGGCATCGTTCCTCGGAGTAGGTGTGTTGGACTTGAGCCCAGGGGTGGAGGATTTGTCGTTCTGAACAGGGAAGACATGAAGATTCCTTTCTTTCGAGAGCTGGGCACTTGGGGCCACAACACCCAGTACCGGCTCCTGTTCTGAATCTCCTGCCCCACGGCCCCTCAATTCTTGCCAACCTTATTTGTCAGGGACAGTGGTGATCGTTCCCATTTTATGGATGCAGTAACCAAGGCTCGGAAACATTAACTGGTAGCACAGGGCCCAGCCAGCCAGTAAGTGGGAAAGCCAGTATTTGAACTGGGGCCAAACCCCAATCCATGTTCTTTGTAAACCACCCCTCTACCCTCCAGTTATGACCACTCCAGCTTGTACCTTTTCCAGAACCTTCTCCCTCCACCCCCCCTGCCCCAGACCTCCACTTCTGTGGCATCGGTGGCAGACCCCACATACATGACCAAGGTCTTTGGTCTTGGAGGAAGGTGTGCTGCTGGAGGAGGCTACTGAGGCGGGGCTGGTGGGGGCATCCTTTTTCAGGCCGCGGGCCTTGTCCAGCCCATTTTCAGGAGGGGAGTGTGCAGGGCTGACCCGGGGTGTCGCTGGGTCCTAAAAACACAAGGGATGCAGAGATGCACTGACAGCAACAACCAGCCTGGAGTCTTCCCTGCGCTGGGAACAGGCCGGGAGCGCACACAGCTGACGGGGAGAGGACCTGGGGCCACAAAGTCAGGGGCGACTAGTTCCCAATGATCTCGTCTCACCCCTTCATCCCACAGATGGGGAGACTGGGGCCTGGCAGGGGTGGGGGATGGTGACCAGCCCAGGATCAGACACAAGTTCAAGACTCAAATCTGGGCAGTGGGGCCTCTTGGCTTCATGCAGCTCCAGGTCCTCCTTCCCTGCTGAGGCGGATCCCAAGGGCTCATGACCCCTACCCTCAAGATGCTGCGAGGTGGCGGGGAGAACAGAGCTGACCCGGAGGACCAGAGGGAGCAGGAGCTGGCCCTTGCCTCGGATCTCTGGGGTACGCCTGCGTTCTCTCCCATGGGCTCCCGCCCTAGCAACCCCAACCACCATGCAGCCAAGCCCTGTTCTCCTCCTCCTGACCAGCCGAATGCCTCGCTGCCCTGCTCTGGCCGCCAGCCACGTTGGATGGAGCAGTAGCTGGGACACAACAGCTCCCAGCCAAGGGAGGAGCCGCCTAAAACCCCCCCAAACTGAGCACGCTGCAACCTGGGCCTGTCCGTGCTCACCTCATTGGAAACATCCACCACCAGATCGTCACTCTTGTCCCCGTCACTGTCCTGCAACCGAGAGAGAAGCCAGTCAGGGGGCCACCCCCACCACACCCCCAGACCAAGCCTGAAGCAGCCCCTGCTTCCACCAGCTGGAATCTGAACCCAGGGCCAAACCCCACAGTCCACGCGCTCTCCCCTCTGGCCCACCGACGTTGGCTGTCCACTCGCCCAGCCCCCTAGCCCTGTTCCGGGTCACTGCGCTCCATGCCCACCGGCAGCCTCACCCACACCTGCCCCATCACACTTGGCTCCTTCCAGCGGCTTCAGAGCCACCATCACAGTCGAGGAAGAGTGCTAGCCTCACGTCATCGCTTCCGCCACTCTGTGTGGGAGGGGTGATCGCCTCGTCTCCCAGAAATGCAGCTGAGGCACTTGGGTGACACGTACAGAACTGCAAGCAGCAAAGCATGGCCCCCTTCCCTGGCTCTCAGCTCTCATCCGAACAGCCTGGCCCACAGCAATACCGTGACCACACGGTAGGCTCAAAGTGTGGGGGCATGGGGGTCGGCCCCCTGGAGCAGATCGGGGATTCTGGGAGGGCTGTGATGGCAGCATGGGGCCCCCTGGCCTGTGGGCGGGGGGCACCCACAGTTCTCAGCCACACCCCGTCCTGGCTGGGGCCCATGTGCTCACAGCGTGTGTGTATGAACCTGCGCTGCCCCTGCCGCCCCGGCCAGGAACCCCGGCCAGGAACCCCAGCCAGGAACCCCAGCCCGCCCCCGCCCGTGCCTCTGACTCACCCACGAGTCAGGCCTGTGGGTTCTCCCACACCCCAGACCCCACCACCGACCCCGTGCTGCCCAGCACACGTACGTATCGGCTCAGACTATCTTTCTCCTCTGCCTTCCGCTTCTTGGCTTCCATGCTATAGTCTGCAGAGCCCCGGTGCTTCTCACTGGCCCGGAGGCTTTCAGAGGGCGACACGGAGTTATTCTGGAAACCAGAAGGGAGATCCAGTGTGAACATTCCCTGCACACCGAGACGTAAGCTAAACGCAGGGGTCTCAAGAAGTCAGTAGAGGTGTTGTGTGTGTCCTGCAACCCTCCACTCCATCAGAGCCTTACCAGGGAAGCCTTCGCAGCAATCCAGACTCCCTGCGGGGGAGCCCTGGGAGCACAATTCTCTTTTGTAGCCACGACACTGCTATTAAGTAAATAGGCTTGTGCTGAGCTCTCTGCTTTCTGGCCTGTGGGACCTTATGTTCTAGGAGGGCCACCCCTCCTTCATCACCCACCTTGGGCCAGCCATGTACATTTGCTCAAAGAAGGGATACGCAAAATTTGCACTGAGTCTTGAAAGATGGGTCTCAGAGGACACACAGGGGCCACGTCCAATACTTCATCTGCTGACCCCGACTGGAATGGAGAGACTGACAGGGAGGAAGGACGTCGCGTTGCCAATAGGCCTTCTACGTGGAGGTGGGCAACTTGGCATTTTGTGTGAACGTCCTACTACTCCATCGCCAGGTCTCAAGCACTTCAGAGAAACAGCAGTGTTAGAAAGAAACAAGAACTGCAACTTCATGAAGCCTTTCCCTCGGCAAGGTGGGAAAAGGCACAAGGGCAGGTGAAATTGTTCTCTTTGTAACGATGGGAATGCAGGGGCCCCGAGAGGTTGGGAGACGTGCCCAAGGCACCCCACTGGAGGCAACGTGAAGGAAACCCGAGCTGCTCAGGCCTGGAAGGGCCTAATGAATTCTCCCTTCAAACTCCAAAGCAAGCAAGCCCAGCAACAGTTTGAAATGCAAGGCCTGGGAAGAGCGGGGCCGGGCCAGTAGACCAAGCTGGAACAGCACGGGCAGGCGGAGAGCATCCCACAGAGGAAGGGGTCCGGCTGACTCGGGGCGCTAGCAGTGGCCAGGAACGGCCCCCGCGGTGTGGCTGGCAGCACCGGGCTAGGGAGCAGGGAGGGAGGAGCTACCTACAGTGGCACCTGCCAGCAAACCTGTGCCCTTCAGGCTGGGGCCGGGAGAGTACCAGAACCGGCGCGCCCCTCTAGGGGGCTGCTGAGGTCTATTCCTTTCTAAGGGACCAAACTACACCTTCCTTCATCACTCACCACTCACCCCCCGCCTTTCCTGAGCACCCACCCTAGATCAGGCCCGGGGCTGGGTGCCAGGGATAGGGGAAGGAGCCAGACACAGCCCCTGCTCTCCCAGGACGCAGTCGGACTGCAGGGCAGGGGAAGTCCAGTCCAGCCACATCCCCAGGCAGTGTGGACGTGCAGGACGCAGCCACGCGGGGACACGGAGGGCCGTGGGCAGAGAAGGACATCGAAAGGCGGGGAGGTGGGAGGGAGGAATGAGCCTCCACTTCACGTCTCCCCCACTTTCTTGGAGACCAGTCCCTGGCATTTGGGGGGGCGGGAGGGGAGGACAGTGTGGAAACCACAGAACTTCATTTCCTTTCCTAAGCTGGTTTCTGGGCAGCCCTTCCCTGCCAAGTTTCTGCCTGAAGCAAATTAAAATGGCAGAGTTATCAAGCCTTGAAGAAAAAATGGAGGTTCTAATGGAAGTGCAGCTCAGCCTTGCCCACAGCCGTGCGGGAGCGGCGGCAAGGCGCACACAGCCGCAATTCAATTAGCCGCTGCGAGCGCCCACAGAAAAATCAGTGGCATTTCATTTCCTCCGATGGCGGCCACCCCGCGCTAAGCAGTGAGGCTCCCAGGCCCTCTCCTCCCGGGTGGGCGGGTGGGGAGCGGGGCGGGGGGGGGGGGGGGGGGGCGCGGCTGCTCAGGTTTCTCCTTGCGACCCGGTACGTGGCTCGGAGAACAGCGAGCTCTTTCTTCTCCTGCAGTCAGGCTGAAAACCCTCGCTGCTACTGGAGAGAGTCATGTCAGGCATTTAGCGGCATCGATCCAGCCCGCCTCTGGCTGGCAGGCAGCCAAAAAACTAAGTATTTTTTATTGCTTCGGCGAGGCAAGGAAATATGAATGAAGCTACCTCTAATTGGACTCCAGACTAACCCCTCTGGGACAGCTTCCAGCCCGTGCAGCCGTCCCCCTCCCGCTCGTCCACGGCCCTGTCCTTCCTGCGGGGGCCTCATCTGCTGACAACCTGGTTTGCAAAGGGCTGCTCGTTGCAGGTTGCACGGCCTCGGCCGCCACGGCCACAGGCGGACAAGCCCTGCTGCCTTGCCCACACGGGCCCAGGACGGATGGCGGCTTGACCCCTTCCCACCGGACTCCCCAGAGTCTGCCGTGCACGGGTGTGGACCAGCACTGTGGAGTGAGGAGCTCAGCTCTTGGGGCATTCTCCGGGGGATTCTTTTAGCAGAAAGCTTTCACAGACTGGGGCACAAAGCCAAATGCAAACAGCAATGGGGAGGGGGACGATGTGAAGACAGAGGGCGTCGGGCGTCAAACCCTCGTGTCACTCGGCAACGGGTCCTTGTTAACCGGGTCACCTCCCGGATGCTGGGTGCTCTTGTGAGGGGGCTTCCTGACTAAGCGGGGAGGCTTGGCTGGGCAGGAATATGCCCGTGGCACAGATACAGAAACTGAGGCTTAAAGAGGCCAAGAGAGCCACCTGGCGTCCCATGAAGCCAGGACCAGACCCAGGCCTGGAGGGGTCCAGTCCACCCCCCACTCCTATCTAGGCATACCACCTCTCCAAAAACGCCACCTTCTGAGGATCAACGCTCAAGCAATCAAAATGGATTTTCAGCTTCAGTCTTTCCTTTCTGATATACCAAGCCATTGCTGGACCCAAACGTGCACCTGGATTTCTGAGCACGTCGGCAAGTCGAGAGGGGACGAGAGCACTATTGCTAATTGGGATCAGCCTGGTGGAGGGCTGGGAGGGAAGGGGGCCGGGATGGAGCTGCCCGAGGAAGCCTGCTGTCTAGATGGTTAGTTAACTGCCTGACCTTCCAAGTCCTACTTAACACGAGGTAATAACCAAAGCCATCCTCACAGATGAGATGGCCCCAGATACAAGGACAGCGATGAGGAATAAAATAGCTTTGGTAATCACTGGAGGATTGTTTTTATCCAGACTCCACTGCACTTATTCAGAAGGCTTATTCACTTGAAACAGAACCTCTGAGCTTCAGTGTGATCAGAAAGATTTACAACAAATCTCAGAGCTGGCAGACATGCAGAATGCCTGGCCTTAATGCTTGCTCGCTAGCACTTTCTTAAACCGAGCTTAAGCCCAGAACACGGAGAAACCTTGGGCGTTCGGAGGAAGGGAGGAGCGTACAGGATCAGACACGGGGCAGCCAACTTGGGAGGAGGGAAGTGAACCCGCCCAGGACACAGGACCCCCAGGCTGCTCGTGGAGGCTCGGCGACTCCAGACTGGCCAGCTGACCTCTCTGGTTAATCACCACTCATAAAAAAGAGAGTTAGAGCTCACTTAAAGCTACTCGTTTGCCAAATGATGGACAGAAAGCCTGGAGAGATTCCCCCCCACCCCAGGATCCCACCTGCTCCCCGCCCCAGCACCCCAAACACACTCCACATGCTCCAGAGTGCTGACACTTACCGCGCTGGATTCTCTTTCTTTGGGGACGGAAGGCCCGGAGAGGAGGAGGGTCAGGCCCCCCAAGAGAAAAAGACAAAAAAAAAAAAAAAAAAAAAGGAAAAAGGTCAGTCTCACACAGCTGGCTTTTATGCTTTGCTAGTGGACGGGTTTTAACACGGGCAGCAGGCCTAGCTCTCTGAGTCACTGGGGGTCAGCCAGGGCAGGGCCATTAGGTGATTATTTCTCACTCCTGCAAATTAACCGCCCCAGTCCCCCACACTCCCCCTGGCCACCAGACCCGCATGTGGTGGGGGGGCGGCTGTGGCCCTGCTCTGCCGGGCACCCAGATCCCTGGTCAACACTTTTTAAAGCCACCAGCTTGCAAAGGATCTGGGTATTGAGCATGTTGTTTTTAAAAGGAACTGAGGGAGTGGGTTTTGTTGTTTTTTTAACTAACACCATTCTGTGCGTCTTTGCGGAGAAGCCCGGTCATTCTGCACAGCAGCTGAGCACTAGCTCCCTGATTCTCCTCTCCGCTGTGAGGATACCTCTCCTCTGCCAAGTGCACCAGCCCTCTGCAGGGACAAGCAACTCAGTCTCTGCTTCCCACACTCCACTACCGCCCCAGCGCCCTGGCCTGGGCCGGATACCCTGGTCAACAGCCAAAGGCCAGACAAATCATGGTGTACACCTTCAACTTCCACAATTTTGTACGTCAATTCTATCTCAATAAAACGGGGAAAACAATGTCTAAGGGCAGACACCACACGAGGTGGCAACTTTTGGAAAGGGCCTGCCCGGGAGCCATGAATTTTCCTTCCCCGACAAACCACGCCCTCTTGGGCCCTAGTGAGTGCAGCTTCCAGGGTCCTCACGGTAAGGGCCCGGTGGGGGGGGGGGGGTTCTCATTCCAAGTATTCCTGATCATCTCTGTGCAGTAGCGTGATCGCTACCTCTGCTTAAAGAAGACAGTCGACTCGCAAGTCTTTACTTGAGCGTCAACTGTGTACCTTTTCCAAGGCACCTGCGCTGGTGAGACACATCTGCTAAGTTTAAAGCCAGGAACATGGCCCCTGTTCTTGAAGGACTAATGATCTTGGTGAGGACAAGACATTCTTGAGGGGCAGGCTACAAGAGGACAGCAACCTAGGGCTCATTCTTGGGACCCCGGCTCTTCAACTCTCCTGGGAATTGGAAAAAGGTCCCCAGCACGGACTGGAAGGCATCTTGAAGGAATGGGCCTGGGCTGGCCCCCTTTAAGGATGGGCAGCACGTAGCTGGGAGGATGGGAGGACGCACGAGGTCTTCTGGGCCAGAGAACACCCGGTACATAGCAGGGACTGAGGGGTAGTCATGAAACGGGGGGAGTGGGGCTCCGATTTCCATGTACCAGGAATTCGACAGATAGCACCACATCTTTTGCTAACTCCTGGCCCCAGGGTGACAACATTTGCTGTGTCTCCTTACGGTAGGACCTACAGGACACGCCCCCAGGCCTCCACCCCCAGCCCAGCCCTGCCCTCTGCCCCAGCTCTGGGCCGCACCTCTGTGGTCCAGCTCATGGTGGTTCTTCTCGTCCTTCACCGTCAGGTGGGCCTGGCTGCCCAGGGCGCCAAGTGCCAAGAGCCCGGCGCTGCTCCCCGTCACCGGGGGGATCCCTGGGGGCTGCAGGCCTGACGGGTGGGGTGGCAACTGGACCGGGGGGCCGTGCGTGGCGTGGGAGAGGTGCTGGGCCTGGAGCTGCTGTTGCTGCAATGAAGTGGGTGGTGAGCACAGCTGAGCGGGGATGGCGGGGGAGGCCGCTGGGGGATGCCCCCAAACCCTGTACCCCCAGCTCAGTCCACATGCTGTCTGGCTGAAGTAAGTCTGTTAACCGACGGCAATTTAGGCACAAGCCTTTTGTCTTCAAACTCTCCACCCTTTCCCCCACCCCGGTTTCAGGACAGAATTCTTCAGTGTACACTTCCAAGCCCGAGATAAATAAAGCATGCATTTAAGAACCAAAGAATCATCAGGGCTCCCTCTCTGTTAAGGGGGATCCATTTTTAAGCGAGCAGTCACACTTGCTCATGCTTGCATGCCTTCCAACATTCGCAGCCAGGGGCTCCCACCCTGCGCCCGTATCCTGGGAAGCCTCCCGAATTCTCAGGAACTCCAGGCTGGCTGGCTGAGCCAGGGCCAGGCCACAGAAGAAAATCCCTGAGATCAAGGGGAGCTTGGGGGCCAGTGAAACGAGAGCTGACGTCGGTGGACATCAGAGCGGAGATCAGAGTGACAAGAGTGGAGGTTTGGCACTTGACGGACCGGGATTCAAATCCCGACTCTGGTACTTCCTAGCTGTGTGACCTCAGGCAGGTCACTCATTAAGTGACCTCACAACAATCGCTCACATTTACCAGAGGGCTTACAACGCGCCCTCCCCCCACCCCGTTGTTCTAAAATCTACACCCACATTAAGGTAACAGTATGAACAATCCCCAGTCGAGGTTTCTGCTCCAAACTTCCGTGGCTCCCTGAGGGCCCAGGGACCCCCACCCAGGCTAGCCCCAGGGTATTCTCTCCCCCTCCACATCCCACACCCCAGGGGCTGGTGCGGGCAGCCTGGTCCTCTGCCCAGCAGCTGCTACAAAATGCCCTTTATCTCATCATTCCTAACTTTGCACCAAGAACCACAGGAATTGTGGGGCGGGCTACACCGCGGCCAAACACCCCTGAGGAATGGCTGGGGCCTTGGATATGCTGATTGCCACACATGCCAATATTTTCTCCACGAGCACAGGAGAAGGGGACCAAAATTCACTGAATGCCTGAGTGAATGCGCAGCACTTTCCAAATATTCTGACACTTCCGGCCTGGGAGGGGGAAAGGAGGGCTTGTGCCCACTTTACAGATGGCAAACTGACACTTAGGGGGCTGGAATGGGCAGCCAGTTACTAGCAGGTCCAACCACTAGCGGGTGAGACCTGGACTCAAATCTGTCAACCACCAATCTTATCCAAAGAGTCTTCCTAAGGAGACTTCCCCCCGCCCCCCGCAAAAGCAAGAAGAGCTGCAGGGGTGACAAAGAGTAAAAATCTGACAAGCTTGCCTGTCGATATAGACTTGGCTTTCGGGCCACACTGGCAGACAACAGAACACAGGGGGAAGTTCTGGTTGGAGGTGAGGCTCTAAGAGGCAGGAAGTGTTTGCCATCAGGGGGTGAGGGCCTTGCTCTCCCCCAACGACCTGCAAATGGCAAACCTGGCTCATATGGAAGTTACGGGTAACCACAGACACCACCACACTCCTGGTCCCCAAGGGCTTTTTTCTCAGCTCTGGGTCAAAGGCTGGGACCAGTGTCCATCACTCAGAGCTGGGACATCCACTGTTGGATGATTTATGGAAGCTGCTAGTGCAGCCTGACTCCAGATCTGCCCGGAGGTACCAGAGCAGAAACAAAGCCAGGGCAGGGGACCCCATGCAGAGACCCACCCCAGCCCGCCCCAGAGACTCAGGCGCTTCTTGGGACACAGAAGCTTACATCTGACCTCCCCTATCCTTTCTTTTCAAAGAAATTATAATTCTTAGGTCTTATTACAAGAAAAAAAATATATGTGGTCAGAAGATATGAAAAATAAGTATGGATTAAAAAGTTGTTCTTTAAAAATTACCCTTCAATCCCACTCCCTAGAAGATTCCACTATTCCTCTCTCTAGAATTTTCCTTTATAAAAAGCTACACACTGTAACTGTATTCCTAAATCAACAGTCTCTTGCCAACCTCACTACTACTACAACGACACAACTGGATTTTAACTGAAGACTGTTCTGTACCAATCATCAATCACATCCTTTCCAACGCCTGCCCATCATTCCTCGGGGTGGGCCAACCATCCAACTGTATCTACACTCCCGGTCTTAAAATGGGTCTCCATCAGCAGCCCCGTGGTTTTAGACCAGTTGCTGGCAGGCCCTTTTCATTTTGCCAGTGTTAACTATTTAGTAAAATCCCAGAGAGCAATGAGTGAGGTATTTAATCCACTTTTTTACAGGGCACAGCCAGGTGAGATTCCTGGAAGGAGCGGCGAGAAGGGGAGAAGGGCTTCTGGGAAGCAGCTGCCTGGGTCCAAGGCTGGCTCCCTCCATGAACAATTCTGTCGCTAAAGAAAGAGCTTTCCTACAGATTTTTGCCTAGGCAGAGATGCAGTTGAATAACTCCAAACACCCCGATTCTCACCTTACCAGGTAAGCCCTGCCCTCTTTACCCAACCTTCTCGGCTCCCTGCCCAAGTGAAATGCTTCCTCCTCCGGAAGCCCTCCCCATCAGCCTGGTCAGCACGGAGGTCTCCCTTCTGACACTGGGGACAGACAGGCTAAGATGGACGTCTAGCTCTACCCTTTATCAGCCATGAGACCTTAGAGCAGTCAGTGGACCTCTCTGGGCTTCCGTTTTCTCCCTGGGCAAGGCCCACACCCGTGATACTACATGTCAAGGCATAGCAGGTGCTCAGTTCACGGTAGCAAAAATCACGAATGGATCACGAATACGACGATTTCGTTCATCTTTATGAGATGCTTGCCAACTTGTGAGTTCCAGGAAGACGGGGAGCTTGTGTTATCCATCCCAGCACCTCTAATGGTGCCTGGCTTGTCTGCTCAGTGTGCATTTGCTGGGTAAATCAGGGATAATGTTGCAAAAGGTAGACATGGAGAGGTCGAGAAGTAAGTCAGCACAGGGGCTCTGTCCAAAAGGGACCGCCCACCTCCCAGATCCGCGCCTCCTCTCCTCTCCAAGGCCCACTGAGATACTGCTACAACAGTTCATGGGGACAAGGAGCATCCGTGGAGTGTGTCCTGCTTCCTGGACACGTGAACCCATGAACCAGCATCAGGAACTTGGAACAAAGGCTACGGTGGCCGTTTGGAGAACAGCGGCTTTTCAAAGCTGCTGAGCTTCCAAGCCTGGGAGGGTGATTTTCTGCCAGAGCATGTCCAACCTCAGTGTCTTCTTTGCAACAAAGGAAATGAAATTTCCATATACTTCTCATCTTCCAGTACAAAAGCACCCGTGAGGTGGTCTGAGAGGTCCTCTGCATGGTTCGAAGGCACAGTCAGGAGTGGCCCGGTGGGCTCCAGGAAGCAAGGACGTAAGTGCAGGGCGAGGGCAGTTGCTGGCGCTTACTGGGCGTGGGGTCTGCTCATCACAGACTTGCTTGTAACACAGAGTGAAACAAAATTTTCCCCCCAGCGGGGCAGGGGGAGCTGGAGGGCAACGATGCACCTGCCTTGCTGTCCTCCGCAAGCAGGCAGGGCGCAAGCCGGCTGGCCTCGGGCTGCACTTCTAGCCCCTGTGGCCCGTCCCTGACTGCAGAGGACGATGGACTGAAATACGGCGCCACGTGAGTGGGGGGTGACAAGTGGGGAGACATGGAATCAAGGCCACCGTCCAAGAAGGGACGGAGCTCACCACTTTGCTGCAGCCCGTCTCCAGTTTCTACTCCTTCCAATACTGGGATGTACAAGGGAGTCAGCAACCCACCCCCTCCACCGCCAACCCCCAAAGGGGGTAAGTGCCTAGAACCGAGCCCACTCAGGAGTACTCATTCCTCCTGTAATATTTCATGCCAGAACACAAGCATGACAAAGCAAGTGGCCCAGGGGCCCCTAAGTGTGTGCCTGTCCTCCACGCGTGTGTCAAGTGCCCGTGGCCTGGGCTCAGAGGGTAGGGCCACTTACAGGAGAGGCTGCTGGGGAAGATCTCCCTCACAGAGTACCTGGATTATACACACCACGCTGTAAGGCCTTTGCTGGCTGACTTAATGCTTCACTTCTCAGGTGCATGACTTCGGTTAAACTTAGTGACGTCGTCTAAACATTTCCAGAGCCCAAACCCACTGAGGACACCCACCACAGGAAGCCCAGAGTTCTGACTGCATAAAATGGATACTTCCTGCCCTCCCGCGAGGGGGACAACAGCCCTGGACCCTCCCTGGGCCTGCCTCCTCACATGGCTGGTAGGCCCCGCAGCCTGGCGCACGCTCTGTCATAGCTTTTAGAGTCCCCAACAACCCCTGCCATCCTATTTCGGAGGTGAGGACAGGCTCGGGGAGGCAAGCAGAGCCGGCACACCCACGCCCCACCACGCTGCCGGGCTGAAACTCATGTATTCTGAAGCACGCCCTCTTCACCTTCTTCCTCGTGGAAAACTCAGTCGAGTGAATCCTGTGCATCTACATCCTGGAGTGAATGCAAAACCCTCAGGTACGGCTTCAAAATACCGTGTCGTCTGTGAAAAGCTACAATCTCCCTCTTCCTCCTCCTCACCGCCCCCCCCCCCACCAAAAATCAAGTCAACACTTTATAACATGTCTTCCACTAATAAATTTCCAAGGGAATGCACACCAAACTGTCAGCGGGCAAATGGGGTAAGAGCCCGTCCATCCATCAGGTTCAATGACCTTGGGCCAGCACAGAGCAATGGAAAAGGATTCTGGAAATGGTTGCTAGGTCAGCTCACAGGGTCTATAATCTGCCTAGGGATGCCTTCCGCTGGATGCTGCTCCAGGGACAAACCCGGCCCTCAGGCACAGGGATCTTGACTCTCTGAGGATCCCTCTCCTAGTAATGTGGCTCCAAGAAATAGGGCCTAGCACAGTACGGGGTCTACAATAACTGGCCCTGCCAGGCCCTGGCTGGCACAGAGAGATCTTTGGGCCCGTGTTCCCTCGGGGGAATACTTGAGTGCCCCAGAAAGGGGTTGTGCTGGTCCAGCAAGCCTGGGCTCCCCCCATCTGCCCCTTCACACCAACATGATGGTGGTTCCGAGTCTTCCTTTCCAGGAGACCCTAGAAATACTCTACTCCATGTAGGAAATACACCATGACAAATGCCCACAGCAGATACACTGAACTGTCGAGTCAAGACACGACCTCAGAGTCCTTCAACCCTATGCCCCAGACAGCCATGAACACCAGACTGAAGCAGGCACACCATACGAAACTTACCTAGCCCTCCTTCCATCTTTTCACAACTGGAGACACTGAAGCTCGGAGGCATGGAGGGCCTTGACCAAAGCCCTCCTAATTCCCGGACCAGGAGGCTGGGCTACTTCTCCCTCCAGACGGGCAAATCCAACACACCATGGGGGGCGGGGGGGCAGCCTTCCCTTCACCACCCTTTACCGGCGGGGGCCAGGACCACCCCCCTCCGCCTCCACCCCAGCTTCCCCAGTCAGCTCAGGCGGCCAGCCTGCTCAGCCCACTCCTCCCCAGCGGAGCGCAGTCAGGCCTGGCTCCCCAGCGCGAGCAGGCCTCAGCTGTCCGCAATTCCTGCCTGGTGAGGCTCTGTCAGGTGCAGCGATGAGACGGCCGCCTGCTTAATGACAGGGCGCCGGCTGCATTCACTCGGAGCCCGAGAAGCAATTACCTTGGAAATGGGGGTCACAGGCCCCACTCGCTGGCTTTAATTGAATTCCAATATCTGCCTTGAGCTGCCATGACCTCACCTGTAGCTTCCTAAATACTACTTAAAGGAAGGGGAGCTAAGCCAAGCGGCACTTCCTCCCCAATCTCACCCTTTTTCTTAGAATTTAGAAAAAAGTTATTTTCCTAAGAGGATTTTGAATTCCAAAGAGGGTGGCAGGAGCAGGAGAGGGGGGCCCACTGGGGCCACTGCGCGGGTGGGAGGGCCTGGCCTGGAGAGGGAAAGGGACGGGGAGCTGGAGGAGGAGAAATTTCAGAGGGCAGAGCCCACGGCACACTTCCCGCCCCCGGGGTCCCTTTCCGCCGCGATCGGAGATGTGAACTGGTCACCCAGGCGGGCTGCCCAGGGAAGAGCTGGGGGACTTAGGCCCCCAGGCCTCTGGCTGACTGTGCCCATCCTTGAATCACTGCCCCCTCTGTGAAATGAGAGCACTGGCAAGATCAGTGGTTCTCTACCAGCGGCCATCCCGCCAACCCCTAGGGACATCTGGCAATGTCTGGTGACATTTTTGGGTACCACCGGCATCCAGTGGGTAGAAGAAAGGGTTGCTGCTGGACATCCTACAATGCACAGGACTGGCCCCACAACCGAGTATCTGGCCCCAAACTTCAGAGTGTCGAGGCCGAAGAACCCCGGGGTTGGCTGATCTCAGGGACGACAATAAGCTTTACGGTACTATGGCTTCCCTGTTGGGGTGCTGCCTCCCAGCTCAACGGCTAAAGACACTGACCGCTTACTCATAGTCCCCTTTCCAGACTCTGCTCTGCTCCTCCCACACAGTAGGTGGGGTCTGCTCCTCCCCAGCATCCCCAGGCTTCAGACCAGGCGAAGGCTTCCATGCCCTCCCGCCGCAGCATTCGGCAGCTGCCACAGGGCCGACACCAGGACAGAACCGGGTCACTGTCACGGGTCCCGACAGCGGGACGACGGAGCAGTGGGCCAGCATCCCTCTGCCTCTCTGCCCCTAGCCTACCCCAGCACATCTGGCCCGGGGAGATGGTCCACTCCCTCCCCTCCTTTAACAGATGCAGAAACTGAGGCCCGGGAAGAGGCAGGACCTGCCAAGGTCACACAGGAAAGAACTATAACCAGAATGCACATCTCAGGGTTTCTGACCCAGACCGCAAACGCAAGAGTTATCATTTATCCCACCAAGCAGAACATTCTGGGGCCTTCAATTCCACCATGAAATAATGACATCACATAAGAACAAAAGAGAAATGAGGACCAAGCAGGGTCCCAGAACGTTAGGGCTGACGGGACCTCAGCCATTTGGGCCGCTGCTTCCCAAACCTGACTACCCTTCATTCGGAATGATCTGGAAAACTTCAGAAACAAACATTCCCAGCCCCACCCCCAGACCTATGGAAAAGAACTCTGGGGTGAGTGCCCTGGCGTCTATGTTGCTCAGAAGCCCCCCTGACCCAGCTGTCTGGGGATGGGAAGCAGTGATCACACCGACCCCGTTCATTTTAGGGACAAAAGCTGGACAGGAACACCTGAGGCTAAGAGCTTTGCCCAGAGTCACATGAAAAAACTGTTTTTCCTCAGCTGCTTATCTTAAATATCCCTGGCCTCACACCGGAGCAGGAGAACAGATGCTCTGTGAATCCAAGCAATGCATTAAAGATGCAAGCCAGACAGGGATGCAAAAGAGGAGAGATCTGGCTTCCTCCTTTCATGGAGGGGTCCAACCAAAAGTGGACCTCACAAAGCACTCTTGGGTATTTTTCCCAGTCCCGGTAAGACAGGACTCCCAGAATATCCCAGCTGGAATTCACAAGGGCGCACAATCCACACTCAGGCAGGCAGCTCAGTGCATGGCACAATTAGGCCCAAACCCCAATTCCACAGCACATTTTAGATCAATAGTACAACAGAGACAGTTCTGATCCCAGCTGGCCAAAGAAGGGCAGACCTTTGCCAGGGAGGGGACACAGGGCAGAGAGGCCCCCCCCGGGGGAGGCCTGAGGAGGAGCTGGGCATGAGCGTTATCTCAGAGCCTGCCCCCTCCATGGTGGGGCACCAAAAGCTGGAGGAAGTTGGGGCTGGTGAGTTTAGAGGTGGAATTGAGGCATCTCAGACAACCCGTCAATTTGGGGAGCAGGAGGTAACTGGGGGGCTTGTGGGGAGAGAGCCCTGAATGGGTCCAAGCCATGGGAAACCAGAGCCCTGGGGCCGCCATTCTTTGAGGCCAGCTGAGGTCAGGGTCGATCTCTGGTTATGGTAAATGAGAGGAATAAAAGGGCTATACACACGGTGAGAGGCAGATTGGGGAGTCCACGTACCCCGATGATGGCGTTTAGCTCCGTCATGGTGACCTGCTTGGCCCGCTCCACGGCCTGCGCCACCTGCTGCTGGTGCTGGAGGACACAGGGAGCGGGTGAGATGCACTGCCTCCCTGGCCACAGGGGGCACAGTGAGGGCCGCGGGGGACAGGCCGGGACGCAGCCCCCGCACGAGGCAGAGGAGGTCCATGAGACAGGTGGCCCAGGCCTTTCTATCTTCTGCTTTAAATGCTTTCCATGAGCATGTATTACTTTTGCGAGCACGACTTCCCACACATTGTTTTCAGTTAAAACAGCAATGAGCCCAAAGACCCGCCTCCCTCTACCACACATAAAAAAAAAAGTCCTTCTGTGCCTTTGAATATGAGCTGGAGAGGAGAGGACAGTTCTCATTATTAATTTTCTAAATGCAGTAATGGCATTCGTCACAGAAAGGGGGTTCCCATTTTCAGGAGACGCAGCTAGGAGTGAGTGCTGAGTCAGGGTATCTGCAACTTACATTCAAGGAGTTCAGAAGAAAAGTATGTGAATCTAGAAGTATTCAATCCCTAGCTAAGTGGAGAGAAAAACGAAAATATGTCTGGAAAGACAGACAAAGTGGCATGATGAACCCTAACATAAACCAGGGACCTGGCATATGATAATGATGTGTCAACGCAGGCTCATCAACTGTAACAAATGCCAACACTCTGGTGCGGGATGTTAGTAACAGGGGAGATCTCTGCACCTTCCACTCATAGGTTGCTGTGAACCTAAAACCACCCTAAAAAAATAAAGTCCATTTTAACAAAGGTATGTTTTTGGTGCGTTCATTCCCTTCGGCCTTGGGACAGCATCTGCTTTGTAGGTAGCTGTCTCCCCTACTGGGCTGTAAGCTTGAGGACGTCACTGTATGGTATTTTCACACGGACTCAAATCGTTTACGGGTCGCCACTCTGACTCAGAGACCTAGGAGTCCGGGAGGGAGCTGAGGTGGTCCCAGCCCCTCAGGGGGCACGGAGGCCAGGGCCTACCCCAGCTGGAGGGAGCTCTGCTGGACAGAAACAGGCCCCTCTCAGGCAGTCACCTGTCTGACCACCAAGGGGCCTCCTTGGAGACACTTCCCTCGTCTTCCCCACTAGACCAGTCCAGGCCTCAGGTGGTGGTCCCTTGGGAGGTGTGCTTAGAAGGTAGTATGATTGGTCATGCCTCTAGGGAGGACACTCTGTCCTAGGGACTAGGGTCCCCCTTGGGTACTCATTCCCTTTATAAGGCCTGCCCCTTAGCACTATCTGGCCAGGCTTCTTGCTCCTAGACATTTCCAGGTGCGGGAGATGGGGCACAGACGAACAGAGGCTAGGAATGGCCGTCTGGACGGGGGTGGAGGCAAAGAGGGCTCCCACCGCCCATCGCTAGCCCCACCACAGGCCAGGGTCCTCCTCTCTTCGGTCTCAGGAAGTAGCAGAGAACCAGTTCTACCAGAAGAACGAGCAAATGCTCCCTCTGATGTGCCAAAGCATTTTCTCTAAATCCTCAGGTTGCTAACTTCAGTCCCTATGAAAGAACAGGGGCTGGGACTCCAGGGGGACCCAGGCAGCACCATGCTGCATTGCACTGGAAAGACATGGAGGACACAGTTAAAGAAGGTCTTACCTCTTGTGACAGAAAAGGCATGATCTGTGCTAGAATCGTGTTCAATCTCTTCGCAATCTCTGTCTGCAGAAGAAGAGAGACAGCGTGAAGCACAGGCAGATGTATCAAGTCGCCAAAATGTCCCACAGGTGTCAGTGCACTCCCCCAAAACCACAGACCCCCCCAGGCGGGCTCCATGCTTCCCCCCCCCCCCCCCCCCCCCCCCCCCCGCACCTCAGCTGGCCCCCTGCCAGGAGGCCTTGCTAAATCCGAGGCTCTCCCCTAGCCAGGCTGCCTTGGCTGTGGGGAGCTCCAATTTCCTATCAAAGCGGGGTCTACATGTGTGGTTCAGACTATAGAGAGTCCGCCCGCGCTGGACGGAAGCCCTAATTAAAAACAAAGCAAAACGAAACAAGAACAACCCCACCCCCACCCCCCACTGCATACCCCAGTAAAACCCATTATCTGAGCAAAGTGTTGCCCAATGGCAACAGCAGGACAGGTTCTCTGGCTCTCAAAGCAGGTGACCCCTTCTAGGGCCTCCTTCACCCCTCTCCACTTTTCACTTTGCCTCTGCCCCACCAGACGGATCCCTCCCCCACCCAGCCTGAAATCCCACCACCAATGCTTCCCATTTTAGGGTTAAAGCAGTGCCTTCTTGAAGAAGCTGCTCAGGAGGTAACTCATTGGAACCCCAATCCTTCCCAGAAGTTGATCATGAGCTGACCACTTCTCCACTCCATCCCCAACATGCCAGCCAAGATCACATTTAGATAAATATCAACAACTTCTGCCACCCCTGTCCTATGTTAATCCTCCGATCTTGGATCAAGGGCAGTCTGAAAAAAAAAATAGTGCCAAATGGTTAACTGTGTCCAGACAGGAAGGCGTAGGCCCCCTGACAGACAGGGCTCAGGATTGCCTTCCTTATCTCCTGCTGAATCCCGAGGCCGCTAGGACTGAGGTCCCAGTGCGGGCTTCAAAGTGCTCATCAGCCCCCAGCAATCTTCCAGAGACAAAACCATGACAACAGCCTTTAAAAATCTCTGATCATTGTCAAATGGCTCTTGATGAGAAATCCTGGTGCACTTAAAAACAATGATGTTTAAAGGCTTAGAAAACAGAGCCCAGACCTTGGGAGAATTCCTGGGGCTAGCACCCCACCTCCCTCTAACCCCCAGCCACTAATGAGGACGCCTCTGGTTGGTGAAGAGACAAGACAGGCCATCAACTGGGAACCTGACAGGCTTGTGTGGCCCTACATCCAGGGGCTGCCGGCCATGGTGGCAGGCTCCAACACGGACAGTCTGTCTACTGGGGGCATACTGAGTGGGGACCAGGAATTGCTCCTCTCTCCTGGAACACTCCAATCCTCAGGACAGGGCCAGAGTTGCCCCTGTGGGCATCCGGGGTGGAACAATTCTTCGTTGCAAAGGACCGAATGACCCACTGAATGCCAATAATGGGTCCCACTTCCAAATTCCAGGGGAGAGAGGGAGTGTTCCCCTAGCTGAGACCTCTGGGCCTTACTGCCCCATTTGCCATTTGGGTACGCTCCAGTAAGGACAATGGACACCAGGGCTTCTCAGCCTCAGTGCTGCGGACATTGAGGCCAGACACTTCTTTGTGGAATGGAGCTGTTCTGTGCCTTGTAGGGTTTTTAGCACCATCCCTGGACTTGACCCACTAGATTCCCATCATTTATATTGTAAGGAATCTAGGAAGATGACTAAGTAATTACTGTATAAATTATTAATCTAAGTAAGTGGGAAGAGTTCTTCTCCCAAAGAGGATCCTTTCTCATTTCTGTTCATCTTTCCCTCGATTGATAGTGGGGAAGGGGAAGGAAATAGGATCAGCGGTGTACAGGGCAGGAGTTCTAGGACACTCCGCCAGTCTGCATCTCAGTCCAAACCTGCACAGGACAACACGGTCATTCAACTGACGGATGTTCATGTGCCACATTAGAATAGAAGGATATATTAAAAACAGAGAACAGACATAAACTAAACCAACCAGGCTCACTGGTCCAAAGCCTCTTACCACCAATGACCAGCACAGCAGTGCCTGGCACACAGTAGGTACTCAATAAATATTTAGCCAAGAGTCTCACTGGCCTCTGTGCATTGATTTTCCAAGGCCCCCCTGACTGCAGATCTGGGCCTGGCCCAGGGTGGGCGACATCTGTGGGAAGGGCCGCGGTGGATGGAATGTTGACACAACAACTGGGGGGTGGGGCGGGCAGCGGCCTTTCGCCAACAGGGTGAGGCAGGGCCATGGAGCCAGACCAGCCACAAGCTGTCTCGGTGGGTCTTGCTGGGTCTCCGGCTGCTGCCCCCACCCCTGAGCCAGGAAGGCAGGGGGCGGGCAGGCTTGGAACCTTCCCACGCAGCAACTACAGCTCTCATAACCTCTGGGGTGGGTGGTTATAAAAGGGTTCCCATCTGTTGCTTCCTTCCTCTAGCAAAGAGGTCAAGTGTCAGGGTCTTGATGGTTCGAAGCAAAAAATGAAAAGTAGCTGGCCTTCCCCTTCCCCATACCGTTTAGCAAACATGTGGCCAAAGGCTTCCCACAGGTGGGATCCTCCTGCAGGGTTTGGTCGGGAGCCCAGCATCCTCTGGCTATGAGGAAAAGGGTCCTGCTAAGATTTCCCGTAGCTGTGCCCAGCTCCAGGCTTGGCATCCAGGCCACCAGGTGACCACCGCTGGCCCCCCCAAGAAGCCCTGCGGGTGGCCCCGAGCAAGTGCCCAGACTCACCCTTCCACCCTACTGGAAGCAGTTCCTGCCTCCTTCGCCCACCTCCCAAAACCACAAACATCCACCGAGGGCCATCAGAACCACTCCACACAGACAGGGAACCTTCTGGAGGCCGGGGCTATGGGCATTCAGGCCCCGTTCTGGGCCCGAACTCAAGGCCTGCCTGCCGTGGAGTGGCACTCCCCTCCCTGCTGGTCTCTCCAAATAGTAGAAGCAGGGAATGAGCCTTACCCATCTCTCCGTGGGCCGCCCCCCGCCCCCGCCCGGGAATGGGCTCCGCTCACTGGTGAGTCAAAGAATGGACAGGAAGACTATCCCCCTCAAGGACTGTTCCTTAACATTGATTCTTTGGAGGGTGGTGATCCCAGAGGGGAAGCTCCTGGAAATACAAGCCGGCAGGACAGAGCCACTCTTAACAACAACAATAATAATAATGATGGCTACCACGCACCACCCCAGTTGTTCCCAAGCATTTCCCATGTGTGAGCTCACAGTAACCTTCCGGGAAGGCCCTTACCATGACCATCTCCACGATTCAGATGGGGAAACTGATGTTCGCCCAGCAATGTAGCAACCCCGCTAAACAACTTCCTACCAAGAAGCCCAATTTCGACATTTTTGAGAGAGCTTAGAGAAGTATTTTTGAAAGAAAAACTCCCATCAGGGTTAATCATGGACAGCATTTCCGATTAGAACAGCTGTTAAAACAGCATTTGGTCCAACTCAAACAAGCCCGAAATGTTCAGTTCCAAGAAGGGGGGGGGGCGGGAATCAAGATATGTGACTTCCACAATTGGGACAGGTCACAAATCACAAAATGGAACTGAATCACATGCTGGCAAACTCCTCCTGGCAATCCAGGGCACCGTGTTATCAATAAGGCAGTCGTGGTCCGAGTGAGGCTGGCCTCCATCCTGGCCTCTGTCCTTCCCTCCGAGTGGGTCGCGCAAAGCCACTGCCTTTGAGCCAGATCTTCAGATGTGGACCTGGGAGAAGGTAGGTGCTCCCGACGGGGAGACGGCTGCCTTTGGAAAGAGGTGTTTGGGGAGGCGGGTGCGGCCTTTGAAAGTTTCTTTTCAAGTGTGGTTCAAAGAAGGCAGCTTGGCTGGTGGGAAAACATTGTTCCTCAGAAGGAGCTAATCTAGCAGACGCAGACAGAAGCAGTTCAGAGAAACGTGCCCAGAGACCCTGTGCAATTCAGAATCTGTGCTCCCAACTGGGTGCGGGGAGTAACATCTGCCCCACGTCTCCGGCGAGATTGTTAGGCTAATAAATGACGGAAAACAACATAGTGGGGGGCAAGTGTAATTTCCCAAGAAGCAATCTGCTCAGTGTGCCTTTGGAGCTCCCATTCTCGCGATGAGCATCTCAGGAAAGCAGGACCTGCGACCATCTTGCTGTAAACCGAGGGTCCTTGAGCATCTTCCAACTCTGCTTCTCCCATCACACTCCAGCATGCACCGTCCGGCTCACCAGCCGGGGGCCCCGGACCCAGGACGCCGAAGGAGGGGAGCCGCAATCTGCTCCTGGCCTTCAGCAGCCAGCCAGTCTTTGGCCTCCCTTTTCTTCTTGAAAATGTAGCTGACTGCTCAACCCAGTCCACAGCCACCTCCACCCCACAGTCCCCCTGCTACTTATTTTAAACTGCCCCGTTGTCTGTCCCTGCCGGCTTTCGGGAACGCACACTTCATTTCAACCCCAGCCCAATAAAAACAACGAGAGGGAGAACCCTGCCAGAGGGAGACCCAAAGCCACGCAGAACCAACCTGGCTTCCACCCCCAGCTCTGCCTCCATCTAGCTGTGTGGCTTTGGGCAAATTGCTTCCCTTCTCCGGGTTCCAATTTTGTTGTCTGCAACACAGAGTGGCCAAGTGGTAACTTGTAAGATCCGGGAGCTGTCATTTCGCCTTAGCCTGCTAACCACTCCTGAATGGCGCTGTTACATGTCCTTCCTCCCTACAGCTCAGGGAAAGAGAGCATGGCAAGAGTTTAAAGGGTGATGAGGAAGAGGACGAGCCCCGCTGGCTGGGGCTCGGTCCCAGGACCAGGCTTCATAGCACAAACGGTTGGAGAGCGCAGGGACATCCCATCTGTCAGTGCCGAGCAGCCACAGTAGGAAGGGCTCATCCTGCTCGCCGGAACCACAGCTTACTCCTTGAGAAACATGCGTGTTTGGGGTGGGGACTCGGTCCGCTCTGGGGCTCTTGAATTTTCATCAGGTTTTACCTGGTTTCTCTGACTGAAGTCTTGGGGTGTGTTCCAAGTGAGGGCAGGAAGCCGAGGGCTGCGCAGGAGGAAGCGGCTCCAGCAGCCGGGTGCCATAACCACGAAGCAATCAAATGCTGGAAGATTCTGGAACAATGTGCCTGAGTAATTTTAACTTAAAATATCCCACTGCATGTCCCAGGCAATTCTAAATTGATAGGCCCTCAATTATTGGACTATACCATGAAATTCCTTGCCAGGCAGTTTCTCCTCAGACCGAGCTTGGACAGCTCTGAAATAAAGCAAGTGGGTGTTTTATCAGCGGCGGGAAGGAAGTCCAGGGACAAAGGGGGTGAGACCTCCAGTAAAAGCCGGGATGGGGTTCCCCAGCCCCGCTCCAGCCCTGCCACGGGCTCTACGGGAAAAGAGCCCCAGTGTCTTAAAGAAGGGGGCAAATAAATGATCCATTTAGCAGCCCAGGGAGATAATGGCCCCCGCTTCTGGAGGGGCTGGGAGGGTTTACATCACAGACCACTCAATGATAGGTGAGCCTCCATAAAGGCCCTTTTAGCACTGACATATTGATCAAATTATATATAACTACAAGGCCATTAAATATTTATGCCTTCTGAGGAAGCCTGCTGAATTCTTTATGCCGCGAGGACTGGATACAAGAAAAGGCCCAGCCCGGTGTGACCCTGAGGTTCTGGCTCCGGAGGGAGGCAATGGGACGCTGGCTGGGGCCAGCCTGGGCCGGGCATCCTGCGCTAGCCCCCATGCCCTTCACGCAGGCAAGAATGGCGGTGAACATACGACACGCTCGCTCCCCACCCAGCTAAGACAGATGGAAGCCGAGAGTCTGGGGTGCTGGGCTCGGGGCGTGACCCTCCGCATGCCACCCTGGCAGGAATTCCACCTTCCCTTCCTCTGCCTACCAGAAATCTCAGGCACTTTCTCCCCAAGAGTCTAGGGAGTAAGGGAACTGGGAATGGTGAAGGCTCCCAAGGAAGGGGGAAGCTCCTGTGGGGGTAGGGGTGGGAGAGGGAGCATCTAGGCCACCGACCCGGACCCCGACCCGGGAGAGCGCTGGCAAGGCAAAGTCCCAGGTCTGTCCTGCACTCGGGCCTCAGCTCCCACTGCGCGAAGGAGGCAGATTCGAGTGCAGTATAACCACCGGACCTCTCAACAATGAATTAGGTGCTGTGTGAGAGCGAGCACCCCGTCCTGAGGAGCGTTCAATGTCCACCCAACAAGGACACAGGGTTAGACACCACTCCAGGGGAGGGACCTGGGCCTAGGTGGCAGCCAAGTCCCTCCCTGGTTTTCAGACTCTGCGACTTTCATTTTTCAGACTCTCAATTTCCATCCACCGGGCTTCCTGTTAACAAGATCCAATAATCTTTAAATATTTGTTCACTTTAATTTCTTGGTTCCCAAACACATTAAACTCTGCCTGCCTCCCACCCCCACTCCAGGGGATGGCCCTCAAAGAGCCTGCTTGTGTAGAAAGAACAGGGAAAGCCTTTGCAGATTAGACCTTCCCCCAACACTGCCCATTCATCTCAGGCGCCACCAGCACCCCCCCCAACCCCTGACGCCCTCCCTCCCCTCCCTCCCCTCCCTCCCCTCAGATAACCCTCTGCCTCCCTCCCCCACCTTCCCAGACTCCATTGGCCAACTCCCGCCAGGAGGAAAAATTCTCAATTCATCCCTGTGGGGTTGCCATGGCAACCCCCAGCCACCTAATCCCCCTTGGAACATTATGCAAATCTCCCTTTGCCCCTCAACAGGCTGTAAAAGTCACATTACCCTTGCAGAGGCAGCTCGTTAAATTTTGGGGGTCTCCCTATAATAGGTCAGCACTACAAATGAAACCCTGGCTATGACTTTTTAAGAACAGAGGCTCGCTGGGAAATCCGGGTGGCAGGAAGGGAAAACAAGGTGTCGGGGAGGGGACAGGCTGACCGTGGGCAGACACATTCTAGCCGCCCACCACCGAGTTCACAACCAAAAAGCACGTCTGTCCCTCTTAGACTGAAAGGGTGGAGGGTCCTGTCTCCCCAGACAAGGATGGCAGGAGTAGCGGCATTTCATAGGCCATAAAAAATCAAGATCGGTTACTTAGAGAAATTTGTTTAATGGGCTGGGAGGGGACCACCTCCCAAACCACCAACATACTCAACACCTGTTTACAGATAAAGAAAACAGGGCCCAGAGAAGGCAAGGAACTGCCCTACCTCCCAAAGTCAGAGAGTGGCAACCAACTCTCCCAGCTCTGGAGCCAGAATTCGTCCCCCTACACCAAGGGTTCACACACCCCCCGGGGGGGGGGGCATTTTTGCTCCCCAGGGGACCCTTGGCAATGTCTAGAAGACAGGGGTGTCACAACTGGAGCGGTGCTCTTGACAACTAGTGGGTAAGGCCAGGGATGCTGCTAATTTTGGGGAACACAGGACAGCCTCACCCCAAAGAATTATCCAGCCTCAAATGTCAATAATGCCCAGACTGAGACGCCCTGATCTGCACAGGGCGGCCACACATTCTCCTGAATTCTTAAAGGCCTTGTCTGGGTGGGGCCTTCCCAGCCCTGCAATGGAAGTCCTGAAGTACAGGTGGGTCCTGGGGGCGGGCATGTGGGGAGACCACGCCTTGATATGGCCTGGGGGACAAGTGGTTGGCCCATGAGTGAAACAGAGTTTCTCGTTCTGAACCTGCCCCTGGTCCACCGGAGCCCACGAGCCAGTCACTCACCCTCTCCAGATGTCAGTGCTCCCAGTAGGCAGTGCTCATGGCTGGCATGCGGGGCCAAGCAGCAGCACGTGGGAAGGGCTCTGGAAAGCCCTACAACATCCACAGCCCCAAGCATCTTGGCCTCACTCTTTGATGCCTTGGCTACTTGTGGGACTCCGTCTCGCTGGGAGAAGACACTGCTGAGGCCTCTTCCTACACGCAGGGGATCGTGCTAAACAGTCACTGTGCATCCATCACCTTACACACTCCTCCTAACGCTGCCTGTAACCACGGGGGGTCCAACGGAGGAGGCCACGAGCCACGTGGGGCTAGTGCACGTTAAATTACAACTCAATGTCAAATTCAGTTCCTCGGTCACAGTAGCCACGTCTCGGACGGCACTGCTCTGGCGGGTAGGGGTTCCGATTCTCCCCTGCCCCAACCCCATACAAACTGAATTTCACAAGAGGTTCCCCGGTCAGCCCCACGTCACACGGCCAGGACGTCCTGATGGAGGACTCAAAACCCAAGGCTGTCCGACTCCCAAGCCTGTGGCGTAGCCATCGGGATTACCACCTCCCGGCACCTGGTATTCGGCACGTGACTGCCGGGACACCCCTCTGAAAACCAGTGACTTTTGACGGAGAAACTCTGAATCCACCACCAGCACAAAGGTGCCAGGAAAAATTCTTCTCAGGGACGGGCCTGGCTCCCCACCGGGGGCCTGGGCAGGGGGAAAGTGAGGGAGGGCCAGGTAGAGGTCCCTGCAGAAGTGGGGTCTGACCCAGGCGAGAGAACTGAGAAACTCAAACAGGCTAAGTGAGAGAAGTATCCAGACAGCACCCATACCCGCCCCCTTTAAGAACTTCTACAGGCCGCATACCCCGTACAAGTGGCGGGCGACTTGAAGGCCAGCATCAAGCCAGCAGCCACAGGACTCTGGCAGGGGCAGTGGCTGCTCTCTCCACCTCAGGCTGGCCTCAGGGTGAAGCGGGAGGGCCTAGGGTTTGAGGAGGGTGGGACACAGGACACAGGGCAATATCCAATAGCCAACCTCAACTGCTCCGGTCTTTCCCTTAGGATTTCTGCCCTGAGGCAAAGCCAGGTAAGAACTGGACTGCTGCCCTCTCCAGTGGTGAGGGGGCTTGGAGGAAGGGGCCCCTTCCAGGAAAAGCAATGGGGAAGGGTTTAAGGAGAAGCTAAAGCTCGTCTGGACCCATCAGTCCTGGGGCCGACTCACGGCCTCCACCTGCTGGGTCTCATGCTCACTGTGCTCCCACCGGGCCACTGAGCCCCTCGCTCTAGGCCATTTGGGATCACGTGTGGCTGCTCCCGGTCTCCCTGAGTCTGCCCTGCCTCTTCCTAGACACGAAGTCGGATAGTTCCTGTCTCCCAAGACCAAGGACTGACTCCCATTCCTCACCCACTGGTCTCCCCAAGACGGCCTGGCTCTTCCCAGCAGAATTCACCACTGGTTCACAAAGCATGCCTTTGACAGGACAATCAGTTTCTCACTCAGGATCAGGACGGACCTGTTGAGGGCCCTCCCTAGGCAAGTATTTGGGGACTGGGTAGAAGGCCTCCTCCTCCAAACTTTCTGGTCCCAGACTGGCTGGTGGTGTCAGGATTCCAGAACCAAAGCCTTCACACCCAACCAGGAAGAGTCCCCTCCCCTGTCCCCAAGGTGCTCCTGGTCTCCCTAGTGCTGCAGGACTGCGGGAAGGACTCTTGCTCATTTGAGTCTCCTTGTGAGGGAAGATGTCGCTTTTTGGGGCAAACAAAAAAAAAGGAACTTCTACCACTGGGCTAGACTAGGTTTCATTGCGTGTTTAAAAAATGACAACAAAAAAACAGTTGAAGAGTGTAGTGTGAACAGTGGTCACCAGGGATTTCAAAGGGCAGCAGGGTAAGGCCACAGCACGTGGAACCCCACGCCCAAAGAGACGGCCAAGGCATGCCAAGCACGGTTTACCGATTTACCTCCAAGCCACTGAGTCTTGCCTTCCTGCTACTTGGTTTCTTCTCGGAATGCCAATTCAGCATGTCTTCTCTTCCTCATTCCTTCCTGCCCCATCTCTGCTTTATCATCTTCCGCCCCGCTATCTCTTTCCTCACCCCTCCTATCTTCCCTTTGTACATCTCAACTGTCCGCAGACCAAGACGAAACACAAAAACAAAACAAAAACCTCAAACTATGTTAAAGACGCTTCAACATAAAAGCTCATGACACTTCTACCTTTCTCTCTCCGATCACAACTCTGCGGCCAACAGATCTCTCTCAGAAGCCGGAGAAAACCTGTACCCTTCCCAGAAAGTCCATAAGGCTCTACAGGGTCAGGGAGAACCCCCAAACTAGAACGTCGCCCTCCACGAGTCCCCCCAAAACGTACACTGTGCACCCAGTATGGGCCCAGCACCATGCAGGGCTCAGGGGCCTCAGTGAATATAAAATGGTCCCGTCCCTCAGGAACTCACAGAGTTGGCATTCCACACCCCCCCCAGCCCCCGCTGCCCCGCCCAGTGTAAGAACACAGCCCTCTAGTGCCCCAAATATATCCAAGTCATCCCCACACCCCACGCTCTGATGCTTTCCTCCTAGGCTGTGTTTGTCCTGCACCCAAATGCCTGTCATTTGGGGTTCTTTTTTTTTTTTTTTAAAGATTTATTTATTTATTTATTTATTTATTTGAGAGAATGAGAGAGAGAGAGAGAGAGCACATGAGGTGGGGGGAGGGTCAGAGGGAGAAGCAGGCTCTCCCATGAGCAGGGAGCCCGATGCAGGACTCGACCCCGGGACTCCAGGATCATGACCTGAGCCGAAGGCAGCCGCCCAACCAACCGAGCCACCCAGGTGCCCTGTCATTTGGGGTTCTTAAGATGAAAAGGCCTACTCTGCTTTGCAAACAATCAATTGCTACAGAATCATCAAAGGTTGATGTTATTACAATATTTGGAAGACGAAAACTTTCAAACTCTCTGCACTCAATAAAGGCCTTCTGCTGGAATGATTTGGTGGTGGTGGTGGTGGCAGCTACCCCAGGCCCCCAGGCCCCCGTCGGTGTCACTCACATGGTGGGTGGAAGGAGGAGGCCCCTCTGGACACACAAACCGAGCCCATCCACATCCTAGCCTTTGCCACAGCCAGACTCGAGGCCCCAGCCCTGCTTTCTAGTTCTTTCTTCACCCTTCAAAGGATGCCATTGGTGAAGGGGAGCTTTGGTGACAGCAGGGTGAAGGAAACCTCTGCCCAAAGGGCTGTGTTGCATCTTCAGAGTAATGAAGTCGGCTGGGGTGAAGGGGAGGGAGGTTTTGTTCTCAGGCTCAATCTCCAGGGCTGAGTAGGTGCGACCCCTGGTTAAGCCTCTAAGCCCTGCATGAACCTCCACTTAAGAGTAAGTCCCTGCCCTACGGACCCTCGTGCTTTCTAGAGGAGCCTCTGCACAATGAACGGCCTCCCAGAATCTGATTTGAAAGGGGCCAAGGGCTCCGAGGTCCCTGATCGCCTCTCCAGTAAGTACAGCCTTCCCCTGTAGCCTCCCCCAGAGGTGGCCGTCCCGGAAACATTCAGAGGACTCCCTGGAAGCCTGCCACACCCACACCCACCCCCCCCCCAGGCTGTGACATCCTTAGCCAACAAAAGAACTCAAAATCAGTACGCAGGGGAGAACAGCACTCCCAGTCCCTCCCCCAGGAACACGGGGCCAGGGGGTGTGAGCAGTGGCCAAGGCCTCACAGCAAACCAGCCCACCCCACAGTCCTTACTTAGGTGCAGGCAGGAAATCTCCCCCTTCCCCAAGTCTCTCCTCAGCCCTGACCTGAGAGGGGAACATGTCCTGTGAAAGGCAGGAGAGAGGCAAGAAAAAGCCAGGGGAGAGGAGAGGCGTGCGAGAGGAGCCAGCATCTTGGCCGTGAGTCTCAGGGAGCATTTGTTGAAAACAAGATATTGTCCCTTTAAGCATATAAAAACAAGGCCCTCGAGCACGCAGTTCTCACTCTGGTACACAATTATAGGAGCTTTCAGCTGTCTAGCACTACTTCAAGTGCTCTCTTAAACCAGACTGTCAATGGCATGTTGAAAGCTATTTTGCTGGCTGCTATCATTAATAGCAAAGTGGAGAGAGCTGGCTGATGAGAATTAAATATGGGGGAGGGGCGGGCCAGACCCAGTCATTACAGAATTACCCACAGGGGAAAGGAGGCAATGCCACTTTGGGGAAGAAAGTTCAAGGTGGCACGCTGCGGTGTGCAGGCGCGGGAGGCCTCGGCCAGCCCGGGGCGTTCCCCTCCCCTCCCCCCCCCCCCCCCACCAAGCACGGCCTGGGGCAGATGGCCGAGGGCCAGCCCTGCAGAGCCATACGGGGACAGAGGGAGCCGCAGAGTCGGGAGTGTGAGAGCAGAGAGGCCTTGGAGATCACTTGCTGCAAAATGTCACCACCTCGCCTCACTCCCCAAGTGGAGCCCCACCCCCCCCACCCCAGGCATTCCAACTTGTGGACTGTGCTTCCGCTGGCCTTTCCAATTTCCAAGAGCGGCTGCCACAGAGAGAGAGAGAGAGAGAGAGAGAGAGAGAGGGAGAAGCCTCCTCCTCTCTGCTGGCTTCTGCCTCAGCAACCCCTGCCCTCCCTTTAGGGCTCAGGTAACAGCCCTTCGGTGTAGTCTTCTCTGACCCAACTCCCCTTTCCCTCCCCTTCCCCCCCTTCCCCCCCTTTCCCCCCTTCCCCCCCTTTCTGGGGAAGAATAAGCTGTTGTCCTGGGTCTTCCTCCAGTGACACTGGGCCATATTAGCACTTACCTCACTGCACTGCCATGACTTATTTAGATGCCAACTCCCCAGCGGAGGGAATGGTGTCTTACTCGGCTGTGTAATCAGCCCCAGCCCACACCCAGCACATCCCAGGCCCCTAATAACCGTTCTGGCAGGAATCCAACCCCCTCATTTTCCTGATGAAGAAACTGGATGCTGAACAGTAGGAGGAAGCCTGCAGAGCTGGTGGCCAACCCACAATTAAAACCCTCACTTCCTACCGCCAGAGCTCAGGGAATCGGAATCCCACCCTCTGACAACCCAAGTAATTCAGAGTAAAGGAAAACCGGCGTGTTTACTGAGCACCTATTTCGTGCTAAGGGCATGTAACAGACCCGAGCCAAGGGGCTTCCTCGGCTACAAACAGGAGATGCTGAAGTGTGAGAAAGGACAGCATGCGCGCGCCAGATCACAGGGAGAAACCCCACTGAGATTTCGCCTTGACTACCTTTTCGCCCCACGTGTCCCTGTATTTTGTGCAAACAGATCTGGATAAAAAAACACTCTCCCATGCAGGAGGGAAAAGGGAGCTCATTCCTTGACCGACTCACTCCTAGGACAAAATGGAAATGAAGGGCCTCTGACATAGACCAGACCCTTCCTGTACTAAGTGGAGGAGGAGGAATCCCAAGGGAGATTCAGTTCTGTGCCCTCTGGGGGCCCCTGGTCCAGGAGAGTTCATGGAAGGAGTCTTATTAAGAAGCCAGGTTTCCCACCCAGGCTCTGTGTCCTTGAGTAAGGACAGGAGCCATTTCTGTGCCCATCTCCTAGGTCATCCCAATGACCAAACGTACGAGAAGGGAAAGAGCCAGAGAACCACACCAACCCTGCTCTGTACAGCTCATTGGGCAGTGAAGAAAAAGGGCCCAGAGAAGGCTGGGGTGGAAGGCAGTCTGGGGCTGGGGGAAAGCGGACTTTGAGCTCGGTACACCCCAAAGCTGACCATGGCAGGCCCCCAGGGCAGTGAGAGGAACTGTGTGACTGCAGAAAGACTGTCCTAGGCAAGAGTGACCAGCCAGGAAAGGTTAGGTGGAAACCAGGGCCTAAGAGGGGTGCTTGGATGCCAGGAAAAAACACTACTCCGGATCTCCTCTTAGCTCAACCCAGAGGCCACCCAAACAGGCACTCCTGGGCCGGGTCTTCGTAACCTTGCCACCTGCTGGTTCCCTCTGGCCACCCACACCTGCAAAAGTGATCGTCACAGAACTTCAACTAGTACCTAGAGATCTTCCAGCCAAGCCCCTAATTACTCAGGCAATGAGAGGGGAGGGGACGGAGATTTGCCATCTCCTTCTTCAGCCCTGTGTTCACGGCTTTCTGTATCCTCGGGTAAAAAGTTCACAGGTTTTACCACTTTACCTCGCCAGTGAACCTTACCTCTGGGGTTGCTAGTTATGCATTCGGTTTATTATTACGCATATCACATCACTGGTTGTGCAAATAGCTGGCAATTCGGAAGGGGACTGTTGGCAAAAAAGTGTTCAGCTGATATGGTTATACAACCCGAAATGGGGTACTTTGTACTTTGGTATAGCCAGGTTTGTAGCCTCAGCTTCTGGAGATAATAAACAGAAAGAAGCAATAATACTTAAAGCCACAGAGTGCGACTGGTTAGTAAACAAATATGCATCACTTCTTGAATCTTGCTAAACAGAGCCCTGGGGATAGGATGAAAGGCCCCAGGAGCAGCCCGAGCACTAACATGGGACTGGGTGACTGGGTTAGCTCAGCTCCCCTCCCGGGCCTCAGTTTCCTCCTCTGTAACATGGAAGGTTTGGATGAGAAGCCAAAGGGCTCTCCCAGTTCCGGGATGCCAAAAGAAACCTGGAGGAAGCATTGCTCCTCTGGGTTTGCAGGAAAAGTGTGACCATTTGGCGTTGGCACGGCGCTGCCCCAGAGTACCAAATGCCTCAAGTCCTCTTTTGAAACCTCAGCGCTGACCAGGGGAGGGTGAAGATGGCCTGACCCAGCTTCTCCTGCCTCCAACCCAATGCCCAAAAGGTGCTTTGGGGCGCTCCTTTCTAAGCCGGCTTTGTGACTGGTGGCCGACACTGGAGAGCCCCAGCAGGAACAGGATGGGAACCGACGAGGATGAGCTGGGCAGCCCCCATCGCCTCCCTGGCCTCACCGAATCACCCTTGACATTCTGCCTGGAAGCAGGAGCTTGGAGGAGGTGGGTGACCCCTGGAAGGCTGAGGCCTGGCCCGTGATTCTGTAATCTTGCTTTGCCATAATTAGGGAGGTAGGCAGAGGAGTAGGAGGAAAACCCATTTATTACTTCTCTGGGATTTGACAGCTTGGAGAAAGAATGAGAAGGAGACAGAAACAGCCAGGAAAGGAGCCAGCCACAGTGAGTTTAACCTCTAGGTAAAAGAAGAAATGGGCTGGACGCACCTCATCAGCTGCCCTCTGTCAATAATCGGGGCCCATCTGGCAGAACCTGAGGTTCCCAACTAATAAGCATTTCCCATAGAGACAGCAAAGAAGAGCTTTAAAAAAAAAAAAATGTGGCAGTTGGTGGAAAAGCTGGGGTGTGATGCACGTGAGCAGGCTGAAGACCCCCACACTTCCCAAGGTACTGGCTCTGGAGCCCACCTAACATATAAGGTACAGCCAGTCCCCACCCCCACCCCTGAGCTTAAAGATGAAGAATCCAGCCTGTTTGTTCCAGGCAGATGTAATCACACGAACAGTCAAGTCTAGAGGGCAGGACACTGCATGAATAATTCAAGCACTCCAGTCACTTGATTGTGTGTGCAGATAAAACACCAGTCAACCGCTAAACAGGTCAGCTGATAAACTTGTTTGCTCAGGCCTAACCACCATCCGCCAAATGCACCCAAGACCCACACTACAATTAGTGGCTGGGTTTTCTTCTACAGAACCCTCGCAAGCCTAGGGAGTGGCCGGCCCCATTAGGTCAGGGTTGCATTTCTTAGCCCCGGTTTCTTCACCTCCTTGCCTCTTTGTTCCTCCACAGCCATGGGGCGATTTCACCCCACTCAAGACAGTGCCCTGAACCCTGCAAAGGCCCTGGCGCTCAGAGCACACTCATTCATGCTGGGAAGCCAAGGGGAACTGGCTGGAAGGCAAAGGTGAGTGGCAAGTGGGGTCAGAGTGCCCAGTGGGGGAATCCAGAGGCCTGGACTGGAGTCCCAGCTCTGGCCCACTGGCTTCCCTGAAGCCTCAGTTTCCTGGCCTATACAAAGGGTGCAAAGAATCCCATCTGTCTGCCTCTAGCAGCTGGGAGGATTACAATGAGACCATGTCGCCAAACCTCAGGCATTCTCCCCTTAAGAGCCCCGTGTCTGGGGAATAGCCAGAGGTCCCAGATGCACACAGCTGCTCTTGAGGCAAACACCACCACCAAAGGCATTAGGACAGTTAACTCTTCCAGAGTTCAGAGTCTCCCCAGGACTCCGGGAACACCTTTGCTCCACCAGCCAAGGTGGATTCTTTGTGCCAAAGAACCATCCACTCACAGACGTGGGGAACACCACCCATGCAGACCTCAACATGCAACGACGTATTACACCTTAATTACGAAGCTCTTAGAATAACTGCTGCTATAAATTTTAAACCTGGGTGCAATTACCCTCTTTAAACACACCCCAGAAACCAAGCACCGAGGGGGGGGGACAAAAAAAGAGGGGGTTGAGAAAGGAAGGAAGGGGCACCTTGCATAACACCCCAAGGTCCTTGAACACCTGAGACCCCAGGTCCGTGGCATGCATTCGGACTGGATAAGTCAGACCCGGCCGGTCCCACCTAAAGTTGGGCAGAACCTGTCTCCAGTTCATTCTTCTGAAAAGAAACATCTCTATGTACACAGCCGTGTTTGCTTATGATTCCTGTGGGTCAAAAAGTAAAAAGCTGGTAGCTTTCCTGTGCCTTCCTAAGGAGCTCATAACCCCTCAGGAAGCCAAAGACTGGCTTCCCACACTGCTCCATGAACTCAGGCCCCTTTCGGGCTGCCCTCCACCTAACACTGGGGCTCCTCCAATAAAGAAAGGAAAGTGCAGATCCAAAAGGCTCTAGAGGAAGCCGCTGGAGCAGGCAGCAATCTACAAGCATGCCTGGGTCCCTTGCCCTTCTCACCTGCCCCTCTCACCTGCCCGGGTCCCTGCCCCCTGAAAGAACAAAATTTAGACCTTGTAAACGACTGTTCATTTAAGGCAGAAAATCCATTCAAGTCACGGTCACCAAAGGCTAGAATGAGTCAACAGCCTTCTGAGATTTCAAGAACACCAATTGTTAAAAAGAACAACCGGTCTCCGCCATTTATTCGTGCCAAGTCACTTCTAATCGCTGGCCAAGCCAAATTACAGGCAGCCTCTCCTTGGAACACAAATACACAAACAGGCCTCTCCCACAGCCCAGCCTAGCACTAGTTACTGATATGCACCGAGATAAAGCCTGTTTGTATTTGCTCCGTTTGAGGTATACTGTTATTAGAAGAGCGACAATACGAGGTAGTTTACATATCCATCAAACAACAGCACACTAGCTAAACTGGTTTGACTTCAGGATTTCAAAGCTGAGCTCAACTACCAGCCATCTCAAAAGTCCTGGCGAGGCTGCCGCTGGGCAAGTTACTTCACCTCTCTGCTTCAGCTTCCTTCTCTGTAAAATGGGAACCCGGCTGCCTTCAAATTAAGATAGAGAGGAGAAAGCGGCCTTGGAACTGCAAGGCATTATACTGCTGTAGTTCATCCTGGATTCGTATTTTTCAGCAGTTAGTCGCTTGTTCCCTTAAATTCTGACAGCTCGGCCTGGCTTTTAAGACTTCTGGAGTTTAATCTTATCAAGGCAGAACATCAAATTTTTGCGAGGGCCGGCGTACGTACGTGTGTGTACACACACACACACACACACACACACACACACACACCCTCCTGCACACACACACCCCCTCCTGCACACACACACACAGCACACACACACACACACACACACACACACACACACACACACACACACACACACACACACACCCCACCTGCATTTCCTCTCGAGAATTTTACATTAAAACATTTAAAAGCAGCCAGCCAGCCCTCTCTGGGTTTTAGGAGTTTGTAAAGCAGATCCTTAAGGTACAACTTTCCCTTTGCTCCTTTATCTTCCACCAAGATCCAAGACCAGGACTAATTCCACAAGCTCTATTGCTAAAAACTCAACATGTCCAAGAAATAAGCAACACCTCAGACCCTGCATTTCAAAGACTGGATCCATTCACTCTTCAAGGAGAAGGAGGAGAACAGAAGGGCTAGGCTCATTTTCAAAGAGGAGGGGCTATCAGAAACTCATGTGTTACATGTTTTTAACCATCAGATTTTTTAGAAAAAAAACAAGCACTTACCTGCTTGTGCATTTCAATGTTCAGGCCATAGGACATCTCATAGTACTAAAAGTAAAAAGAATCGCCATTAACGGGCAACACATTGATCTGTCCACTTTCCAAAATCAGGCTTTTGGGGCAGGTTTCTGGCCAAGTCATACTCTTATGATAAATCCGCTAAAGAAGTTCACCCCAAACCGCGACGCCAGCTACAGAGAGGGGTTTAAGAGCTGACAAGGGGCGAGTGCTGTCCCCGTCTCATCTCTAACATCATATATGCAATAGTACGAGGAGCCAAACCCTCCCTCCCACAAGCGTCCCATGTGCCATATATCCTGTTTATACAAGGTTCGGGTTCAACAGGGAATCGTGTGTACACTGGGACCCTCTTGTCCTCTGAGAGTTATTTAGCAATGTGTCGAAGGCCTCTTATGTGGAAAGCAGTGCAGGGAGGGCGCTTAAGTGCCTTCCCTGTCCTCTCACAAACAGAAGATTGAAACTCACTGAACAGCCAGCCGCTGGGAAAGGGGTGAGAGTCTACCTACTGCCCCAAGGCTGACAAGATTCTTCAGTTGGGGTATCCCTGAGGAGGGAGGGGAATGGAGGCAGAGGGCTTTAAAAGGCTCCTCCATGCTCACAAAACCCAGGGGTAACCAATGGGGGAGGCAAAGAGGGCTTCTGTCCCACTCGGGCTAGATCCCAGGGCTGCAAAGCCGCAAAGTTTCCAAACACTCCCAGGAGGTCTCTAAGAGAGATTTTATCCAACCCTGACGTGTGCTGATCCAATCCTATCTTACTGGCCAAGACAGGGCACCCAGCCCTCTGGGAAACCTTGAAAACACAAATGAAAGGGGCACAGAGGTAGCGCCAAAGCGCCCCGCCTGGACTTAGGTTTCTCTGTTTCTCTTTTTCCCCTTCTCTCGCCCACCCTCACGCAGGGTCGGGGCACACTCGGATGACACCGGCTCCCAGGGCTGCCCTGCGGCTGGCTGGCCGCGGCGCGCTGGGAACCCGGCTGCAGGGTCCTCGGACCCCCGCCCCCGGGCCGCCCCCGCCCCGGCCCGGGGCCGCCTCTCACCATCACGTAATGGCGCTGCATCTCCGTCTTCTCGTTCGCCAGCTTGTCGTACTCCACTTTGAGGCTGCGAGGGCAGGAGGAGCCGGCTCAGGCCTGGAGCCCGCGCAGCCTCCTCCGAGGCTCCAGCGTCAGGGCCTCCGCGAGCCACTTCACTTCCTGACCTCCCCCGGGGGTACCCCGGTCATCCCGCAGCCTCGGCGCGGAGGGGGCTCGGGTCCCCGCCGCGGGGAGGGGAGTGAAACAACTTGAAACTTCCCGCGGCCGAGCGCGTGGACTTCTCGGGGCCGCGGAGGGTGGGGGGGGACGGCTCGCGACCCCCGGAACCCGGAGCGAGCCCGCCGCGACCCCGACCCTCACCCCGCGTACGGCACGCGGAGCCGGGAGGCTGCGGGCAGCAAAGGGTTAAGGCGCCGCGCTCGGAAAGGGGAAACAAAAGGCGGAGGCCCCGGCTGCCCCGCCGCCCCGGGTCGGGAGCCCCCACCGTCCCCGCGGGGGGTGGCAGGAGCAGCGGCGGGGACGCCGCTCCCCGCCGGCCCCGGGGCAGCCCCCACCGGCCTTACCTGTGATATTGAGCTTGCAGGAACTGGAATTCGTCTTTGATCCTGTCACAAGACTCAGCCACCGTGAATTTAAATCCCGGCTGCCCGGGTTGATGGGGAGCCTAGAGCCGGCGAAGACGAGACAGGGGAGGGGGCGGTGGCGTCAGACGGGGCTCCAGGCTGCTCCAGTCCCCCGGCGGCTTCGGCCGGCTCCCCCCTCCCCAACCCGGGAGGCCACCCTCACAGCCCAGAACGTTCCCAGCAAGTTTCTCAGCTGCCCGTCGGGGGGGGGGGCGCCCCAAATCCCTCCCTACAGGCGGCCGGGGCTTGCATCCCTTGCACGAGTGGGCTCCCATTCCCAAGTAAGACAGGAACTGGGAGACAGCCGGGTGAGTTGGGGAGATTTGGGAGAGAGGGAGGGGGGCAGCGTGAAAACAAACAGTTCGGCTGGAACACTGGCAGCCCCCCACGCCACTCGGGCGGAATTAACCTCCTCTCTCAACGGCGCCCCCCCATCCCCATCCCCTTTGTGTGAACGCGCGCGCGCGCACACACACACACACACACACGCACACGCACACGCACACACACTCACCATAAAGGTAGCAACAAGCAAAATGGAGGTGCCAGATAAACTGCCTCGTTTACCCTGCCATGATAGATGCTTAAATAAACCGAGTTGCAATTACTCACCGGATGTCTGCCTTGCGGATACATGGCAGGGAGGGGTCGTGATTCCGAGAGCGTGGAAGCGCGGAGAGCTCGGGCCGGGGAGGTGCGGGGGAGGGGGGAGCCAAGCCCCAGCGGGGGGCGGCCGGGAAACCGAGAGCTCGCCCCCGGCCCCCCCAGCCCGCTCTCGCAGCGAAATCCCAGAGTCGGGCGCCCGCCCCAAGTGGAGACAAAGAGCTGCGGAGCAGGCGGCAAAGTCGTCGGCCGGCGCCGAGGCCGGGCGGCGGGCGCGGGCTTTGTGCGCCTAGGGCTCGGCGGGCTGCGGCCGGCCGCCTTCCCCCCACTGCGGGGAGCGCGTCAGAGCCCGGGGCTGCGCGGACATCGTCGTCTCCCCGGTGGCTCCGGCGCGGGGTCCCGAGGCCGGGGTCCCCTCCTGGGGCGACTGCGGGCCCCCTCCGGATCACTCAGCGCCTCGCGCCGGGAGGGGGGCGCGTCGAGGCAGCCCCAGCATCCGGAGCGCGCGAGTCCGATCCCAAGGGCGGCGCTCCGGGAGAAGAGGAAGGAGCCAAGCACCGAGGTGGCGGCTGGGGGCCGCAGGAGCGCCGGAGGGTGAGGGCGGGAGCCGGGCGCGGGCGCTTCGACGCCCCCCCTCGGAGAGGAGAGCCTGCTGTTCCGTCTGCTACTGCCGCCGCCGCCGCCGCCGCCGCCGCAAGCCCTTCCCAGAGCAGAGGAGGAAACTCCAGGCTCAGTAGGTGCAAATCAGCCGCCTTGGCATCTTAACTCCAGCGGGCACAGGAAGCCTCCGCAAAGGGGTCCTCGCTGTTCCCAGCTCCAGCGCCGCGTCCTCAGCGAGGAGCGCTCGGCGCCGCCGCCGCCGCCGCCGCCGCCTCGGAGCGCACAGGCTGGAGAGCGCAGCCCGAGACCGGGGAGCTCTCTTCCTTCCCCTCGGCCCGGCTCTCCTCTCCGCGCCCCGACAAACCCCCCAAACACACACCCCAAACACACACACACACCCAAAAAAGTGCCCCGGACCTGCGGATACCACACACAGACAGGCGAGGGGGACGAGCACGAGGTCTGAACTGCCGCGAGAGCAGTTCCAAATAGGGACTGAAAAGTAACAAAATAATGTGGCAGCTTCGCCCGGCGCTGGCCAATGGGAGCGCGCGGCCCCCACGTGGGGCTACCGGACTCGGCCTGCGACTGGGCGCCGCCGGGCGCGACGTCACAATGCCCTCTTGTGTCTAAAACTATGCATGAAAAGTAGCAATCAGGCCCTACCCGCTGGTGACTTTCGCATGGGAGTGAAAAACAGCGCTCCTCAGATCAGGAATTAACCGAAAGACATATAATAAATAGATATATATTATAGTCCTGAGCTGCTAGACTTTTTTTCCCCCCGCCTCTTTCTTTCCTCCCCACCCCCCCGCCACGATCAACTAGCAAATAATTATTTGGCGGGAGGGGGAAAGAGAGGGAACAGGAATAACAACAAAAGAAAAAAAGAAGCTGTACGGTCCTCAAAACCTGTGGCTGGTAGTAACGTATCAGTTTATTCTGCAGTGGCGGCGAACGATTCCTCCCTCGAATCTCATTAGGTCTGCAAAGCAGCCCAATTAGATACTATAAAACAAACAGAATCACTTTGTCACTTTAATGTTTTCACTTCGCAAGATTTAAGACTGATAAAATGGTGGATCCCGAAGTTGCCTCCCACCTGAAAAAATTTGCTGGAAACTGAGGGTGCCCCTTTCTTTCCCCTTCTCCTGCCCACGCCCCCCCGCCCCCCACTGGCCCCCAGCTTTTCTTCTTTGTTCATTCGTCCTTCTTTTCAGAAAGCCAAATAAACAGCGTCTTTGATGTGCGGCGGCTGCCTGCGAGAAGTCTGAGGAACTCTTGCTTGGGCAGCGCAGATGGAAGGACCGGCTGCCAGCGGACAACCGGCCCAGTTCGCGCTTTCCCCACTCGGGGCTCCTTCCCGCGGCTCCCCACCGCGCACCCGGGTCAGGGGAGCGGAGGAGGGGATGGGGAGGCGGCCCTGCCCTGCCCCGGCCCGGGAGCTCCCGGTTCCCACCAGGTTTACCGGGCCTGCTCGCGGCAGTGACACCGCGTCGGCGGAAGCCTGCGGAGGGGCGCGCGTGCCGGCCCGTGGGTGTCTCGGCCGCCAGCCTCGACGCCCCGGGAGGCGCAGACATTCGCGCGCCCCCCTGCGCCCCCTGCACCCCCACCGCCGCGCCCCCGGGACTCCCCGCGCGGTCGCACGGGCCACTTGACTCAGCGGGCCAGTTTGTTCGCAAACCGGTAGCCTCGATCTGCCGCTCGGGCTTACGTCAGGGCAGACGGGCCTGGGTGGGGGGAGGTGTGGGGAAGCAGCCATGCCCCGGACCCCCGCGGGCACCGCGGGGTGGACTGGTCGCACGGCGGGGGCCGGGGGGCGCGAGTCCCTCCCCGGCATCTCCGAGAGAGCGCACGCACCCGAGGGCCGGTGGCGGGCGCGAGCGAGCGGGCCGCGCGCCCCCGGTTCTATATTTTCCCCTCATTAGGATCTGGAGTTCGTTCTTGCATCTTAATGAGGAGCTGAGAGCGAGCGGGCGCTCGGAGGCCGGTGCGCAGGGAGTTACACGTGAGCGCCCGCCTCGGAGTTGAACCTCCCAGCGCCCGCTCCGGCCGCCAGCCCTGAACCGCGCTCCTCTCTTCATTTATTTATTTTCCTAAATAAAAACATAAATCGTGTGCGGCGCGCACCGAAGGGGGGGGTAGGGAGAAGCCCAGCTCGACAGATGCGAGCATCTGGCCGCAGCATTCATTAGACACAAAATGGCTCCTCTCTGGAGCTTCCTTTTCCCCTCCCCCTTCTCTGCCCTCCCCCTTACGTCACGGGTGGGCGCACCCGCTTCCTACCCGCCCCGCCCCTTTCTCGCTCCTGCCCCCCACGTGGGAGCCGTCGACCCCGCCCCCGAGCAAGGCCCGGAAGACCAATCAGAGACCGCTGAGGGGGCTCTCCGTTTCTGATTGGTGAAACTGCAGGGAGCTGTCAGTCCGCAGCCAGAGCTGTCAGTCAAAACCACGAGGGGTGGGGGAGCGCTGACAAATGCCGAGGCTTCTGAGCCTCCCGCTTGCAAATAGTGCTTGGAATGGCTGCTTAATTAGCTTTGAATGGCTTTTCCTTCCAGCTCAAACAATCTGTCACTACCATGTGGTATAAAGGAGCCATGCATAAAAAAGTAAGCAGAGGCTAAATATCAATTTGATTTTGTGTATCAAAGGAATATTTTATTTTTCTCCCTAGTAATGAAACGTATCAATTTAAATAATAAAAGGTAAAAAACACACACACAAACCAAAAAAGAAAAAAAAAAGAAAGAAAAAAAGGAAAAAGAAAGAAAAAAACCCCTAAACTCCACGGTTCTCTGACTCCTGCGCACGCCTGAAACAGGTAATTTCTACGGCCCACGTTTAGTAGGAAACCTGAAGATTTCTCCCTCCCCACCCCTTCCCTCCCCAAACTTGCGTCGCGTTTTGTTGTTGCCGTCCAGAAGTCTAGAAGGAGAGATGGGGGAGGGGTGGCCTGTAAAAGGGAAGGTGGGGGCAGGGAGGGGGCAAACTTTAAAGGGAGCCCTTTGAAGCTGCTAATCAAAGTGGAGGGGGTTTTAAGACCCCGTAAACTGGGGATCCCACAGCAGGTCTCGATTTGGGAGCCGGGGTGGGGGGGAGTAGCGGGTGTGCGTCTCGCCTGGATTTATTAAACACAATGCCTTCAAGATGCGCCTCGTCCGGCCTCCCTTTCTCGATCTCATTCCGAACTGGCTCCGACGGCGTCCGCCCGCAGTCGGCCGACTAGTCCTGGCCCCCAGGTCAGGTCTACTCGGATTGCGGACAGAAGAGCCCAGCAGCTCTGTCCCCGATTCAGGCATGGCTCTTGCCCCCCGCGATCCGGGGGACCGCACGAGCCTGGACACTCCCACAGGGCGGACTCCGGTCCAGTTCACCTGTGAGCCCCAGCGCGTGCGCGGGGCGCGGCACCTTGGAGAAGTGAGGCGCTGCAGAGATGGACTTGGTTTTGCCGAGCGCCGCCTCCTCTGCTGGGCGCAGCTGGAGGGCCCGCCACGCAGTGAAGAACGATTAGCGCACTGGAGCGCTTACTATGCACGAGGCAGGACGCTGTTACCCAAGCGAGCACTCTCTTCGTCCTCACCTCACGCCCTAGGGAAGCGGCCTGCATGGTGGCCCCCCATTTTATAGAGTAAAAAGGAGAGGCTGAGAAACCTCCGAATTTGCCCCAAGCTGGGCAAAAGTCTCAAGATTCGAATCCAGGGCAGCCAGCTCAAGAGCCAACCTCAGCGCCTCCTTTGGTTGCGGGAGGAGGATCCGTGCAAGCATTTGCTGAAGGAAAGGCCTTGATTCATTCCTATTCATTCATTCTTTCATTGATTAGCAGCCCTTTCTGAGGGTCAGGCTGTAGGGTCACAGGCCCAGCTCGCCCGCCTCTGGAATCCTACTCGCTGCGCACCCAGCATCACCCCCAGCTCTCCGGAGCCCACAACAGGAAGAGGGGCGGGAGGTAAGTAACCAGGCCAGCACCCCCTTAGGCTTGCCACCGCTCTACCCCCACCCGCACGACACCCCACAAATTAGGGAAAAAAAGCCACAAGGAGAAATATACATTTCTTTTATGCTGAAGAAAGGGAAAAGAAAACAAAAAAACATGTATACAACACCATGTCCAAAGCGCTTCACAATTATTTTTCAAGAAGGAGGGGAGTGGAGAGAAAGAGTTCAAACGTCTCTGTCTCCAGTTCTAATTGGAAACGTTTCAACTGTTTATGTTACAAGAAGTGTCAGGGTCATTTGCTACCGGAGAGCTGACTTTTCATTGGCTGCTTAATTGAGTACCTCGGAGTCCACCCCACGTGGGAGAGGAATTCCTGGCACATTAAAAAAAAAAAAAAAAAAATCACCCGGGTGAGACAGAAAGTCCGGCGTGGATTTGCCGAACCGAGTCTCCCCAGCCCCTCATTTGGGGTGCAGGGTGGTTGGTGGGCAGCTGTTTACCAGCCCCAGGAGCTTCTGCTCTGGTTCTTTCAAAAAATTGTCAAATGCTTCAGAGACGGTTTTAATATATGTTTTCTCCCTTTCTCAGAAATTAAAGGGTCTGGCTCAGGTCAGCCACCAGGCTGTGGCCTCCTATTTGAGGAACTGATCCCAGTGCCTTGGGTGGAGTTTTGAACCTCTCCCTGTCATCCCTTCTGCTGCCTCCACTGACTTTGATTTTTTTTTTTTTTTTAAGACCTCTCCTTTGGACTGCCCGGAGGGAAATCTCCGTCACCCGTCTCCCTTTGGTTGATTCTGTAAGGCTCCTCTGATTGTTGGCCTTTTGCTAAGGCAATCCTGCCCGTCCCCCACTTAGGTCCTCCGCCCTGAGAGCCCCCCAACTAGTCATCCCCGGCCTTCTCCCGCAAGCAAGCACCTGGCCATAGAGCAAGAGGAAAGAGAATTTTTATTTATTTAACAAACTCTTACATAGTGCTTACTCGGTGCCAGACACTGTTCTAAGCACTTGACAAATATTAACACACTTAATCCTTTCCTAGTGAATGAAGTGGGTGCTATCAGGGTTACTCCTATCTTACGGGGGGGCAATTGACATACTGTGGTACAGTGACTTGCCCAAGGTCACTTCAGAGGCTGCCAGACTTGAACCTAGGCAATTCAGCTCCAGAGTCTTCACCCACCACCCGCCACTGGCTCTAGGAGCTTAGCTTTCCTGGGAATGCAGATCAGGCTTCAGGACACACCACAGGAAACTAGAGGGCCCCAGGAAGTCCCAGAGGGAGCCCCTATAGAGCACATCTGGGAGCCACTTCATTTCAGGGAAGGAGACTGAGCTCTGAGAGGTCGGGAGACTTCCCAGGGTCTCCCAACCCCTCTTCCAATTCTCTGGCTGGTCCAAGTTATGTGACTGTGGGGACTTATTTAGTCTTGCTAAGCCTCCATTTCCTCATCTGTAAAGTGGAGATTACAATCCTGTCTACCGCAGAGGATGGTTTTGAGAATCGATGGAGATAATGCATGCGATGTACTTAGTACAGAACCTGGCGCATGAAGTGATCAATAACAGCTATGGTGGCGGCGATGATGATGTAGAACCACGGACGGATTCGAGTCCTTGTGCATTTTCTGGGTGCCTGCAGAGATAGGAGGGTCTAGTGTCAGGGCTCTTGGGGAGAGTAAACCAAGCAGTAACCACGCCCAAGTGAGAACACCCACCTCCCTTCTCCTGAGCTCCCCCAGTGCCCTCCTGACATCATCAGGGGGTCCGCTCCCTCTCTGGAACTCTCACTCTTTCTCTTGGCCCTCAGTTGACTTTGGAGATCCCTACTGTCCAAGGCCCCCTGAGGGGTGTGTCTGTGGGGGGAGAGGACAGGGGAGTGATTCAAAGCCACGCCTTGAGGGCGGATGTGTGTGGAGTGGTGGGAATGCAGGCAGAGAGATCTGACCACAACAGCAGTGGAGTCCTTAGCATTTCTGAGAAGACAAGCCACGGCAATGAAGTGTCCGCGTAGAACTGTGCAGTGTGGTTCCGTGGGAGAACAGGAGTTGTTGTGGGGCGGGGGGGGAGTTCTCAGAGGACTCCCGGGAAGGGTGGAGCTTGAACTCAGTCCAGAAGGATGGACAGAAGTTCCAGTGGGTAGAAGGGAACAGGATGAGCAAAGAGTCCTAAAAGAAACCCTCCCCTCCGCCTCAGCCTGCACCAGGGTGCTTTCTGCTTCCATGAATCCTTTCTGTATTTTGCCATCTGACAAGGTGTCTTTGCTCCCTGCGAAGGGAGCTAAGAGCTTGCTTCCCGAACACCTTTGCCCTCGTCCCTATTTCCATCTCAGGCTCCAATGGCATCTGTCCCTAAAGGCTCTAGCCTGTGTATCAGGAGGCCTTGAGGATCTGCATGATCCTGGGCAAGACCCTGAAACTCTCAGGGTCTCAGTTTCCACATCTGTAAAATGGGAATGGAATAGTGGCATCTGATTGCTTACCTGGCAAGAATTGACAGAAAGCCTACTCTATGCAAGACCCCTTCGGAGGTACCAAAATCTAAGGGGAGCCCTCACCTTTGGGACCTACTCAAGGCCAGACAGCTTCTACTTACTTCAAGGCTGTGTGTAGGCCCTAAGAGCTAAATAGAGTCTACGTAGGGAAGCAGTATTGGGCACAAGGACAGAGTTGACAATCAGGGAAGCTACCTGTAGAGTATGGGCCCCTAGTGTGGCTAAGTGGAGAAAGGAGAGAGTTCCAGATAGGAGCAAAGGTGCTTAGCTGACGCTCTAGAGAATGTGGGGGATGCTTTGGTTGGCTTGGTGGCCCAACTGGCAGAGGAGACCGCCACCTCTCTCCAGAAAGCTGAGGAAGCCAGGCAGTTATTTATGATGAGCCCTCCATCTCAACCCGGGACTTTGTCGGGGCAGGTGTGCAGAGTAGGCAGGGAACGTGCTTGTTCACCTGTCGCTAAAAGAGGCATCCTCCAAGCCTCCATCCAAAGCCAGGCTGGACTGCATCACGCAGCTCCCAGGGTGCACTTTGCTGACCTCTATTGACTAACGGCACGGGGTTTCCAACCTCGTGCTGGAATGGGGTAAATATTTATCAAAGTGATTGGGCGTCCTAATTAAGAGATTTGTGCTGTTTCTTTCTTTCCTTTTTAAGGATTCAAAGCTGAGGCTTAGGAGATTAAGAAATATTTTGCTGGTATTAATGCCTCCGACTTCACAGGGGTGAGGCCCACGCTGCAAGAATGACCCAGGCCAGTGGAGGGGAGTGCTCAGGGTCAGCCAGGATGATTAAGGTAGGACTCTCACCAAGCACACCTGGTCTTTGCTGGTGGGGGTGGGGGTGGGGGGAGGGGGGGAGTGGAGAGGAGAGAGGCATTTTGCCTGACAGCCTTGATTTTCACTTCCAAATCTGCTCTCAGCTTTACGTCCTTTCAGTGGATGAATTTATAAATGTGTGTTGGTCACATACGTGCGGTAATCGTGAAGAGTTTGTTTATCTGTTGTGTTCACTCATACCAGTGGTTCTCAACTGGGAGCATTTTTGCCCCCAAGGGGACATTGGATACTATCTGGAGACATTTTTTGGCTGTCACAACTCAGGGTAAGGGTGCTCCTGACATCTAGTGGGTATAGGCCAGGGACGCCCCTAAACATCCTTCAGTATACACACAACAGCTCTTACAGCAAAGAATTATCTGGTCCCAGATGTCCCTGGTGCTGAGGCTGAGGATCGCGGACAACACTGTCTACATCCTGTAATCTGAACAAGTACGATGGGTCCCTATGTCCCCATTTGCAAATGAACAAACTAAGATGCAAGAAGGAAAATCTCAAGTGTGCAGGAAGGGAGGGGGAGGCTGTGGAGCTCGGCCCCTCCCTTTCCAACCCTTTTAGCAGGGTCTTCAGACTCTCTCCTCTTTTCTCTGTTCTCAGTGCTCTCTCTACATGAAAGTCATTGAAACCAAGCAGCTCTGGGATCCTACTGTGTGTCGGGTTTAAGCCATTTTAAAAGTAGCCCTACGCATTTGTAATTATGTGGTCACTCAAATAGAGTTTCTCTATGAGGGGCTGGCTCTAGACAAGGTCCTGGCATCCCCTGGTAGCTTCTACAAGCGAGGACAACAAGCCTGGGCCCGCTGAGTGTCTGTGTTACACTGGAAAACAGTCCCTGGGATGCCTGAGTGGCTCAGTCGGTCAAGCGTCTGCCTTCAGCTCAGGTCATGATCCCGGGGTCCTGGGATCAAGTCCCGCGTCAGGCTCCCTGCTCAGCGGGGAGCCGGCTTCTCCCTCTGCCTGCCACTCCCCCTGCTTGTGCTCTCTCTCTCTCTGACAGATAAATAAATAAAATCTTTACCAAGAGAAAGAAAGAAAGAAAACAGTCCCAGCTCTGCAAGACATCAAGGTGGAAGGAGAAGCTGCATTAGGTTATGGGGGGCGGGGAGCAGTGGCTCAGAAATGGCTTATGTTTTGGCTTCTTTGGGAGTGCCCTTTCTGGAAGGGGGTTCTGCCGGAGGGAGACTGAGGCAAAGAGAGGAGTGTGGTCTGGGGCAGGGAAGAGGGGGCTGGGAGAAGGGGGAATTGGAAACTCTGGAGGTCCAGGCTGCAGGTAGACCCTGGAATTCTGGGAACATAGACAGATGGGGTAGGGGGTGGGTAGGGGAAGAGGGAGGCGGCTTCCGTAGTAAGAGAGGATGAAATCAAGAAGATAGACCATTTCAGATTTTGAGGTTGGAGTAGGATTACAAGAAAGACTCATTTTGAAAGCCTGAGTGTCCAACTTACTCTGTCACTACTAGCCCCCACTGCAAAAAATTCAAAGAACGAAGTAAGTTATAAACAAAACCAACACACCCTTACTTCTGTGTTTTCAGCTTGAAGTATCTTCCTGTCTGTGGATTCATAGGCAAGAGACAGTATAGAGAGCAGGGAAACTATCCCCATTCGATAGATGAAAGAACTGAGGACCAGAGAGAGTTAAGTGCTTTTGCCCACCACCACTAGCAAGCTGATAATGCTGAGTTTGGGACAGAATTAGGCCTTTTGGCATTGGAATTCGTTGTTTCCATAGGGCCACAGGAATCCCCTCTGAAACTTTACTCAGAGCGGCTCCAATTTTTTTATCTGTTTTATGGGTTAGGTTCTACAAAACATTTTGTTTGGGGGAACAACAGGGGGAGTTTCTTGAGCCAAAAAAGAAGCCTCAGAATTACTGAACTACATAACATCCATCCATCCATTCCCAGCTATGATTACAAAATGTTTTCCTGCTCAGAGGGGAGACCTGGAGGGGCCTGATGATGCCGGAGAGCAGAAGGCCTTGTGCCATCTTCACACTCAGGGAGCCCTGCAGCTTTGAGCCAGCATCCCATTGGCTCTTGTGAAATGTTGCCCGGGGTGGGGGGGTGGGGGGGGCGGAGCGGAGGAGGAAGACTTAAACTCAGGTCTTGCTAACCTGAGTGAGAAATGGCCCAGCAGCCCAGGAGAGAGCTGCAGATTATTCTGGGCCACCTCCCTCCCACTTCTTTTACAGAGGAGGGGGAAAGAAAAAAAAAAAGGAGATCCAGAAAAATGCAGTGACCTGCTCAAGTCACACAGCTCATGCGTGGTAGAAATGGGATTCCACACCAGCCTGTCCAGCTGCAGAGTCGGCACTCACAGCATGCCACCACCCTACCCAACACCAGCCTGCTTCATCAGCCCACCATGTCTTCATGCCTGGGAGGTCGCGGTATATGATAAATCTCTGCTCTCTGCTAAGCGGGAGCCTGGCTCTTCCTGATACATCATCTAATTTATTACCTTGCCCCCCTTCTCCTCCCCACCCCCAGCCCTCATCATCCATTCCAATCTCCTTACTGGGCATCTGTCTTCAGTGCAGAGGCCGACAGCTCAACATCACCCTTTTAGACTCCTTTGCTGCTGGGACCCTGAACAAAAATAGGGTTCCATGATTAGAGGCTTCCAAGCAAGGCTGGTGAGCAGACGTATGGCAGAGACCGTCTCCGGCTACCCCAGTTATTTCTCACTGGTGACATGTCTACAGAGATGGTGGGTTTCTCTGCACCCAAGTTCCAATGTCTAGTCACTAGCTTCATAAATGTCAAGGGTAAATTGTGGTGGTCGGGGCAGGGAGGGGAGGTGGTGCACTTTCTAAGCTCTGAATCTTGATGACAGCAGGTATTCTTGATATTAGTCATCTGCCCATCTTCCTAACTGTGCCAGAGAGGCAGCCCTCTCCCCAAGACTCCTAGAAGAAAACGGAGGGGAAAAAGCTTCATGACATTGGATCTGGCGATGATTTATTGGATATGACACCAAAAGTACGGGCAATAAAAACAAAAATAGACAAATGGGATCATATCAAACCTAAAAACTCCTGTGCTTCAAAGGAAACAATCAACAGAGTGAAAAAGGCAACCTATGGAATGGTAGAAAAATTTGCAAATCCTGAGTCTGGGGGCACCTGGGTGGTGCAGTCGGTTAAGCGTCTAACTCTTGGTTTTGGCTCAGGTCATGGTCTCAGGCTCCTGGGATCAAGCCCCATGTCCGGTTCGGCGCTCAGCACAGAGTCTGCTTGTCCCTCTCCCTCTCTTCTTCCCCCTGCTCTCTCTCTCTCTCTCTCTCTCATAAATAAATAAAATCTTTTTAAAAAACCACACATTTGATAAATGGATAATATCCAGGCTATATAAAGAACTACTGCAACTCAACAACAAAAAAAACCAAATAACTGGATTAAAAAGTGGGCAAAGGACTTGAATAGATAACTTCTCGAAAGAAGATATACAAATGGCTAACAAGCATATAAAAAGATGCTCAATATCATTAATCATTAAAGAAATGGAAATCAAAACCATAATAAGATATCACCTCAACCCCATTAGGATGGCCACTATAAAAAAAAAAAAGGAAGGAAGGAAGCGTTGGTGATGATGTGGAAAAAGTTGAACCCTTATGCACTGTTGGTGAGAGTGCAAAATGGTGAAGCCACTCTGAAAAACGGTATAGCGGTTGCTCGAAAAATTAAAAACAGAAATTAAAAATAGAATACCATATGATCCAGCAATTCCATTTCTGGATATATGCCAAAAAACATTGAAAGCAGGATCTCAAAGGGATATTCGCACACCCATGTTCACGGCAGCATTATTCACAATAGCCAAGAGGTAGAGGCAACCCAAATATCTATTTGTGGATAAATGGATAAAGAAAATGTGGTCTTGGGAAACCTCGGTGGCTCAGTCGGTTAGGCATCCAAATCTTGGTTTCGGTTCAGGCCATGATCTTGGGATTGTGGGATCGAGCCCCAGGTCGGGCTCCATGCTGGGCATGGAGTCGGCTTGAGTTTCTCTCTCCCTCTCCCTCTGCTCCTCCCCACCACACACACACACATGAGCCCTCTCTCTAAAATAAATAAATAAATCTTAAAAAAGAAAAAAGAAAAGGGGGACTATACATACAATGGAATACTACTCAGGTTTAAGAAGGAAATCCTGTCACACGCTATACGATATGGAGGAAACTGGAGGACATTATGCGAAGTGAAATAAGTCCGTCACAAAAAGACAATACCGTATGATTCCACTTATGTGAGTTATGTGAAGTAGTCAAAATCATAGAAACAGAAAGTAGAGTGGTGGTTGCCAGAGGCTGGAGGGGGGGGGGCGGGGAGGGAATGAGGAGTTGTTCAATGGGTATAGAGTTTCGGTTTTGTAAGATGAAAAAGTTCTAGAGGCCTGTTGCGCAACAATGTGGATAGAGTTAATGCTACCGAACTGTACACTTAAAAATGGTTGACAGTAAATTTTACGTTATATGATTTTTACCACAAATAAAAAATAAAAATAGAGGCAGCCCTTCTGGCAAGTGAGTTCTGGGGACTTGTAGGCATGGTTCCTATGGGTCAGCCCCCACCCCTCTCCCGTGGCCCTTCCAACCGTGTCTCTCATGCTAATTCCTTCCAATGAATGTTGTCTGTGTCACAGAGCTTGAGGGGCTCCTGCTTCTTCCTGCAAACTTCCCCAGCGGTGCCAATCTCAGACTGGCTTGGACTTTTGGGATTGTTTTGCCTTCCCTTGCTGTTGACCTGTCGCATGAGAATGGGGACTGAAAATCCAATGACTTGTGGCCATCCAGCCTGACCACAGACGGGTGAATCTGTGCAACCTACTCTCTAGAGCATACTCGAACTACTATTCAGAACTCAAGTGCTGTTGGTGGTAGACAGAGCTGGGTTCGTATCCTGATTCTCCTGGGTTTTTTTGGGTTTTTTTTTTTTTTTTTTTTTTTTTTTTTTTTTTTGTCTTTTGTGTTTTTTTTGCTGTGGGATCTTGGGCCAGACGCTTGTCTTTGTTAAGCTTCCGTTTCCTCATCTGTAAAATGGGGCTATGAGTCGTGCCTCCCTGCACGGTGGTTGTGGAAATCAAGCGGGATCACACGGGTTGGCAGCACGCTTTCCCGGACTGCTAGTGATTCTCTATGAATGAGGGTACGTGCACTGCTCTGTCTCCATGTGTTCAGACCCCCCAACCTCTTTATCGACATCTAAGCTTAGACGCTTTTCTTCCTAGAGCCAGATTCTCTGCTCCTGGAACTGAAATATGTCTCACATCAGTGGGAGGCACGGAAAGAAGGGTGGCTGGAGCCCCAGGGGCCTGAATGCTGGAGGTCAGCGGTCTGATTACAGCCCTTGGAATCCTTGGAAAGGGAGATTGGAGGCTAATGCCATGGGTTGGCATCTGCAGAATTCAGGGCAGGAGTGGATTTGGCCGTGACACACGAGGGGAACTACGAACGTGCCCCCCACTCCCACCCTGATGCTAAATCAATAGACCTGATTTGGGAAGATGCTCCCTAAAAGGAGCGGAAGGAGATGGATGGCGCAGAGAATTTGGACAGGAATGGCTGGTTAATGGGCTTGAAGGCCAAGCTCGGGGACCTGGCCTCCATTCAGAGGATGCGGAAGTCACTGACTACCGGGTGTCAGGCTCAGGCTAAGCTGTTTACACCATTGTCTCGTGGAACTGGGTAACAACCAGGTCATGGTTGCTGTTGTGGGCTGTTGCCCAGATGCCCCCTCAGGACTAGAGCTCAGGGGCTCCCACTGCAGGGCGTATTGGGATGTCCTGCACTGAGCTGAGTCCCCCTCTGGAACTGCCCTCAGCAGAGCAGAGCCACCTGGCCCGCAAAGAGTCACAGCCCCTCCAGGAAAGCCGGAATCCAGTGACAGGTGGGAACTGGGAGTATAAAGGCCCACAGCCCTACCTGGCCTCAGTTTGGGGCCGCTCTGAAAGGCCAGGCCAGCTCCAGAGTGCCCCCCGCTCCCCCCCAACCCCGGTCAGCTGAGACCTTTGTGTGACAGCATCACCCTGGCCCTGAAACATTCTCCCCTTTAGACTTGTCGGATTTAGCAAGTAAACATGTAGAATACCCATTTAAATTTGAATTTTGGTTAAACAATAAATAATTTTTCAGTAGGAGTATGTCCCAAATATTATATGGGACATACTTTTACTAAAAAAAAAAACAAACAAAAAAAACCTTGAATGTTTATCTAAAATTCAAATTTAACTGGGTGTCCTGTATCTTATCTTGTAACCAGGCTCCATCTCAGAGTCTCTTCTTCGGGGAGTCTGACCCCATGAAGGGAGTACTACCATTGTCCTGTTTTAGAAGTAAAACTGAGCCTCCAAGAAGTCACAGTCACATAAGTGGCCCTGGTTATTAAGGGAGGATTGAACAACAGCAGCAGTGGGTTTAGGTGGGGGATGACCTGGAGGGGGAAGGGGTGCAGAACTCCCCAACCTTTTTCAAAGCACTTCCTCTATCTGGGCCTGCAGCTCCGGTGGCAGAGAGGACTCCTTCCCGGGTTTTCCAGCCAGCCTTCGCCGGGCAGGGCTGAGCCACCCCGGGAAGAACATTTTCATCAGCCACCTTGTCTAGGCCTCTCTTGGCCTTTGCTTTCATTGTCAGAGTCTATGTCAATAGCTGGAAATCCAGGCAGCAGTACAAGCAGACATTTCGCTCCTTCCCCAGCAGAAATCTCACAAAGGGCAGGGCTCCCCTCTTTACAAGGAAAACAAACAGGTCTCTGGGCTCCCAGGGGGTGGGGGTGGGGGTGGGGTGGGCTGCGGAGGAGCAGGGCTGGGGGGAGGGGCAAGGGCAGCCAGCTGGCTGGGCCTGGCGCAGGCTCCCCGCGGCACCCCCCCCACACACACATCCCACTGCATCTGCCTTTCCCGCCAGATCCAAACTGGACTGCGGGGGCGGGGGGGGGGGGGGAGTGGGGGGACCAGCGTCTTCCCCTCTCTTCTGGAGAGTGCAGCTGGCTCAAGTCTCGGTATTGCTCAGCTGGCCATGGCAATTTTACTCCAGTCAGGGTGACCTCGAAGACAAATCAGGTTCTGCCACTGCCCTGCTCAATACCCTGCCATAGCTCCTTGCAGCCCACTTCCGCACCCCTGGCCTTTGCCCACGCGGTCGCATTACCTGGCATGCCCTTTCTTCTCCGTTTGAGCTAATGGAATCCCACCCACTTTCCAAGGCCCTTTCTTCTGGGAAGCCCTCACTGTCCCCCCGCTAGGTCAGAATGACTCAGCAGCCCCCCGCCCCCACCCCTGCTCCCGTGACATCCTTATGGTGTCTGATGCCCTCACCCCAGAGTGTCCTGCCCTATGATTAGCTGGGCATGTGTGGGTCTATCCCTCTCAGCCCTGACCTTTGTGCGGTGTTTATCAAGGCCTTTTTGCGTTCGTGCTCCCTTACAGCTCTCTTGGGTACCTTCCACTGACCCCATTTTAGAGTTGATGCGGGGAGGCCTGGAATGTTTCCTGGGGTGCCAGTGGTCAGGTAGCTAAGAAGTGCGGAACAGGACTCAGCTACCCTGATCTTCCTAGTCAAACGCCAGGGCTCTTCACGCCAGGGCTTTTCCCACCAGAGGCTGGCCTCATAATCCTATATGCGAACAACATCTAGCTCAGTGGATGGGCACACAGGAGGAGCTCATTAAATGCTGGACTAATTGCAGCGAAGCAGAGATTTTGCACAAATGCGGAGATGTCTAATGGCTTTCAGTGAGGCCGAGAGGACCCTGTTTCTGCGGCTCTCTGTCCCCACCCCGATGCCTGCGTCGGCTCCTGGTAGAGTATGGGGTTGAGAGGGTAAGAGCTCCAGTTCTGCCCACTTCCTCTTTAACTGGAATGCTGGGCCAAGGTGACTGGGAGGTCAGCTTCTGGGGCGGGCAGTAGGAAGTGCCATCGTTGTGCCATCCGTGGTAATAGGGAGCGGAACTTGGATTGGCGCCCAAGCAGGCAGGGGAAGGGGAGGTGTAGGGGGTACTTTCCGCTTCTGGGGTGGCCCCAGTATCACCATCCTACCTGGGGAAGGAGCAGACCTGGAATCTCCCACTGCTCGTGGGCCACCCTCAGGGCTGTCCCTGAGCATGGGGCCGGGGAAGGGCTTTCACCCCCGATCTTTCATGGGAACCATGGTTTGCTCAGGGATTCATGATGGCTCCCCCTTGCAAATAGATCCCAAATCCCACCTCTTGTCACCCCCTCTGCTGTCATCAGCAGGTCCCAGCCTCTATTCATGTCTCTGCTGGATGCCTGTAGCAGCCCCAGCAGTGGACCTCTGTCTTTCCCCTTTCCATAATGAACTCTTCGTGTCACTCTGCTGCTCATTTCTCCCTGTGAAAGGCCCGAGTCCTTACAGGCCACCCGCCCCCAACCCCCCAGACCTTCCATGAGCAGTCAGTCCCCTTGCCTCTCTGCCCCGCTCACTCTACTCACCCACTCCTCTGCCAGACACACTCCCTCCTGCTGTTCCCAGAAATCCACTGGGCTACCCCTCTCTCCTCCGTCAAATTGTTGCTAAGAACCCCACCTTCTCAACTGGGCCCACCCTGACTCTCCTATCTAAGAGCATAGTCCTTCCCGCTCTGTGCCCTACCGCTCCTGACCCCGTTCCCTGTTCTGCTTTTTCTACGTGGCTCCGTCACCTTCTAACAAATCGTAAAGCTCACTTGTGCTGATTGCTTACTGTCTGTCTCCTGCTCTAGAGGGTCAACTCCATGAGGCCAGGGACTCTGGTTCCCTCGCTTACCACCATAGCCCCGAAGCAGTGCCTTGCGTGTCTGCCTGTGGAATGCACTCAGTAAATATTTGTGGATTGGACTGAATCTAGAAATGTGGATAACAATCCTTCTATCATTGGGCTATGTCAGATTTAAATCAATCCGGTGAGAACACTAGCCTGCTGCCTGGCAGGTGGTAAGTGTTCAGTGAAGCTCTTGTGTTTGATATGTTAAAATGGTTTAGAATGATAAAAGGTACAAAGAGACATACCCAGTGAAAGAGAGGAAGGTGCTCCTACCCTCCTCCTATATCTGTTGCTGGGGCCTGAGGATCCTTTCTGTGGATGGGTGACAGAGACGTGGCCTTCACCCCCACAACTGCCTTCTCAGCTTCAGTCCCGCCCAGAGGGTGGGGGTGGGTGGCTTATATGATGGGGAATCCTAGAACAGCCCAGCTTGAAGCAACCCAGAGGTCAGGTAGTTCCTGCCCTGGGTCTGTTTCATAAGGGAACACCAAGGCCCGTGTGGGAAAGAGGCGAGGCCAAGGTCAGAGAGGACACATCCGGTACCCAGTGGGTGTCCCTCCCACCATACCTCTGGCAGCTGCCGACAGGAGTCCCGAAGCTGGAGTCAGCGTCTGGCAAAGGACTTTTAAAAAGACTGACTTGTGAAATGTTTTAGCGTGGAAAGCCTTAAGCAGGCCTTTCCAATCTCCATTTGGTTGTGTTTATAATACTTTATCTTGGTTACAAAGAATAAAATGATATGGGACTTAAAGTGTCCTGGAAAATCTGAGATACATGATTGTCTACTTGTGTTTTTTGTTTCAACAGATATTTATTGAGGACCTATGATGCGAGACAGAGAAATACCAGGTACATTCTTTGCTTCCCCTAAGTTCTTCAGTCGGGGGTTGCAAGAGGGTCAGGGACCTCATGCAAAAGAGCACCATGAGGATCTAGCAGCCATTCTCCCTGGCAAGGATCCAAATGAGCTGAAAACCTACATCCGCACAAAAACCTGTGCCCGGATGTTTATCGCAGCATTATTCATAATTGCCAAAACTTGGAACTAAGCTGTCCTTCAGTGGGTGAGTGGATAAACAAACTGTGATATAGCCATACAATGGAATAGTATTCAGGGATAAAAAGACATGAGCTATGAAGCCATGAAAAGACATGGAGGAAGCTTAAATGCCTATTACCTAGTGAAAGGAAGGCTGAAAAGGCTACATACATATTGTATGATTCCAACTATATGACATTCTGGAAAAGGCAAAACTATGGAGACTGTAACAAGATCAGCGCCTGCCAGAAGTTAGGGGGCAGGGAAGGATGAATTGCTGGAGCACAGGGGATTTTTAGGGCAGTGACACTTTTTTTTTATTTAAGATTTTATTTATTTATTTGACAGAGAGAGAGAGCACAAGTAAGCAGAGTGGCAGGCAGAGGGAGAGGGAGAAGCCGACTCCCTGCAGAGCAGGGAGCCCGATGCGGGGCTCGATCCCAGGACCCTGGGATCATGACTTGAGCCAAAGGCATACACTTAACTGACTGAGCCACCCAGGCGCCCCTGGGCAGTGACACTCTTCTGAATGATACTATAATGGGGGGATACATGTCATTATACATTTGTCCAAACCTGTAGAATGTATGTCACCAAGAGTGAGCCTAATGTCAATTTACAGACTTTAGTTAATAAAGTCTCAGTATTGGCTCATCAGGTGTAACAAATGTATCACATTAAGGCAAGATATTAACAATAGGAGAAACTGCGTGGGGCGGGGATGAGGGGGTATTTCCGCTCAACTTTTCTGCAAACCTAAAAGTGCTGAAAAAAAAAAAAAGTCTATTTTTCAAAAGAGCACCATGATGTACGATCATGGAGAAATGCATGGGTGCTATGAGAGCAATTTTGGGTAGGGGTGGGGAGGGTTTGGGAGGGTGGGAGTCAGTGATGGAGTCAAGACCTTGCATGTGAGGTTCGATAGTGTTTCAAATCTTGCCTCTGCCATTTACCCACCACGTGGCCTTAGCCAAGTATTTAAGCTCTCTTAAGCCTCAGCTTACACCTCTGTAAAATGGGACTGCATAAAATGTGGCTAGTGATGCCCACCATAGAATTGTTACGAGATTTACGTAAAAGTTGAACAAAGCCCTTGGCACCGCTCTTGCTGAGAGTCAGTGTTGGGTAAAGGTCAGCTCTTCCTCCTGCTGCTGGAGGAGAGGAGTCGTCTCTCTACCTCTTCCGGCCTCAGCCTCAGGTGGAGTCGTGGGTGAAGGAGGTGGAGAAAGGCGGAGTCCAGGAGGCTCCAAAAGGAGCAGATGCAGGTGGTTTGACTAGGCTGAGAAGGGCGTGGGGTGGGGTGGGGGGGGAGCGGTGATGCTACAGAAGCAGAAGAGGTAGAATGCTGGCGGCCTGGGGGTCCATGCCAGGGAGTTCAGGGGTCCTCCCAAGGGCAGATGGAAGCCACAGAGTGACTGTCATTGGGAGGGCTATGAATGGATTGGCAGTATAGCCACAGCCCTGAGAGAAAAACAATCCAGCTGGGCTGATTTTTCTGGGGCTGGTCGAGGTAACAGAAACAGTTTGACTGTGAGGTCTGGGAGCCTAGAAGGTGGATCCTTGGAAAGTGGCTGTAGATAAATTAGTTGGCTGCGTGGTCTGGGGGCCTAGAAGGTGGATCCTTGGAAAGTGGCTGTAGACACATTAGTTGGCTGTGTGACTTTGGGCAAGTCACTTAACTGCTCAGAGTCTCAGTTTGTTCTTCTGTAAGGATGCCTGATACCCAGAGAGATCCCGAAGTTGAAAAAAAAAAAAAGGTGCTAAAAATTAAGAGGAGAGACGTGGACCATATTTAAACCTCCAACGTGGGGAGGCTGAAGACAAAACCAGCACAGTCTACGAGTGCCGGTTTTGGAACAAGAACTGTGGGGCTGAATGCGCTCCGCTTGAATACTGGCCCCACGACTTGAGAGTGTGCCATCTACGCCTAGCCACTTTGCTTCTCTGAGCCTCCCCGTTAGCATCTGCAAACTGGGGACGATGGTATCTACCTCTCACAGTTCTGTGGTCCGGTGACCTGAGACCATTGCCGAGCACCCAGAACACAGCAAGTGTTCCAAAGGTGGGAATGGCTGCTACCCTCCTTAAAGGACTAGAATTAAGAATCGTGGTCTCCCGTTTTGATCTTCATTAGCAATACCCCGGATATACAGTAAGTCATTGCTCTAACAGTGAAGAAATTAACTCCTCAAGAGAATGAGAAGACAAGCCAGCGACTGGAGAAACATATTTGCCAAAGACCTGTCTGATAAAGGATTGCTATCCAAAATATACAAAGAGTATACAACAATAAGAAAACAAACAACCCCATTAAAACGGGCAAAAGATTTGAACAGACATCTCACCACTTACAGATGGCAAGTAAGCATATAAAGAGTTGTTCTACATCCTATGTCATCAAGGCGATGCAAATTAAAACGACGAGATAGCACCACACACCTAGAGTGGCCAAAATCCAGAACACTGACAATAACAGATGCTGGCAAGGATGTGGGGCCAGGGGAAACTTCATTCGTTGCCGGTGGGGAATGCAAAATGATACAGTCACTTTGGAAAACAGTTTAGTTTGGAAAACTAAACATACTCTCACCATATAATTTAGCAATTGTACTCCTTGGTATTTACCCAAAGTAGCTGGAAACTTATGTCCACACAAAACCTGCACACGGATGTTTATAGCAGCTTTATTCATAATTGCCAAAACTTGGCAAGATATCCTTTAGTAGGTAAATGGCTAAAGAAGCTGTGGTACATCCAGACAATGGAATATTTTTCAGTGCTAAAAAGAAATGAGCTATCAAGACAGGAAAAGACATGGAAAAACCTTAAATGCATATTAGTAAGTGAAGAAGCCAATCTGAAAAGGCTACATACTGTATGATTCTAACTATAAGACATTCTGGAAAAGGCAGAACTATGGAGACAGTAACAAGATCAGTGCTTGCCAGGGGGAGGAAGGGATGAATAGGCAGAGCACAGAGGAATTTTAGGCTAGGTTCAGACTGAGAAGATTAGGGTGGCCTAGATGAGGGTGTCAGGTCTGGAATGAGGGGTGGGGCGGGAAGTGAGGTTCCCCCCCCCCGTCCTCTCTCCTGCTCAAGGCCCCTCTGCTCATTTCTGCCCTTTCCAAGCCTCCCCCTCCTCCTTCCCGTGAGTGGTTGATCCTCCAGGGTGCTGGGGCTGGAGTGGCTCTCTACCTACCTGTTATCCCCTGGTCCTCCTCTGTCTTGCTCTAGCTTGCTCTTAAATGGGATGGAGAGAGGCCCCATAGTTCAAGAGCCCTTGGGACCAAGACTTCGGAGGAGCACAGGTGGCGTCTGTACCTTACCTTTCTTTCTTTTTTTTTTTTTTTAAGATTTTATTTATTTACTTGAGAGAGAGAGAACGAGAGACAGCACGAGAGGGAAGAGGGTCAGAGGGAGAAGCAGACCTCTGCTGAGCGGGGAGCACCATGTGGGACTCGATCCCGGGACTCCAGGATCATGACCTGAGCTGAAGGCAGTCACCCAACCAACTGAGCCACCCAGGCGCCCTGTACCTTACCTTTCAACTACCCCCGCTTCCCGACACGCACACGCACACGCATGCACACACACGCACACACACACACACACTCCTAGCTTGGCTGCCCGGCTAGTGAACCAACAGCTTGTATGTGATCTCAGGCTTGCCATCGAAAGGGAGACAGGTGCTTCCGGGGGGCATCCCATCCATGGTCACAGAGTACCTGCTCCTCCTTTTCTTTTCTTTTTTAAAAGATTTTATTTATTTTGAGAGAGAGAGAGGAAGAGAGCAGATGGAGGGGTGGAGAGAGAATCCCAAGCCAACTCCATGCTGAGCGTGGAGCCTGACATGGGGCTCGATCCCAGATCCCTGAGATTGGGACCCGTGCTGAAATCAAGAGTCAGGTGCCTTACAGACTAAGCCCCTTCAATACCCTGCACTTGTTTCCCTTTGACCAGTTAAAAAGCCCAAAACTATTTCTTTGAAGGTCTCATTAATTCATTCTTTCCTCGTTACTTAACACCAGGAACTCTGGGCCTACCATGTAACCTGACAGAGGTTTGAGGGGGGCAGGAAGATGGAACAGAAACCTGTGGTCACAGTCTACACAGGCCACTTGCTAGCTAAAGCCCACACCCCCTCCAAGGCCAACAACCTGCTCGGGTGCCCCTGGCTGGCTCCTGTTCCTTCAACCAGCCAAGTGGCTGCCCACTTGCCTCAGGCCTCACACACCAGTGATGGGCTAGAGCCAGCTCCCTCTCTCTTGATTGCCCATGTTCAGCGACATCATGCATGGCAAGACTATTTATACCATGGAGATGGGCAAACACTGGCAAAGGGCTGCCCCCTCCCCCCACCATCGCCAGTTATTAGAAATTTAGCGGCACACCAGCACGCATACTGTTCCTTTTGCCAGGAACATCCTTCCCTCCCTTTTAATACCTCAGATCTCAGTGCAAATGGGGCTTCCTCAGCGAGGCCTTCTCTGCTTCCCTGGGGCCTGGCCACATCTGCTGTTACAGGCTTATTTCTCTTGCCTCTCCTCAGAGCTGAGAAGAGTGTGGGGCACCTAGTAGGGTGTCTTTAAGGATGTGGGGAGGTGCATGGGGCCAGCTCCCTTGTGACAGCTGTGAGAAGCGAAGGCGTGCTGTCATCCTTCTTGGGGGACTTATGTGTAGTGCTCCTTCCGTCTGCTGTGGTTAGGAATGATGTCTTCCTGCATGCCCCCTCACAGGAACAGATGATGTTCACTTTTCTGCCTTGATAGCCTCAAATTGCCACCTGTCTCTTGGACAGAGAGGACTCAGGCACACATCCTTTCTTCTTACCAGTGGGTTTCTCCCCGAGCCCCCCAAGCCCAGCTTTCTGTTTTTAGCAAAGCCCTTGAAAGTTACAACTCACGTCCTTACCTCTGCAAGGCTCCAAGCCCTCTCTGCTTTCATCCTTCCTGTCCTCTGTCTGGGCCTCCACACTGCCCTCAGATTCCCTCTGCCCTTCTGCTTACAAATCTTGCTTCCTGGCTTGGACCTGCGGTTAATCATTCACACCTTAGCGAGAATTGGCGGTGAGGCAGTCAGGAGCACTAGCTTACTTTCCCCTTTCGTCTCCCGGGGCTCAGTCCAGACCTCCTCAGAGAAGTCTTTTCTGAATAACCTCGTCTTTCGTTTTGATCATAAGATTTTATTTTCTTTAGAGCCCTGCTCATAGGCTGTGACACTCATTTCCGCCGCACCTTTTTCTGGCTTGTCGTCTGTCTACCAGAACATTAGCTCTAGGAGGACAAGGGATGTGTCTGTCTTCTTCACTCTCCCACCCCTTGGGCCTGGCCCATTGGTGCTCAATGCAAATTTCTCAACTGCACAAATGATTTCTAACCCAAGCTCAGATCTGGGCTCTGCCCTGCCCAACTGCGTCACCATAGACACCCCCTTTGCTTTTTGGGCCTTAGTGTTCTCATCTGTAGACAGGGAGAACAGTACCTATCTTTCTGGATTTTAAGCTTGTTGGGGCACTAGGGCTTAAGTTACAATGGCTGTCCAAATGGCATCTACTCTCCCCCTGTCCCCTCCCTTGTGTAGTGAAGGGGTTAAAGGAATTCCAGGTAGCAGTAAAGAGGCAAAGATTCATAATTATCTAACTGATGATAACCAAGGATTAATAATAAGAGTAATAATAACAAAACACTCTAATTCTCAGGAATTAACTCCAGTAACCTTAGAACAACCTCATGAGGCAGGTCCTATCACCATCCCTATTTTATAGGTAAGGAAAACCGAGGTTCAGAGAGGTTAAGTAATACGCTAGATAATGCACTTGCAATCAAGTTTCAATTTTTGACGAGGCTTTCGCCAAACCCCTTCAATCTAATAACCTTGCCAGTTCAATTGCATGACTGGTGGGTGATTGGATTGCTCATAGCAAGAGTTTATGTTTGCAGGTGACTCTGCCCCTGTGGCAGACATGGGGTGTCCAGAGTTGAGTGGGACTGATCGCTGTCTTCAGGGAACCAACTGCCTGTGAAGGAGATAGCTAGGCATGTGCTTCTGAGGTTGGGGTGGGGGTGGGGGTGGGGGTGGGGTGGGGGCTTCCTTCCAGTCTCCAGAGGTGCCCAGGGCATTGCCAGTCATGGAACTTCAGGAAGGCATGGGGGGTCGGGGGGTTGTTCCTTCCTAGCTGTGGGAACCTGGACTGACTAAAGTCCGAGAACCCCACAAAATCAGCATGAGAAGGGCCCCTCGAATGAACTATTCAGTTAAACAGCAGCTGTTGATTATTAACCCCGTGCCTGCTCAGGGCTCCACAATGCTGGGCACACGGGGCCCCAACTCAAGGGGCATCCTGGTGTGGGGGCAGGGTGGGGACCATGCAGGTCACCTGCTAAGGCACACAGCGCAGAGAGGGCAAGACCCACCTACGGTCAGGAACTGAGTCCGAGTGTGTAAAGCCAGGACCAGAAACCTGGGCTTCTCACTCCCGACCTGGCCCCTTTCAACGCTACCATTGGCCTCAGGGTCCGGGGATCCTGGCTCCCCCAGGCCTGAGGCCCCTCAGGGGAGGCCTGGCTCCCTCTTTTTCCAGAGTCTTGAGTAGCTGGCAGGGGCAGCAGTTGGCAAGGGAAGAGCCTTCCGGGCCTGAGGGTGACCCTGGCCACACACTTTTCGCTTCAGACTGCTGGGGTCCGCGGAGGGCTGTGCACTTGGAGGTGAGAGTGGACGCCGTGCCCTCCGCCCTGCTCCCCGCCTGCCTCCCTTTATCACCTTGTTAAAGGATTTTTACTCTCCATTTGGAACCCGGAATTTCATTATTCTGTGTGTGAAGCTTTCAGATAATAGGCTGTCACTTGCAGGCTGCTTTTCATCTTCAAAGCCCTCAGCAGACTGTTAATTAGTCCTCATGCCTGCCCTTGTTCCACCCCGGGCTGGAGGTAAGTGTTTTTGGGCCTGGGAGGGGAACTCCACGGAGGCTGGGGACGCCTCTGAGGGGTGTGGGGCTGAGCGAAAGTTTGAGGAGGAACAGGGGGAGCCCTGAATTCTGGAATCTTCTAATGGACTCCAAGCTCTTGAGCGCCTCCTCCCCTGTTAGGGCAGCAGCATAACTGAGGGCTGGAGGGGTCAGAGCCGCCCTGTAGGGATGAGGTTCCAAGAGGCTTCAGAGGCACACAGCACCACCAATAGCACAAGCTTGGATCATTCGGGGCCCCTCTGCTTCGGTTTTCTTCTCTGTAAAATGGGAATAATAATAAAGCCTTTCTCAAGTTGTCAGACTTAGGTACCTGGCACAGAGCAGTGCTCACTAGGAGTGAACGAATGAGTGTGGATACCCGTAGGTTGGGGTGGGGGAGGATGAGAGGTACAGAGGAGCAAGTTGGAGCCCTCGGCGGGAGGGAGGGCCTCCTTTTCTTTCATTACCCCTTCTAACCTTACCCCCGTGGCTGGGGGCTCTGCCCAGAGGCCAACCACTATCCATGGCGTTGTGTGGCTGGCCATAGAGGGAGTTGATGTTGTTTACCTTTGTGAGCCACTGACATTCAGGGGCAAGTCTAACTTTCAGCAATGGAAAGCAGCATGTTGGAGTTCCTGGGTGCGGACACTCCCATCTGCTTGGCCTCTGTGCCACTGAGAGGGCCAAACCAGATGACCAGTGCCACAGCCCCCACTCAGGCTCTCCCAGCCTGGGCTCAAATGGCGGCTCTACTCAGCTGGACAAGCTTGAGAGCTAAAGTGGGGAAAGCCCCCTCACCTCTTAGGATGATTTAGTGAGCTCCTCTGGGCTGAGTGTGAGTATGTATTTGTATGTATGTATTTTATGTATTTGAGAGAGAGAGCGAGCGAGAGAGCATGAGCAAGAGGAGCAGAGGGAGAGAGAACCTGAAGATCAACCCACCTGGGACTCGATCTCATGACCCTGAGATCAGACCTGAGCCGAAACTGAGAGTTGGCCACTCAACCGACTGCACCACCCGGGAACCCCTGTATGCAGTCTTTAAAGACCATTCCGTAACATCTCAGCCCCAGGGACCCCTTCAAACCCATCGTTCACCTTACTTAGGGCTCCTACGGAAGCAACTGCAACTTAATGACAGACAGTGTTATTCTTTGTGCCCTTTTTTCAAGCCTGTCCGAAGCAGGAACCTGCTGTTGTTGACAGTGTAAGGGATGGGGTTTGAAATGTGGGGGACATCATCTCAGGAGGAATCACAAGCACTAATCTTGCTTCCTGTCTGGGGTCAGAAGTTCAAGACATGCTGAAAGAGAAAAGACCAGAAAAGACATTCACGGGAGAAGTTGGTACCACCTGAGGCTTCCAGCATTGGCTCAGCCCTCTGGACAGAGGGGAGGGTGCGGAAAAGCATGCCCCACCCTGGGTCCAAATCCTTACCGGCTCCCTAGTGTCTATGCCGGGAGTCCCTGGTCTGGTAGCTGTGAAGATGGTTGCCTGGCAAGCTGTAGGTTCTTTCCATTCCTTCAAAAAAGTGGGCACAAATGATTCATTTTGCTGTGATGGGGTTCCAGGGGTCACCCTGAGATGACACCTCACATTCACTCACTCACTGGCTCGTTCATTCCTCGACCTCCGTTGCGGGCCACTGGGGGATTAGATGCGGAGTCCCTGCCCCAGGTGTTCACAGCCTCCTGGGGGATGCAGACGAGCCGACGGAGCCTGCCCACCTGGTGTGATCAGAGCTCAGCACCAGGCCAAGTTCTGGGGTCAGACAATGAAGGTTCCAGCCCAAGAAGCCAGGTGATAAGCAAGTGGGGAGAGTGAGAGGCTTGCATGCACGGGAGCAGTGTGCTCAGAGGTCTAAAGAGGGAAATACGGGGGTCTAAACAATCACAAGGAGTTTGGCGAGGCCAGTAGGGCGGGGAGGGGCCCAGAGGCCAATAACGTGGAATGCTGGACTTTATCCTGAGGACAATGGGGAACCACTGGAGTATGGAGCACCAGAGTGACTCTTTTTCCATTTGGTTAGAATAATCTCAGATGAGCCAACACTGGCTATACTGTGGGAAACACACATGGATTATGGTTTAGTAGATGGAGTGTATGCAAGAGAGGAAGGCTGCCGAAAGATGGAATCCTTAGAGGCAACTGGACACAAAGTATTTGGTGGGGACAGTGTTGGTGACCTCAGGCCTGCAAGGTCAAGTCTCACCTTAGTCCACCACCCCGAATTTGCCCCCACTGTTTCGGATAGACCCTGGCTCTAGTTGGGACACTTAGGTCTGGTTGTGCCTTTGACCTGGCTCTGTGGCCACCCCACCCATTTGTGCCTCAGGCCCCACCTTCCTGCCCCCCACCACTCCGTCTCTCTAAAACCCCAGTCCTGCCACCTCTTGTAGGAAGCCTGCCCAGGCATCTGCCAGTTCTTGGGACTATTTTGATCTTTCCAGTTGGAGGACTGTTAGCAGGGCTTTCTAAGGCAGTGTGCATCCTCCTGTTGTGCCATGTGGTAGATCCACCTGTGCCAAGCCTGTCTCTGCTACTAGACAACAAGCAATGTGAGGGAAGGGACTATGCCTCATCCCTCTTGGGTCCTTCAGTCACTTAGCTCTGTGCCCAGCAAGCTGCAGGTCCACATTAAAATGTCTGTTGGGTGGGATCATGTTTTGCTGCATGCATTCTAGACTTGTCCAGAAATACTGTGGAGTAAGCATAGGGCTCCCCCTAAGTTTCTGCAGGCCCCTTTTCCTCAGTGGTTAGTGGCCCTGGTTCCCCCTTCCAAGCCTTCTGGACTTGCCCAGGAGCAATCACCCATCCCTTTACTGTACCCTATAATCCCTCATGCTTGTCTTGATTAGGGTCCTTATTATATTTGGCCAAAGTCATTTTTTGAAAGTGTCCACTCTCCCCACCTTCCTGCCCCTGCACCCAGCACAGTGCCAGAGGCACAGTAAAAGATCAGTAAGTGTTGTTGACTGAAAAACCAAAAGCCCTGGCAAGAGTCCAAGACCACTCCTTCGGCATATTAAATGGGAGCACAATTGCCGATTGAATTTGTTTCCTTCAAAGGGCCATATATCCTGGAAGCTTCATTCCAGACGCCCAGATGGCAAGGCCTGGGAGAATTCCGAGTTATTCCTATTGAAACTGTTTCCTCCAGAAGGTCCAGAGTTCAAAAAGGAGGCATTTGCCACACAATTGGGCCAGTGTGCAGGGATGTGGGTGGCACATTTCCAAGGCCTTAGTGGGACTTTGAGCAGTTACCAATGCAAATATAAGAGAAAACCTTCTCCCTGGGGGCAAACGTGGTCACCCAGAGATGGAGCCTTTGGCAATAAGTAGAAGGAGAAGAAACCAGGTCAGCCACTACATGGGGCTGTGGAGAGGCTGCTGGACTTGGGGCCAGGGGGCCTCGGCTCCCTGTTGGGATCTGGGTTTCAGATCAAGGTTTCTGACCATTTAACCCCAACTTCATTTGCCAGTGACAACTTCTAAGCCAAGAATTAGATGCAGGGCATGGCAAAGGAATTTTTCTGATTTGTGAATTGCTTCTGTGAACTGAGGCTTCAGAATGAAGTCCCTTTTCTTATTCTTTGACGTGACACCTCTACCAAGTGTAGGACCCTCCCCGAAAAACTCTACCCCAGTGAAGTTCATCTCCGTGTTCTCCATGTACACAAGCTTACTTTCCAGACTCACAGCCTTTGCTCATGCCTTTCCTCCTCCCAGAATCTCGGCCCCTGACATTGCAGCATCCCTCAAGCTGGGTCTGATTGTTTCTTTTCCTCTGAAGGCTTTCTCTGATCACCATAATTTGTAAGGATCCCATCGGTGGGGGGGGGGGGGGGAGGGGCAGTGAGGGGGAGGGGACTGGTTTTCTCAGTGACTCCTGGGGGTTATGCTGGAATGTTCATCCAGCAAGCACACACTGAGCACCTATTAGTACCCCACGTAGTACTTGCCATGTGCTGGGTACGGTGCAGAGCTCTCTACAAGCATGATCACTCTTAGCACTCACATCAGCCCTACAGGTTTGTAAGATCTGCATTGGTGGTAGTCATTAGAATCATTGTCACATATTTCTGTTATTGAGTGCAAAGCAGAATTTCACTTGCTGAGCCTTTTGTGGTTGCGTGGGGCCACATGAACAGTTCCGGCCAGTCACCTGTGAGAGGAAGTAGCACGTCACTCCAGGTGGGAGAATGTTTCATTTTCCCTCCAATATGGTGACAGGCCAACAGTGTTGGAGAAGGTGACCGCTTTATCAGCCTGGTCTTTCTTGAGTGAACACAATGAGCAGATACTCAGGCTGACCCATGATGGACAGGGAGCATAAATAAATTTGGATGGTTTTAAGCCACTGAGATCGTGGACTTGCTTGTTACTGCCGCATAACCTAGCCCATGCTGACCATGACGCCATTTGACAGATAAAGAAATCAAGGCTGCACCAGAGGCGTGGATGGGCCTGGAGAGAGGTAGTTGGAGAAATCATTGCGCCCAGGGCCTTGCCTGCCTGGCCGATGGTGAAAGGCCTTGAGGTCCAAGCAAACCACTGAATTTTATGCAGTTATGTCTGGAGTATAAGAAAGGGCTTGAAAACAGAGGAGTAACACAGTCACACCTGGACTTCAGGAGGATCATTCTGGCAGCTCTCTATGTGCCCACGTGGAAAGATCAGCCAGGAGCCCCACCGAAAGCCAGACTCCCAGCATACATAAAGAGGGGCCCAGGGCAAGTCTGCGGAGTGCCTGTGATCTCCCAGTACCCGGAGCAGACCGTCCACGTGTCCACAGAATGAGGGAGGCCAGTTGGAAGAGGGGACTCCCAGGAGGGCCTTCTCCCTGTCCAGGAAGGCCTGTTGGCTCCATTGTCTTTTTAAATGACCATGAAACAGCATGGAAATGAATGCCAACTAACAAGGTTAAAGGATCCTTAAAAAACAAATGATACCATTTTTCCCCTAACTCGCTGCTGAGTAAAAATTTGTCACTTCAGTAAGCATTTTATTGGTAATTACAGAGTCACTTTATTTGCATATTACAGAGCTGCTAGCAGCCCTGGTGAAAATGCTTAATGTCGTTGAGCATCTTGGAAGGAATTACTCAACCCAGGGAGGGAGAATTCAGTAATTATTTCCTTAAAACTGGAATTTGCTAATAACTTTGCAGTAGATCACTTTGTGCTCCCCAATACAGCAATTAAATAATAAGCAATTAAGTGCCAAAGTGACTTGGGCATAGGACCTGCCCCCAAATAGGGCCTCTGCTAGATTTCCTTTGAAAGGGAACTGAGTTCAAGTTAACCCTTTGATTCCTGAGCCACAGGGAACACTGATTCCCCTAGAAGCCAGTTAGAGAGGGCTGGTGCCCAGGGTCATCTCCTCATCTTCAGAGTGTTATCTGGGAACCCAAAGGGAAGGCTGGTCACCCAGTCTGCAGCCAGGAGGGGCTGGCTGTCCTCCCCAGTAGCTGGGGTCGTGGGGGCAAAGGCTAAGCATCGGGATTCTGGAATCACACTGCCTAGGTTTGTGAATTGGGCCCAGCCCTTACCATCCACATGTCTTGGGCAGATTACTCACCCTCTCTAGGCCTCAGTTTTTTTCTCATCAGTCACGGGGTTCATAGTAGTATCTACTTGACTCGGTGGTGCTGACGGTCAGAACAGCATAGACCCAGAACTCAGCAGAAGCTCAGTTAAGTATGAGTGACATTGGCCTTGCCCCAGAGCACGGGTCTTTGCCAGCTACACAGGGGAATGGGATTTGAACATGAGGTCAAGTGTGATTGCAGATCAGGTCTCCCCAGATTCCTTTGCCTGCCCATGAGGTGCACCGGTAGGGGGGAGCGTGGTGCTTACTACATGGAGTCAGTTTCACTGGATGGAATCCTGGCCCCCCATGTGTGCACACTCCTGAGCTGTGTGACTTTGGGGTACCCACGCATTCTCTGAAAGCCCCGGGCTCCTTGCCTGTAACCCGAGGAGAGCGGTACCCATCCGGAAAGGCAAGGATGCTAGGTGTCCTGTGTTTAACCACATATTTTAGTCATCCAGCTTCCTGCCAGGCAAATAAAAAGAGAAAAAAAAAATCAAGCGGACACGGACCTGTTCTTAAAAAAGATCATTACAATTTCAGACTTGTTCTGTCTTAATTTCTGATTGATACTTAATCAGCAGTGGCTTGGAACTCTTCAGCTTTTCATCTCTCCCTCTGTTAAGTATTTAATGATCTGAAAACAAACACTGGAGAAAATGCTACCTACGGAGGCTCTCGCTATTTCTGCCACCCGAGGGATCCTGGCGTGGCGGGGCCGAGGTTCCCCGCTACTTCATCTGCCTGCAAGATCTGCTCTGGTGTGGTGTTCTGTTTAATAATGCAAAATGCTGTTCGGTCGAGGGGAGAGTACAGAAATGGATATTTTAAAAGTTTCATCTTCCCCTCTCCACACCAGGCCCGACTCTGCCGCCAGAGCTGGAATATTCAGTGACCTTCTGAGAAGGGCTATTGGACAAGAGGGCAAAAGTCTGGCCCCCAGCATAGGCTCGTCGCTCAGGTCTGTAGTACTTGCTCCCAAACGCCAGTTCCCATAGCTGGCATCCCCTCTTATTACATCTGGGTAGTCTTTCTCTTTAGCTTAAGGAAGTGGTCCAGGTGGACACCCCTCCCAGCCCTGAGAGGGTCTCCCTGCCATTGGTCATTTCCATTTCAACAGGTGTTTTCTGAGATGAGCTTCACAGATATCTGTATCCCGGTGTGGCCAGGGCCTAACATCAGAGGAGGTAAACCTAAAGGCTGGACAGCCTAGACTCCTCTGGAACAGAGCAGTGTCTGCCTCATGAATACTCCCTCTTTGGCCAAGTTCTGTCCTCCACTGCCACACAGAAGACAGACTCCACGTTCATATAGTGGCTCTGTCAACTTCCAAAGTAAGCTCCTGGGATCAGAATCTCATCACACCCAGGGATGCCTGGGTGACTCAGTCAGTTAAGCATTTGCCTTCGGTTCAGGTCAAGATCTCAGGGTCCTGGGATCGAGCCCCACGTCGGGCTCCCCTGCTTCTCCATCTGCCTCTCCCCCTGCTGTGCTCTCTCTCTCTCTCTCTCAAATAAATAAAATCTTTAAAAGGAAAAAAACAGAATCTCATCACACCCAATGATGTCCATCCCCAGGCCTCCCCCCGACTCCAGTGACTTGGCTTTTAGGGTATAGCTTGATCACCTGCTCCTAAATCCATTCCAGCTTATTAATGCCACCCCCAAAACTGGGCTAATGTTCATTTTCCCTGTGCAAGTGCTTCTGATGGACCTGTGTGGGAGCCAGCTGGAGCTGATGGAGTGAGTCCAGCCGCCATTGCTCAGCCTGGGGTTTGCAAGGAAAGAGGGTGGCTGATTGGTCATGAACGTGGGTGGGAGATGGAGAGGGGAGGTTTGGGTAGATCCGGGCAGGGATTCATCATAGGTTCTTTAAGGCGCTTGGCTCTCTGTTATGAGCATGTTGCAGAGGGTCCAGCCAGGTCTTCTAGCAGGGGCTTGGGGGAAATGCCAAAAAGGCCCAGAGGATAAGAAGTATAAATCCACATGGAGATGTCTTCAGGGCAATAAAATAACATGGAGCCTAGTCTTCCCCCTGTGAGCTGACCATGGACGACTGAGCAGCTGACACCTTCCTGCCCACCTGCCAAAACTAAAGCACCTCTCAGCCGAACCCACCGCTTCTTCTGGACCCCAGCATTTGCAGTGTGTGTCATTGGCACACCCATTTGACAATCCAGGCCACGAGACTCTCTCATTTCTGACTTCATCTGTCATCCACGTCTTCCATGGTCATTTAGCTCTTTGCCCTTGGCATCTCTCTAGTGGGATGGGGTCCTTGAGAGCCAGTGCCTGCTTTTATCATCTCGGTGTGGGTCCCTCCAGGGCCCGCACAGAGCAGGGGCCAACCAGTGGTTTTTGCTCGGGGGTTGCTGTGGGCAGCAGGTGACGGAGGCAGCAAAGTTGCCCAGATGGAGAGCAGAGTCCCGGGGCTGAGGCACAGAAGACATGTTTCCAGCTTGGAGTGGAGGAGCCTTCAGGATGGAGCCTGTCCTGGAATGGAGGATCTATGGATTAAAACTCTGGCCTCTGAGGGCAGGCGAACGGAAAGACAGTGGTGTGCTAGTAGATGGTTGACAACCGGCTCTCTGGGGGTGGTGGTGGGGGCAGGACGGACTGCTCTGCCGACTGGCAGCATGTGCCCATTTCCGTGGTACGCGTCTTCTCACCGTGGCCGATTTCAAGGTACCGACGCGGAGCCACAGAACACTGATTCGGCCGCTCTCAGAAGTTGTGGAGCGAAGAGCCTGCTCAGCACCCACTTCTTAGCGCGGATCCCTTCTGATCTCCTGCGGTACTTGACCCCTTCCTGGGCCTCCGCGGCTGGGAGGTTGTGCTAGCGCTCCTTCCCACCGGCTGCCGTTCCCCCTTCCGTGGCTCTGTCGCACCCGCACCCAGCGGTTCTCAGTCCCGCCTTAGACTCCCTCAGGGAGGGGTGAGGCTCCGGACACCCAGGCCTGTCCCCAGACCAATTAAATCAGGATCTCTGGCTGTGTAGTGTTTGAAGCTCCCTAGGTGACTCTGAAGTGCAGCCAAGCTTGAGAACCATTGTTTTAAAAACTGCTGGGGGCACCTGGGTGGCTCAGTTGGTTAAGTGTCCAACTCTTGACTTCGGCTAGGTCATGATCTTAGGGTTGTGGGATCGAGCCCCGCAGGGAGCCTGCTTGGGATTCTCTCTCTCTCCCTCTCCTCCTCCTCCCCCAAATAAAATAAAATAAGTAAAATAAAATAGAATAGAATAAAATAAAATAAAATAAATAAAATTTCTGATGCTGGTTCCCACCTCAGCCCCTTCGAAACAGGCTCCCCTGGCCCATCTGTGTGACTGCCAAGCTTTCCATATGAAACCCGGTGTAGCCACGGCTGAGAGTCCCCTTCACAGAGGCCCCCTGGGCCCTGTCTCCCTGCTTCCCTCCAAACGCTCACCATTCTCCCCCAGGGGACCTCACCTCCAGTAACATCCTCTTCTCCCATCTCCGTTTCTGGCTTCCTGCTTTGCCTTCACCACCTGCGGTGCCCCACTCAGTCTCCCTGTCTTCTCCGTTTATGCACACACACCCCTGATCTGGGCACATGGCACTCCCGCTATGCCCAGCACTCGCCTCCCCCTCGCCGTCCGCCTGTCCTGGCTCACATCTGGGGAGGTATGGAGTCCATGGCTCTTCCGTTCACACTCATCAGCCCCGATCTCACCAGCCTGGGCTTCCTGGAGGTTGCTTTCCATGCTCCTACTCCTGCACTGCTGAGGGTGTGGGCTTCTGAAATCACGCCCCTGTCAGCCGCATGCCTTGGCTCCCCTCGGCCTACAGCAAACACACAACAGATAAGCCTTGCCCACCCGTCCTCATTATAGGCATCTCTCTTATGGCTGCCCGTCTTCTTGTGGGTTACAGCCCGGCCTCACTAGCTGCTCGATGCTCCCTGCAAACGCCGAGCACCCTCCTGCCTCTGTTCCCCCTGGCCATCCGCCCTCCTCCTTTCTCCACCCTAGAACACCAGGTATCCAGCAAAGACCCTGCTCACATGTCGCCCCCTTCCATGAAAACTCCTTGGTCTCCAATCACAGCGATTAATTAATTAGTTAATTAATTACTCTCTCTGGGGGAGACTTGCGCCATGTTGTGAGCGGTGCTCCTTGGCTGATCTCAATTTTGAGTTCTGTCTCTTTCTCTGGATCATCTTTATAGCCTCCCAGTATTTTAACAAAACAGCCAGCAGATCAGAGGTGCCTACTACATATTGTGATATAAAATGATTTAATTATTTATTGTTAATGATTTATTTAGTCATTAATCAACTAACAGGTGTTATGGGTTAAGTGGATTCCCCCCCAAATTCATATGCTGGAGTCCTCGGTACCTCAGAATGTGACCTTATTCGGAGGTGGGGTCTTGATGGTGGTAATTATGTGAAAATGAAGTCATTGGGGTGCATTCTAACTCTGTATGATTCGTGTCTTTAGTAGAAGGGGAGATCTGGATGCAGATGGAGACACAGGAAGAATGCCATGTTAAGATGAAGAAACCAAAGGTTGGGTGATGCTTCTATAAGCCCGGGGACCCCAAAGATTGCCAGCAGACCACCAGAAGCAGGAAGAGGCATGGAGCAGATTCTCCCTCTCAGCCCTCAGGAGCCAATACCTGGATCTCAGACTTGTGGGCTCCACAACTGTGAGACAGTACATTTCCATTGTTTAGAGCCAGTCACTTGGTGGTACCTAGTTATGGCAGCGAGAGTAAACTGATACAGCCCGTAACTGGTAACCCGGGTACCTTAGAACTTTGTTTCAAAACTTACAAAACCAGCACCGAGTTCAAAGATCATCTATTTCACAAATGTTTTTTGTGGCTTACTGTTGCTAGGGCACTGTTGTAGGTCCTGGGGACACAGCAATAACCCAAACAGACCAAGTCTCTTCTCTCCTGGAGCATTTTCTCTGGTGTGGGACAAGCATGACGTAAACAAAGAAGTAAATATCTAATGACAACAGCTGCAAAGGATCCTGGGACATGAACCCTGCTTTTCATGTGTTTTTTTTTTTTTTTCCCATATTTGGGTCATGGCAACTCATTGGTGAATATTCCATCTCTGTGTTCTGCGTGCATGGGGTCATTAAGAACAAAATGAGATTTTAATAATCAAAGCACCTTTTGTGTTCGCCTTCTCCTCACCCCTCCAGTTAAAAATGAGCTCATAAAACAAATGGAACAAATCCTTTATTTGTATTCTTCATAAAAGAAACCACTGGAAACCCTCATGTGGAGCCATGCGCTCTGCAGGAGGCGTGGTGTGAGTGATTTCCCCCAGCGTATCAGGATGTGGTTATTGGACAGGGGAGAAGAGGGTGCTTACTGTTTCAGGCAGAAATAGGCTAACTGGCCCAGAGGAGTCGGGACAGCAAGGGCCCGGGTGGGCGTGTGACTCAGGCTGGCTGGGACTCTGGCCGAACTTTTCCCCCCGAGCCAGGGAGCCCTCCCCTGACCCGGGTTTAGGCAGAGCCCTGCTGCCTAAGGAGCCAGGGCAGTGAGGGCGTGCTTCCAAGCCAAGCCTCTGGATCATTTTTTTTTCTGGGTGAAGAATCACAAAGACTCTAATTTGAGAATCTATAGAATCGTAACACCTCATTTAGCCAGGGCCATTTGGGAGTGACGAGTTCCACATAAGTGAGTTTTCCAGATAATTGAACTTTATTCCCTCAAGAGCCAAAGCTTCAAAGAAATTAACCACGTTGACAGAAAGCATTCTAAAAGATGGTACCCAGACAGAGACTGAGCCCCTTCTCCTCAGCTCTGATGATCAGGGCCCTGCATCGGCTTCTGGGCTGGGCTGGGTTCCAGTTGCTTGCAAGGAGGGGGTTCAGGCCTGGCTGCGCGTTCGAATCAGTGGGAAGGCGCAAAAGATCCTGTTGTCCGGGTCCCCCTCCGGACCATTTTACTCAGCATCTCTGGGAGGTGAAGCCAGGCCAGAGTGCTTATTAAAGCTCCCAGATGGGGCGCCTGGGTGGCTTAGTTGGTTGGGCGCCTGCCTTCAGCTCGGGTCATGATCCCAGGGTCCTGGGATTGAGCCCCACATCGGGCTCCCTGCTCAGGGAGGAGCCTGCTTCTCCCTCTCCTCCCTGCTTGTGCTCTATCTCTGCCACTATCTGTCTCTCTCAAATAAATAAATAAAAATCTTAAAAAAAAATAAAATTCAAAGTTAAAAAAATAAAGCTCCCAGATGATTCCAGTGTGTAGACAAGCTTGAGAATGGTGCTTCTCGTACGCGCCTCATTTCCTGCCATGACCCCCAGCACAACAGCCATGACACGAGTCACGGCTCCCTCCAGATGCTCAGCAGGTGACCCACGTGGCCCTCGTGACCTTTCATTCCTGCCCATGGTGGCAGGCCCTGCTTTTCAGATGGGGAGGAGCAGGAAATTCCCACCCTCACTCGGCTAAAAGGTAGTCAGGATGTCCAGCTCTGTCTGGTCCCAAACCCTCCTTGGTGAGCCGGCTCTGGCCAGCTCTGCCTTGGGAGCGCCTCCATCCGTGGCTTTGGTTGTGTCTTCCCTTTTCCCAGGTGGTTTCTGGCAACACCTCCTCCCTGTGGTCGCTTAAGGGCCTGCCTCTAACCTTGCCACACCACCCCGAAACAGAGCCTCAGCGGGTTGGGACTATATGCAAACTGAATAACCGGCTCCCAGTGGAGGCCGAAGAGAGGAACTTTTCTGGGGAGAGTGCATGTAAGCTTCCAAAGCCAGAAGCTTTGGAAACCTGCTTTCTTTGTGGGGGCCCCGTGAGACGGCTATATAAATAAATCAATTCACTTGTCTGCTTTTTGTGGGCTCCTGGGGGGCTGGTCCCCAGGCGGTGGGCACACCCAAGGGGCTCAGTAGCTATTTGCTGCTGTCTGTTTTGCACCCCACCGTGTGGAAGGAGGGATGGAGGCTCTTCAGCGAGCTCCTGTCTCTGTCTGTCCTCAGCTCCCAGTCTCCTTCCCCTCCTGCTGCACTGGGCTTCTCCCCAGCCTCTGAACTTGTCCCCTCTGCCTATAAGGGCGGCCCTGGGCCCTGTCCAAGGAGCATCAGTTCCTTCATCTGTGAAATGGGGATGGCATCACACATCTCACGAAGTTGTAAGTAAACAAGGCATGTGGAGCACATGACCCAGATGACCACCCAAGGCGCAGAGGCTCCTTCTCCTAGAGGACCAGATGACACCCACAGGGTTTCCGTCCAGCCAGCCCCGCCTTCTCCCAGCCCACTGGATTGGCCCCAGCCTGTTGGGTTAGTCGGCCCCTTCATAGAGCCGTGCAGCTCAAATAAACATCCATTCCTCTCAAACAGGCTCTTGGCAGGAGGAGAAGTTTGCATATTCCCGTGGGCAGAGAGGTGGGTGCGGGTCTGGAGGGGGAGGGGCGGCAGAAGCGCTGGGCCCAGGGTTTCTGCACACAACACCACAGGGGGATTGTTTTCGCTCCAACCCTTGGTCGGATCATGTGGATCCTGTCTGTGAACTTGGCTCACCTCCCACGATGTCTGGGAGTCTCCCTGTGCTTTTGTCTGCTCTCCCAGTGCAGGACAGGGACCCTGGAGGGCGTGGGGCCCTCTTCCACTCCAGGGGGCTCCCGGACCCAGCTCAGAGCAGGGGCCTGTTGTGTATTCCTGCTGGGGCCTGATCCGTAACCTCGCAGGGCCTCCAGCCTCTCTGAACACAGGCCTTGAGAGACCTGAGCATGTATGGGCTTCCGAATGCAAACAAGCGGTGAAGTATTTCAAAACCTGGTATTTCACCAGAAATGGCCCTTCAGAGAGGCCCAAAATACACAGCCCGGTGTTTGCACTTAAAAGGGTGGGAGCCCAGCCCCAGGCTCGGTGGCCAGGTCTTCCCTACCCAACAAGGGAAAGGAAAACAGCTTGGCTGTGTCAGGGGCGACCTGACAAAGGGGTTTTCCGACTGGGGCTGGAGGAGAGGGAGGGCAGGGAAGACGGCTGCCAACCCCCTGGGCGCTTCCTGCAAATGGTGTGGAGACCCTGGGGCTTTCTTGCAAGCTCAGGGAAGAACCTCACAGGGAATTCCCTAGTAATGGTAACAGTGCTTCCTGGCGACGGGTGAGGTGCTGAGCCTTTGTCCCGGGTTATCCCTTACCATCCTGCTGGGGTCTGCAGTCTACGTTGTCCCCACATTGTAGATGAGAAAACAGGCCCCGAGGAGATCGGCTCCCATGGTGGAGGGTAAATGGTGGAGCTGGTTTCCGTGCGGGCAGGAGCGGTAGGTAACGTTTGCTCTGCCTTTGTCCCTTTGTCCTCCCTCTCTCCAAGGCTGCTGAGCCCCACCGCGGCCGGCCCAGCACTGAGGAGAGAAGACACAGCCTCCCGGAGCTGCCGGTTAAAAGCAGGCCAGCCTTGCCGTCGATGATGACCTGATGGCCGCGTGAGGCGACACGGGTTCCCACTGAGCTCTACTCAAATGTCACGGGAGTGGGGAAAGAAGTGATGGTCTCTGAGGGCCATGCCTGGAAGAAGGACCAGCTGAGCTGAGTCCTGAGAAAGGAGTGGCGTTTTCCAGGGGCGCTGCAGGCAGGTGGCTGGCCGGCCCCGACTCGCGCACGCTGTGTTCGTGGGGACAGCAGGGTGGGCATCAGGCTGGAGAAGGAGCCGACCACTCACCCTGAGGTCTGGGAGAGGCACTGTGGGGGTTGGGCTGGGCCTCAGCAGAAGTCAGAGGACTTGGAGGAGCCCAGGGGGTGAGCGGCGAATCTGCGGTCCCGGGGGGTCATGGAGCCACGCCCCCAAGAGGACCCCGGTGACAATTTCTCAAGGACCCACCCAGGCAGTGTGGGTAGTGATGACACAGTGGAGATGTCCTAAATGTGCCCAGAGCTCGCCAGTGTCACCTTTATGACAGACCCATCCTCAGGCCCTGTGGTGCTGAGAGGCGAATGGTAGGTAGAGCAGCACTGGGTTACCTTTTAGGAGACTAGAGTGCTTCATGATCTTGGGGAGGTCCTTTCACTTCCCTCAGCGGATCTCAGTGTTTTCAGCAGAAAGTGGGGTAGGCAGGAGGAGCCCTGAATTCTGGCTGGAACAGAAGCTCTGTGGGGAGGGGATGGGGGAGGGGGATGTGGAGCAGGGAATCGGCCATGTCTGTACCGGGAGGCAGGCCCATGACGGAGGCTCTGCTCTGTCACATATAGTGTACGTAACCACAGACAAATCGTTCACTGTTATCAATGGAGGTATTAATGCCTCTCCTGGCTCACTCGTGGGGTTACTGGGAACATCAGATGAAATAAGAAGTGTGAAGTGTTGTTTAAACTGTAAGGTCTGATATAAAGTTGAATCACCCTCTGGTTCCAGGACCTGAGGGAGTCTTCAACCCAATTCTCTTGTATTCCAGAAGATGAAACAGAAGTTCAGAGTGGCCGTGACTTGTCCAATGTTCTCTGAGTAGAACTGAGACCAGTTTCTAGATGCAGACTCTTCCCTCAACCATTGCTCTTGCTGTTGATTCATTTTGTCATAGAAAAAAAAATCTAACCACCACCCAGCTGACCCTTGGCGTGGAACATCTCTCTGTGTTCAAAAGAAAAGAAGAAAAAAAAATAAAAATCCCAACCCCAGCGACCACAGAGCAGTTGCTTCTCAGGAAAAGCCACTGCCTGCTGCCATTAAGAATATGAGAGAACAGAAACTGGCCTCACTGCCTGCCACCAAACAAACGTGGCCTGTGCTGATGGCTCTGTGGCCAATGTCTTGCTGTCACCAAGCTCCTCCAAATCACTGTGGGAGGTTGTTTTGATATTTGATTAGCCACAGAGGGTAACTTTAAGTGCTTGAGCGAGCGGGCTCCAAAACCATCAGGGTGCTGAGTGCCTTGGCCTGTTAGAGATAGCACCATATCAGGGAGAGCGACGGTGGGCAGGGCTCCAAGAGGGAAGATGAGTGGGCTGTTGGGAGAAATTAATATGAGGAAAGGAAGTAGTGAATGAAGTCAAATGAAAACAGGGTCCTGTGATATCCATGACTCATAAATCTCATTGATACCTGGCCTGTGACTTCCCTGCTCTCCCTTGAGTTAGTAAATGGCTTGTCCTCAGGGTGACCCTTCGGGAAGATTCATGGGTGGGGCTGGGCTGGGAGGAGGTAGGGGGGCAGGTGCTGGGAGTCCTGTGTGACTTTTAGGAAGAGCTCGCCTAAGTCCCTGCTCTCCCACAGGAGAGATCCAGCTCTGAAGATCAGCCCCCCAGGAGAGTTGGGGGCCTGCCTACCTCAGGATTCAGGGGAGAAGAGGCAGAGGCAGGGGGCCACCGGGAGGGATGATGGCAGAGCGAAAAGGGAGGGGGAGAGACCCAACAGAAGGCGCAATCAAAGCCTGACTTCTTAGCGAGGCTGCTCGGGCTAACGTTCTGCAAGCCGTTCATTGCCAAGAGGGGCTCATTACTTTTAACCACCACGAACCCCCTGATGTGAAAGATTGTGTCTGCCAGACGAATTCATCTCCCTATCTTATTTGTTTATTTTGTGAATCAGAAATCTCTCTAAGTTCCTGCTCAGAGAATCTGACCAGGTCCCAGAGCCCTTGGTTGCCCATGGAATGGGATGGCTTCAGCCTTGGAGTTCAGCGAGCCTTGCTGTGAGGTCAAGTTTAGGTGAATGGGGGACTCCCGGTAGGGGGTTGAAAGGCTGGAAATCACTTGAGAACCCCATTGCTTTCTGCCAGGCTCAACTGAAGTGGGCAACTGCAGATCCCGTGCCACATCTCTGCCCCAACGGGGCAATGGTACGTGCCCTGGGAGCCATGTTGGGGAGGGGCTGGCTCCAGGGTAGAGGAAGCACTGCAAAATAGATGGGAAAAGGTAGTAGTGCCTCGGAGCATGGGCAGGGGTATGGTCCCAGCAGAGAAGGGTGGGAAGGACGGGCCAGGCGTCACATCAGGGGACTTCCTGGAACTGAGGATTTGCTAACACTGCCCTGTGGTCCCTCTAAGGACATATCTACGATACCCTGTGACCTCATTATGTTAGTCAAGCTCTTGTGTGTAGGCAGGCTGTTCCCCTGCAGCCAAGGAAACCCACAGTTTCAGTGTATGGGGACCTATGTCAGAGTCCCCAGGCATGCACACCTAACAATGATGGAGGAACGCCAGGACCAAGTTGGGAGATCCAAGAGCTGGAAAATGGGGCTTTTCATGAACCTCAGAGGCAGGAACTCCCATTGCCAGAGCCCAGCTCCAAACCACAACTCGGCAGGACGCTGCCTCCCCATCCCCCCATTTCCTCTCCTGCACCTCAGAACCGGCTTTCTAGTACCAGCCGGGCTTGTAGTCTCAGCTCCAATTTATAGCTGAGGAGACTGAGGTGCCCAGAGGTGAGGTAATTTGTCCAGCATTATACTCTGGGCTCTGAGCCCAGGCTTGTCCGACTCCAAGCCGGGGTTGTAACCGCTATATGGAGGTTTTAGCATACTTCAGGCTGTCTTCCCGATGAGGCTGTGAGCACTTAGAAGGCAGAAGCAAGGTCTTATTTATTATTTGGTTTGCTTCTTTTTGAAGTATTTATTGAGGACTCGCTTCATGTAGGCCCCTAGGCAGGACCCGGTACGTTATATGGGGGGCGGAGGCTCAAGAATTTCACTATGGTGAGAGTAGAGCATTAGGGGCAAAGCCCCGGGGTGCAGGGTCTTTGTGAGTGCAGCTCACGAGGCTGGTCCAGCAAGATTAGATGCCCCCGCGGTGCCCTCTGAGAACGGGACCAGCCATAGGCATGGGGCGAAGGGAGAGCAGAGGAGGGCGCCGAGCTCAGTGGGCACTTGGCTCGGGGCCTACACTTTACATCGTGGATTTTCAACAAGTGTGTGCTGAGAAAAGCATCTTGGTGCACATTCTCTCGCAGCGACATTATGAGGCAGACATTATTTATGTAACAAACCATCATAGTGTATACTATGTGCCAGATGTCGTTCCAAGCCTTTACCCACTTTTCTCTTAACAATCTTGTGGTGCGGTTGCATTGTCCCCCCCCCCATTTTATAGATAAGGAAGCTGGGGTTCAGAGAGGTTCAGTGAACGGACAGAGCCCAGCTAGTAAATACGATTCCACCTGAATTGGTCTGCTTTGGAATCTGGACGTTTCCCCCCGAGAACACCTTTTTGCCATCCATGCAGGTAACGTCAGTGACGTGTGGATATGTGCCCGGGCTTCGGGGGGTCCCAGCCTTGCTGGAATGGGATGACAGGTCCATGTGGGGCCAAGGCTAACTGATGCTTGGGGGCCTGCTACTGGGGAGGGGCGGAAGAGTGAGCCCCAGGGCCTTCAGGCTGCTGAGAATCCTTGCCTGCAGATCAGCACAGGAGGCGCCAGGGCTGGGGCTGGTTCAAATAGAAGTATTACAACTTTCCTCCTTTTACAGGAGAAGGACCTTGGAAAATAAAATTAGAAGAAAGTAGAGAAGGGAAAAGCAGCCATAGTTCCAATATCCAAATCCCTCCCCAGCTAATATTTTAAAATACTCCCTGCCAGTCTTGGAGGAATGTGAGAAAAGCATAGTCACTTATGTTTTGGGAGAAAGGTGAAGGAGTGTAACCTTTGTGGAAAGCAATCTGGTGACTTCTATTAAAATTAAAAAAAAAAAATGCATCTGCCCTTCAACTCAGCCATCATACTCCAGGGAAAATAAAAGCCCACAAACATAAAAGCTCCATTAGGTAAAAATGTAAGTACACGGATGCCTGTAGAAGCATTATTTTTTTTAAGATTTATTTATTGGGGCGCCTGGGGGGCTCAGGTAGTCAAGTGTCTGCCTTCGGCTCGGGTCCTGATCTCAGGGTCCTGGGATCGAGCCCCGCATCGGGCTCCCTGCTCAGCAGGGAGTCTGCTTCTCCCTCTCCCACTCCCCCTGCTTGTGTTCCCTCTCTCTCTCAAATGAATAAATAAAAAAATCTTTAAAAAATAAATATAAATATTTATTTATTTAAGGAGAGAGAGAGAGAGAGCATGAGCATGAGTGAGGGGAAGGGCAGAGGGAGAGGGAGAGAGAATCTCAAGCAGACGCCCTGCTGAGCACAGAGCCCGAGCTGGGGCTCAATCTCAGGACCCCGAGATCATGACCTGAGCCAAATCAAGGGTCGGACCAGCTGAGCCACCCAGGCGCCCCTGTTGCAGCATTATACGAATGGTGCCTATGTGTGCAAACACACAGAGCAGAGTGAGCACCCATCAGCTGGGAGGGAAACTAAATAAACAGTGGTACATACACCTTACATACACCAAGGACTATTACACAGCTGATTAAAAGAATGAATCAGCGTCGTAGCCATCAGACTTGGGGTTGGGGGCTGTTAAGAGGGAAAAGCAAGATGCAGAAAAGAGTGTATGACACGATCCACTTTCTGTAAACCAGTAACAAAAACCACCTGCCTTTGAGTCTGTAGGTACAGGTGCGTGTGTAGACATAGGTCTGTATGGGATCCTACAAGTATGCACGTAAACAGAGAAGGACCCACACTAAGTCATTAGCCTGGGTCATCTGGGACAGGGCGGGGGGCCCGGGGATGATGCACAGAGCTGGCACTACAGGATAGGAAGGGGGCACGGAATTCTCAGAACAAAAAAGGAGAAAAACAAAAACCGCTCATTTCCCACCAGTCTTCTTTCCACTATATAATCTTCTTGCAGCCAACTCCCTCGTTGCTTCACATGAAGGCCACACCAGCCTGGTATGAAAATGGGGGCATGATCACACAGGACACAGTAAACCTCTAACTCCAGGCCCTGCCGGCAAAGTTTCCAGAGCTCCAGTCTGGGAGTCCGCCCGCCCAGCGGCCGGGGACCCCTGGTCACTCTGTGCCTCTGCTTCCAGCCTCCGCTGCTGGCCCAACCAAACAAGGCTGCCTCGCACGCCACTGCTGACGGTGGGGGGCCGCCTCCAGCTGTCCCCACAGATGAGGGGAGGCCACAGGAGCTCCCCGGGGCCATACACATCTGTCCGGTGTCTGCTTGGGCCCTCTTCCCAGGGTCGGTCGGGGTTCTCGGGCTGCACGCCACAGAAGACAGATTGGACTAACTTCAACAAACGAGGGAGTTTGGTGGAAGAATGTGGGGGAGACACGGGATGGGAGATGGATGACGCTGAGTCAGGACCTAACTGACAGGAAGCAGGGTGGCCCCACAACACCTCAGAAGCAGAGACTTGCTTCTCCTCCAGGCTGGCCATGGTTCATGGGCTGAATGAACTCCGACCCCGTGTCCTTCCTTACCTCTGCTCAGGATTCAGAGTCCCAGGAGAGAGTCTCATTGGCCAGGGTCCATCCCTGGGGAAGCCAGGGCAGTGCAAGGAAGGCTCCAGCCAAAGGAGCCTCTGGGGCCCCCTCCCCGCTCCCAGGGAAACATAAACCTCCTGTGTTTACTATAAACTAAGACTGTATTTTGTGAGGGGAGATACTCCTCCCAGAGGAAATTGGGCGCTGCTGAGGGAGGGAAATGGATGCTAGAGAATTAAAAAAAAAAAAAAAAAAATCAAATGTCTTCTCACAGCCCCCTCCATGCAGTGTGTACGGAGATGGGCTGGGTTGGCTTTTCCTTAAGGGCGATCCTTTTGGGTGTAAGTGAAGGGAACCGACTCAAACTGTTTTCATCAGAAAAGGGAGCTTTCTGCTAAGGCAACCAAGAAGCGTGAGGAATTCGAGGCCTTAAGGAGGACCATTCCAGGACCCAGCCTCTCACTTGGCCTGTCTTTCCACTTGAGACTCCGTGGTCTCGTGAGTCGGCTTCCCCCGCTAGTCTGGCCCTTCCTGTCTTTCTCTCTCTCCAGACTGACTGTCTGCCCTTCATGCCCATGGAGTTGGAAACCTTCCAGCCCGCAGCTCCTCCATTTACATTTCCGCTACTCAAGAAAGCAGTCCAACTGTCTGGCTGTCTCTCCGTCTCAATTACCGATTTCCCAGGAAGAAGCAGATTGGCTCTGCCCGGGTCAGGTGGTCACCTTGCTCTAATCTGCTGTGGCCAGTGGGCAGGAGACGTGGCTTCCTGGAGCCTCACCCCAGGCCATGAGAACCGAGGGAGGAAACGGAAACCTTCACAGAAGGGCCAAGTCCAACCAACCGAGAAGACCTCTAAGTCCACAGAAAGGCAGAGGCAGAAAGCCCCTGTCATCCTGTATGGAGCTAGGGGGTCTGGGGCAGAAAGTAGGATGGTCAGGTTGGGCGCAAACCGAGACCCATAGTCTTGGGAACTGGCCAACATTACCCATGGGCTCTGCCATTTGCCTTTAGGGGCTGCGTGGGCGCACGGTAGGGGACTGGGTCAGCCTGGCTTCCAGAACCACACACGGATCTGGCAGTCATGATCAAGCAGTTTTGAAAAATAATCTCTTCCCCCTTTTTTTCCAAAGTAATCACGCACAAAGTTCTGGGAAATCGAATAACGCTAAAAGGCTTCATGTGCAAAGCGCTGGTTCCTCATCCCTCCCCCACTCCTAAGGGGAAGCAATCTCAGCTCCCTTAGGTCCTGCTTCTATTATTTATCTCCATATACTTCTAAATAATTTGCTAGGCAGCTTTCTCTCTCTCTCTCTCTCTCTCTCTCTTTCTCTGTTTCATTATCTATTGACTTCTCGTTCTGGTCATTGAGGATTTAGCTACTTTGCAAGCTTTCCTCCCCATTTCTCCTTCTACCACTCTGCTGCTATGGCATAGCCCACGTTTGGTCAGTGCTTCCATTACCCGGCTCTGCTATACCGTTTCCCCATGACTCAAGTCAGGTCCGATGACTTCATTCCCCCTCTGGTACACCACTGTGTATTTCTTGGCATTCATCTCTTGGCTTTCTCAGTTGCTCGGGTGTCTGTGCTCCAAGGGAGTTATTGAATATCTATCGATACTGCTTCTAAAGTTTGAGACAGCACACAATTTCATCTCCATGTCCCTCCTACTCTCCCGCTTGTTTGGACCGTCTGCCGTCTGGGCCTCTCTGGGGGCTCCGCACCCATCACACAGTAGTTATCTGAAATCGTGCCACTTTCTTTGGTGGGATCCCCTGCTTCCTGTGTCCTCCCATGTTCCCATTTCTTGGCTCATTCTCTTGTTCAGCAGACGTGCATGCTCTAGTAACTTGCTAAGAAGAGGCGCAAGAGCAGTTAATTTTTTGCATGTCCAAAATGTATTTGTTCCATCGTCACACTTGATGTATGGTCAGGCTGAGTATAGAGTTCTGGGTTGGAAATAATGTCCCTGTCTGCATGTTGCGAACAAGGTCCCATTGCCTTCTCAAGTTCTACGTAGGTCTGGCACCGTGATGATGTTGGGCAGGGTGGGGAGGGGGCCCTGCTCATGCTCATGCTCCACATGGAGACTCTCAACCACGAGCACCGCCCTCTGCCCTCCGCCCTGCACCTCAGCAGGACTTTGTCAGACTCCCGCGCTCAGGCGCCACCGAGCCTCTTGGGGATTCTTTAAGACAAATCAGTTTGCGTCTCATCGGCCCTCCTTCTGCAAGCTCTTGAGTGTGGAGCTTTTCCCACTCTGCTGAGTCATTACCACTTGTCCCTCTGTTTTTCCAGAGTCCAGATATTTGTTGAAATCTCGTATCTCCTGGTGTCACAAACCGCTTTGAGCTTGGATTTTTATACATCTCCCCCTTTACTGCCATTTTAATGAGAGGCTGGGGGTGAGAGAAAGCCAAGGTGTGTCAATCCACCATCTTTAACTGGATTAGAATCTTGATCTTGTTTAAATCTGATTTTTTCCTACACTTACGACATATATAGTTTTCCACGTTACCATAAGTTTTATGGACATCTTTTGTAACTGCTGTATAATATTTTATATTTCATCCAGAAGATGTGGGGTGACTTACTGACCCTATCCCTTATTACGGACATTCCATTTGCTTCAGTTTTGCACATAATAAACACCTTTGTGCACATGGCATTTTCTGTTCTTTGGACTGTTTCCTTAGGATATATTCCAAAGGATATGAATCTTTTGAAAAACCCTGATCAGTTTTGCCAAGTTGCCAGAATGTTTGTACCAGTTTCACCTGTGGGCAAGAGAAAGGGCAGGCTGTCCTAACCACCTGGCTGGCCTTCTATGGCTCTATGCAGAACTTGTTGAAGCATTAGGCTTCCCGCAGGCTTCCCCAGCATCAAGTTCCGGTGGATCTGTGGAGGCTGACAAAGGCATTCATTCTTGCTAAGAAATGTCCACATGCTTGTCTCGACCAGTTAATGAAAACAATGTCAGGGAAGGAAGAAGGGAATGTAGATTACTTCGTTTTCTTCCTTAGTCTTACACTGTGTTGGGGGGAAAAGTACAGGTAAAGGAGAAATCATTTTTAAAAAATAAACAGCCTGGATGGTCAGTAACTTGTAAACAGGAGAATCTTACCACTTGGCCTCATTCCGCATCAAACAAAGGTGTTTTTGTATGCCAGGAGGGTCACCTTCTGAAATCTGCTTATAGAGATTTGCAGACCTTCTCGGATGGAGGAACGGGTGAGGTCCTTATGTCAGGCCTCATTTTACAGATGAGGAGACAGAGCCCAGAGAGGGGAAGGGGCTGGGCCACGGCCACAGAGCGAGTCAGCCGCAGGGCCTTCCTGGAAGAAAGCCCGGGCTGCCCAGATCAAGATGCTTCCCTATAAATCGGGTAGCCTGAATCACGGCTAGCGTTTGTCAGCATCTCATCTGTGACAAATAGGATGTCAGTGGTGGCACAAGGCGGGCTGTGGGCTTTTCCCCAGCACAGCGCTATGGAGGGTCTAGGACAGTAGCAGTCGAATCAATATCACACTTTGTAGGGAGCCCGTTGGCGGCTGGACGTGCAGTGAATTGTGGCTCTTGGCTCATCCCTGCTCGGGGCCTTCCAGTGGGGGAGGGCAGCCATCTGTGAGGCTGGCGAGGCATCAGAATGGGAGGTTTAGGTCCTGGCCTCCCCCAAACAGCCCAGCAACCTTTAGGACTTGCTATGGAAGCCCTAAGCCTCACTTTGACCCTGATCCTTTCTAGACTTCTAAACTGGCTCTCCTGGCAGCACGACTGAGTTGGGGGTCGTCCTGTGCGAGCAGGACGGCGGTGCTTGGTCTTTATTCCCAGACCCTGGGGGCTTCTCATGGACCCTCTGTGTTTTGATGTCGAGCCCGGCTAAGCAGACAGCCTCCATGTCCACTGTCAGGGGCCCATCTCAGCTCGCCACTGGCAGGTGTGCCTGGCCTGAGCACGTGGGCATCCCTGAGCCTAGGCTGCCTCATCAGTAGACTAGAAGATGTCAGGGGGAACGGATGAAATTGCTGATAGTCAACCACTTCTTTTTTTTTTTAAAGATTTATTTATTTGTTTATTCATAAGAGACAGAGAGAGAGAGGCTGAGGGAGAAGCAGGCTCCCTGCTGAGCAGGGAGCCTGATGCGGGACTCGATCCCAGGACCCTGGGATCATGACCTGAGCCAAAGGCAGACGCCCAACCGTCTGAGCCACCCAGGTGCCCGATGGTCAACCACTTCTGACCTGCAAAAACAATGCATTTCATATTGTTCAAGCTGCTGGTAGTCCCTACTTCATAGCATTTTGGGGATTAAAATGAGAGCGCTCCTATCCCACGCTCAGCACCTCCCGCACATGTATGTGCAAACCACCCACATGAGTGCTAAACAGTCAGTCGCTAGACTCAGGTCCTGGGCAAGGAACAAGTAAGCAACACGGTACTGAGCATGGAGTAGTATCGTTTCATTCTCTCTACAATCCCCAGGAGGGTTAGCATGATTATCCTTATGTTCTAGGTTAGGAAACAGAGGCACAGCGAGGTTAAAAGTTGTCCCACATCACACAGCCAGTCGGTGGCCAAACTGGGCTTGGAACCAGGAGGTTTCTCACTCTGGAGACCATATGCTTTCCCCGCAGTCCGCTGCCACTTTCTGTGTCTTCCTGAAGAAGTCCCGAGTGCTGGGGTCTGAAATGAAGACATTTCTCCCAAATTTTAAATACGAACCTAAAAAGGCTATTAGGAGTTATTTCCAATGAATTAAGAAGCCTCACGCATATAATGTTGGAGTGCATAAAATAATACGAGTCATCATATGACTCCATGAAAGAGGAACTAACTCTTGGCTCCATTTTACAGGTAAGAAAACTGAGGCTCAGAGAGGTTAGGGGACTTGCCTAAAGTCACACAGTAGGAAGGAGAACAGCTGACATCCACCTCCAAGTCTGCTGGACTCTAAAAGAGGCTCTCTCCATGCTGGGTAAGAGCCACAGCCTTCCAACATCCAGGCTATAGACTGACTGGTTCTGGAACCTTGTGTCATGCAGGGGGCGCGGTGGTTTTTCTCCCTGCTGTCCCTGGCCTGTCTGCGCTGTACCTGCCCGCGGTGGTGCAGGGTCCAGATCTGTGGGCGACAATGACATCAGTGGGATCACCAGGAACTGCAGCATCCCTGCCACGGCCCCCTCCCCCCAGCACACGCACACCAGGGCTCTGGGCGGGGGGGGGGGGGGGGGGGGGGGGGGCGGGGGGAGGTGGGGGGGGAGGCGGAGGGCCCTCCTGGCTCAAAATAGCTCTGTGTTATTAGCTGCATTTAATTGAAGGTGTTTCGAGGGCAGCCTCCACCGGGCCCAAACCAAATGGAAAATGACACACTGTCAAATTAATGTCCCCAGACCATGATAAATGGCCGGGGTGGTGAGTAATGCTTCCATTTCTTGTTTTAAAGGAGAAGGATGCAGCCAGGCTCTGTGAGTCTGTCCCTATTGTGTGGGGAAAGGTCAGGGGCGTCCTCAGGGTACATAGCATTCCTTACTGGCCTGCCCACCAGGATGGGCCTCTCTGGCTTCTGCTGAGCTGTGCTTTCTCTCCTTCCTGTCTCTGGAGGCTGGCAAGATAGCCGAACAGCTTGCGAGCCTCTAGGCCAATGTCCAGGGAGGAAGGCGCAGGAGATAAGACTAATCCTTCACCACCCGCCATACTGTCTACCTTCCAGAGCCCAGGCACCTCTGCTCCCTCATTTGACTAGTTGGCATTGGAGGCCTGCTCCTGACCTCCAGCTGCACCTTCCCCCTGTCCTTGGCTTCAGCCCTGCTGGTTCCTCGACCCCGTCCTGCACACCCAACCTCTTGGACCTCGTGGGACCGAATGCTGAGCACCTACCTTGTGCCCGGCCCCGGGCTCAGGGCTGGAGAGGCAGAAGTCACCAAGAGTCAGTCCCTTCCCTGGAGGACACCGGCAGCGCCTGACAGCCAGAACGGGCTTGGCACCCCAGCCGGGCTGCAGGGGTCTCCTGCGGGACATAAACACTTCCCAGAACATAAACATCAGGCCACAAGCAAGACAAAAACAAGACCCCTCCGTAATGGTGTCTGAACGTAGACAAAAACAAGAACAGTGTCCAAACCACAAAAATCACCAACCGTCCCCCCTATCCTGGCTAATATCAGGGGCTACTGCGTCTTTAGCAATCACAGCTTTCGCTTTGCTCTCGTCTTCCCTCCCAGAGAAGATTCATTAGGACACTCAGTCACAGAACCGCCGGCCCCCCACCCGCACTTCCCGACAGCATGAATCCCAGAACAGAGCTCTGCTTCCTTGAGTCCTCCCTGAAATCACCTATCAGCAGCTCAGATCCTGGACTCATTCCTACACCCTCTCCCTGAAGGGCCCCACCATGCCCCGAGGAGTGCGTTCTCCCTTGCTGCAACAGGTCTTATGCCCCTCTTTGTTCAAATACAGGTGTGTTCCTCATGGTCTTTGGCTGGATGACGTTGGCACCACCGACCTTGGGCACAGGGCGGGGCAGAATTATGGATGAGCTAAATTGCCCCACAAATACTCTGTTACAAGAACAAGGGTGTTTGGACTGTTCATTCTGGATGGGGAGACTTTGTGGAGGAGGCGGCATGAGCTGGTTGTCAAAGGAGGGGCAAAGTGAGCAAGGGAGGCACAGGGTTAGTGGGTGACAGGACCCTCCATATGATGGGCCTCTGAGCAAAGGCACAGAAGTGGGAACCAGCATGAGGCAACACAGTGTTTCTTTCTCCTTTCACTGCCTCGCAATGTGGGGAAATCCTGTTTATCCTCCAAGGCTCAAGGTGCATGTCACCTCCTCTGAGCAGCCCTCCAAGCCTGCCTTGGAGTCCCTTCACCACTCTGGCCTTTAGTTTCCCTTCTTAGTCAAGTGAGAGGATTGGACTAAATCAGTGCTTTTCAAACTTCTTTTTTAAAAGAATACAACCCTTTGCACAAAGGGAATCTTACCCAGGAGCCCAACACATAAGAGACATAAAAGATATAAATGGAGCTGCTGTGGTTGAATTGGGGGCTGGGGGCCTGCTTCTTAGCTTTTTAGTAACTCCTGGGGTCCGGGGGGGATTGTCCTGGGGCCTCGGAGGCTCCTCAGTGCCAGTGGGAAAGGCATGAAACGGGACAGCATCTGTAGTCCCCTCTGACCCGTTAATTCCGTCTCCCCCACCCTCCAGGAAGCTCCCCACGGCCTGGAGCTGTGTTCTAATTGGCTCCCTTTCTGCGTGCAGGGCACGCGGTGGGTGCTGAGGAGGTGCTGTCTACGCCTGGTCCTCACATCAGCCCTGCTGGGGCCTGGCTCCCCCATCTTCCTGAAGGCACTGGCAAGGACCCTGAGGGGACCCAGGTCAGACAGGGGCAGGGCCTCAGGCCATGCAGGCTGTGAATGGCCAGCCCGAGACGGCCCGGTCTCTCCCTTCCAGCTAGAACTTGCCCCAGTGTGTGGGGATCCAAGGCGCAAGGCATGTCCTGTCCAGACATCCGTCTGTCTGCCTCCGTGGGCTCAGGCTCGTCTCCTTCCCCGCGACAGCCCGAGGCAATATTGAGGGCACAAATGCTTCTCCCAGCTCCATTATCACCAACTCCCCTGCTGCTGCCAATGGGCCATCAGTCCCTGATGATACGTCGCAGAAAATTGGTTGTCAGGCCAATAAATATATCCGATTGGATTTTTGACACCCGGGCGAACCCATTCGTAAGGCATTTGATTAAAGAGCTAAAAGGCAGCGCAGTGATAGCCGCCCTCAGTCTGGCCTAAATAGGGTGCTGTCTTCCCTCCGGGCGAGATGCTCCCTCCTTCCCCATCTGCTCCTTCTCCTCCTTTCCCGTTTTCATCCTTCACTGCTCTGGAAGTGCCGCACTCCATCAAGGCTCCCGATGGTGGGAGGGACAGCCTGGCCAAGCGTGAGAGGAATGGCCTTCCCTTGGCTGCCTGCTGGGGAGGCTCAGGCCTCCAGGAGCTGGCCTCCATCCCGGCTGGAGCCCTGCCCGCGCCTGCCTCCTGTCAGCGGGCATCACTCACCCAGGCCCGGCCCCTTCCTCCTCCTGGGGGTGAGGGCGTGGGAAGAGGCCCCGTGGGACAGGCTGGGCTCATGTCTGTGCTCGGCCCCTCCTGGGCTTTACGAGTTCATGTCCACGAGCTTTATTTCTCCATCTGTGAAATGGGAAGAACAACCGTGACCCCGCTTCCACACACACACGTCCGTGGCTCGGGTTAAAAACGTCAGGGTCAATTCATTGGGGAGCACGGCGCACACTCCCCGACCGCTGTTGGTGATGACATAATCGTGGCGGGACACTGCACCCCATTATTTTTAGCTTGCCCTCGCAAACTCCAGGTCTGGCTAGAAGACATTGTGATGATTGGCATCGCCACAGAGCAAAGAGCTTTATCGCGAAGCCACTTCTTTTTCATTCTGAAATCCTGTCCCGATCACGGAAGTTCCTTTTGCCGCGCTGGGAGCACGTTGCTTGGGAACCGTCGTCCGACCGTGACCCGGCAGCGGAGAAGACCGAGTGCGTGGAGGGTGCCGGGCACAGAGTGGCCGTGTCCTCCCGCCCTCCCTCTCACATCCTCGCCCCTCCGGCTCCAGAGCCAGCACCCTTGTTCAAGCTCCCATTATCTCTCCGGGGTCTGGGCAGCAGCCTCCCTCTAGTCTCTTTGCCCTGTTCCCTCTTGCCCCCCCAATCTACCCCCTTCGTGGCCCCTGCCCGGGTCTCCTTGAAATCCAGCCCAGTGTGGTCACTCCCAAGCTGTGGGACGGGTTGGTTCCTGGCTCCCAGAGCACCTGCTTCTAGTCTTACAGCCCCACAGCCGATCCCCCTACGCACACCTCCTTCAGTTGTCCCCAAGAACCCAGAATATTTTCTTGCCCACACCATTGTCCCCTGAGCCCCACCCCCACGCCACACTATTATTTCTCTTTGTGTGCACAATTCCTGTGCAGTCTGCAGCTCCCCAAGCCCTGGGACTGTGTCCTGTGCCTCTCTTCTCCCATGCTGGCCCTGCCAGAGCCAGGCCACGGCGCTCAGTAAATTGGCCGACCAGCCAAGAGCTCATCTCTGATCTGGAGCGAGAAGGGCCTTATGTATTCACTGACATATTTTCAAGATCGCAGATCTGAACGCATGCTTGGCATGGGCTCTGACCATGACATCATATGTCTCAAACGGACACAGAGCTGCCAAAGCGGGGCTCGGGGGCCTGCGCTTGCACTGGAAGGAACGTGGTGCCCCCGGAGCGTGTTTGAGCTGCACTGGGAGATGCCACCGCGTGTCCCACTGCTGTGCCCGAGTCCTCCTGTAGGGCCTCCACCTGGTTCCCTGTGCGGTGCCTTCCTGGTCCCTGGGTGGAAAAGGATTGCCCTACGTCCCCCTCAGTCTTGGTCATTCCAGTTGATGGAGCTGAATTAGCTGGCTCATTTGTCTTCGAGCTGGAAGGCAGGCTTGCAGGCAGCTGCCGCCTCCCCAGGGCTGGAGACGCTTTTGCAGGAGGACCTCTTGCCCTGCCAGGAGTGTCCTTGCCCTCAGCCTTCTGGTGCAGGGTGGCCCAAGCAGGTGGCACCTCGCCTGGGACTGTCCAGCTAGTTGGGCCGAGCTTCCAATGCCTCTCAGACTCCCAGAGCCAGTGGGTGTGGAGCCTTGACCCCGAGCCCCCAAGATCCTGCTATCGTGGGTTGAATGGTGACCCCCCACCAAAGAGATATCCATGTCCTAACACCCAGAAACTGGGAATGTTCCCTTATAAGGACAAAAGGGTCCTTGCTGATGTTATTAAGGTAAGGATCTTGAGATCCAGAGCTCCTCCTGGATTCTCTAAGTGGGCCGCAACTCCACTAACAGGTGTCCTTAGGAGAGACACACAGGGGACACATGACAAAGAGGCGAGGGCCCTGGGATGACAGAGGCAGTGACTGGAGGGGCGGCAGCCACAAGTCAAGAACGCCTGGAGTCACCAGGCACTGGGGGGGGCAAGGCACAGAATGTCTCCCAGAGTCTCCAGAGGGAGGGCAGCCCTGCTGACAACTTGATTTTGGACTTCCAGCCTTCGGAGCTGCAAGAGAATCAATGTCTTTGTGCTGGTAACTTGTTAAAGCAGCCACAGGAGGTTCATACAGCTGTGCTCATGGTGGCCTCCCGTTCTGCGGTGGGAGGCGACTCTCTGGGTGGCCTTCAGCGTCCGCCCCTCACCTGTCAGAGCCCCTGTATTTGCCCACCAGCAGCCTTCCAGGGGGAGACAAGAGGGGCTCTTTTTCTGCAGGCGGCTCACCCCTGCTCCTGCCTGAGCCCAGAGGCCCCTGGGCTGCTCTCCGCAACCTCTTGGGTGACGCAGACCTCCAGCCATTTTCCTGCGGCTTCCAGCATGGCTGCCTGGTCACAGGTGTCCCTTTGTTCCTTCAGCACGCCTCATTTACTGCTTTACGGAGGTAAGTAGAAACTTGAGAGACCGGCTAGTGACCTGCCCCCATTCTAACGGATCAGAAGGAGACCCGGAGAGGCCAAGGACCCCAGCCCCTGGCGCCCAGGCCCCACAGGGTGTCAGAGGGACAGACCCCTGGGCTCGTGGCTCCCCGGACCCGCCCTTCCGGCTGCACCACACTCCCCGCCCTGGCTCTCCACTGAGTCTTCCACTGTGCCTGGTTCCTGATGACATGCGTGCTTTCTCTGCATTACAAAATGTTATGTCCCTTCCTGATGCTGGAGATTCTGACCCACCCAGGGTCTCTGGCTTCTGGTGAGATCAAGAGCACAGGAGCGCTAAGAGGTTCCACCCCGCCCCCAGCTTTGTGACTGTGTCCTGGACGGCTTGGGCTCAGGGTCAGGGCCTCTGTTTATTTATTTATTTATTTATTTATTTATTTATTTATTATTTTTTTTTTAGGGCCTCTGTTTAAAGCTCAGGGCAGATGGGGTACAGTGGAAGGCTCTCCATCCTGTCTTTGACAGTGTGCAATATGCAGAAAGTTCCGTCCCCTCTCCAGGCCTTGCCTTTCTCATCGGCAAAATGGACACAATTAAACAATGGTTGCCTGCCTCCAGGCCAATATAAAATGAGGGATAAGGGTATCGAGCCAGAGGGAATCTCTAACGCTCCCTCAGGCCCTGGGCATTCTTGCAACTAGAAGGCACTTCCCAGGAACAAAGCAGGAACCATTTCCACAGCTAATGCAGGTGTAAGAGGAGGCCCCGAACCATGTGATCTCAAAGCCCCGGGCAAATGACAGTGAATCTCTGCTGCCTGGTTTGCCTTATCTATGAAATGGAGCTAATAATACCTACTGCCCAGGGTCATCGTGAGGATTAAATAGAAAAATAGAGGTACACTTCAGAGGGCAGTGAGCTGAGGGTATGGAGTGCCCCGGTGATTAATCCCCAGGGGGTGCACAGAGCTAAGTGCCTGATAGAGAGTAGACGCCTAACGAGGGTTCATTACCTACAGTGAGAGCCATGTGCCAGGGCTTACTCACCCACAAGTCTCTAAAGTTCGGTGCAATGTCAGGCCTGAAGTTCACAGGGAGGCATGAAGGAGGGGAGGTGACCAGAGGCACATCCAGAAATCAGGCAGAGGACAGGTCTCTAAGAGCTACCAGGGAGTGGAAAGGGGGCAGGGTTTGGCATCCAGCAGAAGTGGGTTCAAATTCCAGCTTTGCCACTGACAAGATGTGTGACCCTGAGCAAGTCACTTGACCTCTCTGAGTGTCAGGTTTTGCCTCTGTAACATGAGAATGAGTCCTGGGAGGGTTAAATGAGGGGCTGTGCAGAAGGAGCCTAACCCAGTGGCACCTCTCTTGCCCTCCCCTGCTTCCCTGTCTACCAAATTGAAAAAAAGCGGCCTTTGGCAGGTTGCAGGAACCAGGGACGTCTCCCTGGAGGAGGTGGGCTGTGTCCCGGCTGTAGTGAGGACAGGAGAGGCTGAGTGTTGGATCACAAAGCTCCTCTCCTTCTCCAGAGGGCATCTCCATGTCACCGTGCATGGGGACAGACGGCTACCCCATCAGGCTGCCTCTAAAAATAACCTCCCATCTTGCTCTCAGCATTGGCACACGCTCCGGGCTTCCTCCTGGCGCTGGCCCTGCCCTGGCAGCCTTCTGCCAATGGCTCTGTCTCTGTGCAGGGCTTCTGTAGGCCAAGACCAGCAGGACCAGAGACCTGGGGAGAGGCAGGGGCTCTTCTCAGAGGACTGAGTCCCTGGGCCTGTGGGATGCAGGTGGAGGCGGGACCTGGGTGGTCCATTGTTCCGGTCGAGGTCGGCCAGCGACTTCTGGCCTGTCTGTCCGTCCAGGCCCCCCTGTCTGGTGAAGCAGTGGGATTGCCATGGAGGAGAGGTGGGCATGCACAGCCCTTGCATACTAACAAGTGCCTTCCCATCTACCTCCTCCTCTGCCCTTGACACCGCCCCAGTCACTGGGGAAAGGAGCACTTGGCCTTCAAGTGTCTTGCTAATTCTCTGGAAGGGGCCTGGCGCACAGTAGGCGCTCAGGGGAATGCATATGTTGAATGAATGATGGAAGAAGGCAGGTTTTACATTTGCATAGAGCTGGGAAAGAATGGGCTCCCCGAATTCTCACTAGCCTTGTGGAATTTAGGCAAGCCCCTTCACCTCTCTGAATCGCATTTTTCTCACCTAAAAAAGGTCCTCCCTTCTGGGCGAACCTCTTTCCACTTGCACCTCTACTCAGGCCCATGGGGGAGGCTTTCGGGGGAAAGTAGGCAGAGTGGTTTCTAAGGAGACCCAGGCACAGAGTGGGCACCCTGAAATGTTAGAGGGCCCCGCCCCCACCCCAACACCCCACCTGGCTGTGGGGTTTGTTAGCTGCGGGTGAGGAACCAGAGCCCTGGGCACCAAGTGGCTTGTCCAAGGTCACCTAGCCACGGAGTGCGGAACTGACATTGGGCCCCAAGCCTCCCACCCGCAAGTGCTGTGTCCTTTCCATTTCAGAGGGAAGAAGGGGAAAGCAGAGACAGAGGGGAAGGGAAAGGCAGGGGTGGAGTGGGGGCGGCAGGGGAGGTGGGGGCTCGGCGAAGTGAGAGAGGGAAGCTGGAAAGTCTCCAGATGCATGCAGGCTTGATCGGGCTTGCCCAGAGAGTTTCCCCCCCACCCCGGCAGTGCTCAATGGTCAGGAGGTGACTGGACACTCACCAGCACGCTCGGGCCTTTGGACGGGCAATGGACGGGCTGGGAGGAGGCAAGGAGCAGCCGCGAGGACGGGCGGGTGCGGGGGGGAGCCAGCCGGTGGGGTCATTGGGGTGCGGCAGGGCTGAGGGCTCGGCAGCTCCTCTCTCTGGAGAGGGTGATCCCCCTCCCAGCCTGCTGTTCCCTCCGGCCCCCAGAGCACTGTGCTGAGGAGCGCAGGCTCCAGGGTTCAAGGGACCTGCAGGCCTGCCAGGGCCACCGGCCACCTACTACTCACTGGGGGATCACACTTAGCCCTTTGGGCATCTGTTGCCCCCTCAGGTTTGGACGACATGGTGAGGGCCCCCCCTCTCGCTGAGACCCCTCTCGGGGGTCGTGGTGGACAGGAAGTGGGACCACACGTGGCTGCCGTCTAGCACAGTGAGAGCACGCAGTGAGGATGACGATGATGATTCACGAGGGCTGTACGAGGCAGGGTCATGAACATCAGAGCTCAGAAGCCAGCGCCTAGTGGTCCTCGATTTACTAATTCAACAGATCCAGCCACACGTGGAGCCGATGGGGGTCTTGTCCCCCGCGAGTGGCCTCCCAGGAAGGTGCTCTCTCTCAGCCCCCGCGCCCCTACCCTGCCAGCTCGGAGGCTCAGCCTTGCTCTGCAGGCTGCGTCTGGAGCCCTTGATGAGGGCATCGGAAACATCCAAGGAGGGAAAGGAAAAAGTGAAGCCGGTAATTAGCTGCTGAGGATGCTGGGAACATCGCTCCCCGGCTCCTTCTGGGGCTCAGGTTGATGAGGAAGCAGCCCTGGGGGCCCGGCCCCGTTCAGTCTCTCCTTTCATTAATGCGGCTTCCACTCGGCTGTTCCCACACTGGAGTTTCCACGTGGGCCCTCAGCCTCCCCCGGGGGACGCCGGGCGCTGCGGTGCAAGTGCGCGTGCCTCTGAAGTCACGGGGTCTGGATTCGAGTCCCAGCTCTGACTCCTAGCAAGGTGTCTTCTTGGGCAGGTCAGCTAGCCTCTTGGGGCCGGTGCTCCCTCATGGGTGACAGGTGGGTAACAAATGCGTCCTTTGTGGGGTGGTTGCGTCAATGAAAGGAGACCACATTTATACGGAATGAGGCACATGTTGGGTGTTCAGCAAATCTTAGGTTTTGATTCTCCCTTGCCTGGGGCTCAGCCCACTGAAAAAGGACAGGGAGAGGATTCTCCTCATGGAGATGGAAGGAGAGGGGATGCTGGGTGACCAGGAACACAGGACCAAGGAGAGAGCAAGATGGAGAGGGAGAGAGAGCAAAGAGAGGACAGAAGAGCCCCCCTTTGAAAGATGAGACTTGAGGTTCTGCTTCTTGCTGGAATCTGGCCCATCCTCCTTCCTGTGTGTTTCTGGGTACAGGAGACCCCAGAAGAAGAGGGGCTGGCCCTGCTTGGCTCATTGCCCTCATCCCACCCGGAGGAAGGCTGCATCAGCAAGTCCCGAAAGGGCTGCAACTGCCCTGCTCTCAAGGCTGGGGAATGGGCTCCATGTAGGACCCCATCACTGCATCGGCACCAGGAAGAGAAGACTGGGTGGGCTTGAGGGGTAAGCCCCGGACCAGGAATCAGTTTCCTCCTCTGGGAAAAATAAGACAAACAACATCTCCCTCCAGGCGCACTATGTAAGTCTCCATGCTCTACAACTCTAGGGGGTTCATGTACCCAGAGGTACATTGGGCCAACAGTCTCAGGGCAGCGTCCCACGTGGCCGGAGTGGAAGTGGTAAGGCTTGGGAAGCCCGGGCTGCAAGACCTGCACAAGCACTATTCCTCCTGCCACATTGTATTGGTCATAGCGAGTCCAGATTCAAGGGGTGGGGGGAATGTGCTGCCGGACGACCCCTCGGTGGGGGGAGCCTCAAAGACTTGACTGATATATTTAATCTGTCCCGTGATGCCTGGGTTTGACTGTTGGGACACTTACTAGTTGTAACGCTGGGCTTTTTTACTTAATGTGTCTGAACCTCAATGTCCTCCTCCATAAAATGGGACAAAAGTAATTCCCTCTTTCAGGTATTACAATGAGTGAAAGAATGCCATCTGGTGCTTAGCACAGTGCCTGATACACAAATGTCCGCTGTGATTATGGCTAAAAGACTTTGCTCTGGCCAGTCCATGAACTTGGAGCAGAAAGGGGCTTTGAGGAAACTCTGAGAAGCCTGGTGCCCTGCCCAAGGGAGACAGCAGAGCCATCATGGTTCTCCGGGTCTCCTGACTCTCCATCCAGTGCTCTTTCCAACCTCACAAGCTGCTGCTCTGAGACTAAAGCAGAAAAGACAAAAATTCCAGGGCGGGGATAGCAAATCTCTTTTCTCACACTCGCTGGCTGTGACAGATTGGTGGTGGCTGCCTTGAGTCCTGCACCGAGAAGTGCTGTGGGGCCGGTCCCAGCTCAGTGGCAAGGGAAGCCGGGATCGATCGGCGATAGCTGCCGCAGGTGCCTGAGGGAGAGAGGGCCACACGTGCCATTTATTTGTCATGCCCATTCTGGCCTTGGCTTTGACCTCTCCTGCCGACGCATGGAGCATGGAGTGAATCATGCGCTCTGGGCACATTTCACAGAACAGACACGAGGTCCAGAGCGGTTAGGACACTGACCCAAGGTCAAACAGTGGGACTATTCCCTTGTCGGGGACTTTCCTTGTTTCCATTCTTCCCAGCTCCTCGGGGGAGCCTGGACAGGTTTGTGTCCAGCTCTTGCTGCCCAAGTTTCCAGTCTGCAACCAAGAGAAGAGGAGATTCAGGGCTTTGCGCGCTCGCTCGGGCCTCAGAGGTCCCACCAGATGCAAGGCAGGCCGCACGGCGGGGGGAGGGGCAGGAGAGACTGCTTCTGGCTCTTTGTTTGGATTCAGATATAAGGGTATTGTCAAGTTTCTTGAGATCACAACGGAGGCTGGCCAATTCTGTTTCCACCCGAGGATCAATCATCTCTTTCCCTGGTCGTCTGCGCACGTCCGCTGGCGAGCCCTCTGCAGGGGCAGGCGCAAGATGAGGAGCGAGGGACGGGTGGTTCTTCCAGCGCGGGACCCGCCGGCTTGGAGCTCCCTTTCTGAGGCAAAGGCAGGACAGAGATCCTCCCCTTCGTGGGTCTGCCAGCGGTGACACTCCCACAACGTCTGCACCCGGGGCCCGGCCACGAAGGAATTCGGTCATCAGGACCCTGTTTACAGCTCTCTGGCAAGCGATCGTAATTGACGGGCTCCAGCCAAGACCCGGGGCCTTCGTGCAAACGGCCGAGATGTCCGGTAAAAAAACCTGCCGGGGACAGGGCCAGCCAGGAGGTGTGTGTGCGGTTGCTGCTGACTGGTGACATGGAGGCCCAGCGTGGGTCACCGGCCCCGGGAAAGGCTGGAAGCCAGTCTGCCACTGCCTCGAGGTGTCACCTTGGACAAGTCACTGCTCTGTCAGCTCGCATCTGTATTGCGAGGGGGTGGGGGTCGCTGAATGGCAACACCCTGCTGCCCCCAGACTCATCCCGCATGCTCTGCACATGAGCAGCCTGCGGGGAATTAAAAGTAAAGAAAAAAGAAAAAAAAACCAAACCAGAAATCCTTCAGCGGTATTTGCAAACTGTGGATTTCATGTGAAAATGCAGATTTCCAGTATGACACCAGGCATGTACTCCTAAATGGCAATGACAGCCCGGAGCTTAGTAGTCCCTGACATCGCCCCGTGGGACCGTGATCTCGGGTTTGCCAAGGTTAGCACTAATCCCTGCTACTAGGCATGGGCCCAGGGCCTCCATGTAAGGCTGGGTGCGTTGCTCACTGCACAATGTGTCCAGCTCGGCGGGGGGGGCAAATGGGGGCTTGGATTGCTATAATCTGCCTGCCTGCCCACCGTGGGCGCAAGTGTGGGGCTCGGCGGTTCGGCTGGAGGAAGGGGTACATTTTTATCATTCTCACAAAGGCATAATTTGGACCAGTGATGGCCCTGCCCGGGCCAAGCGTGGCTGGTGGTTTGCATTCCCCAGAGATCTGAGGGTGGGGCTTCCTCAGAGGCAGGGACACAGGCTGTCAGGAGAGCTAGCCATGAGACTTTGGGGAAGTCCCTTCCCTCTCCGCGCCAGTTTCCCCATTTAAAAATGAGGAGTTCATTAGATCATCCCAAAGGCCCGTCTGGCGATCGGGGAGTGCGACACATAGAAGACAAAGAGGCTACAGACTCAGCCACAAGTGTTGGGTGGTGAGAGGGCTGTGTACCTTAGCTCCGGGGCACAGGTCGGGGAGACCAGCAGCGGGGAGGGATGGGGGCAGAGCACAGGGGGGCACAGCCCTGCCGTCCCCAGACTCAGCTGGTGGTATGCCACGAGGCGAACTCTGGCTCGTAGGGGAGGTCCTGGGGCTACACGCTGCCTTGCTACCCCTAGACACACAAGGTCACAGGGCAAGTCACGGCAGAGGTGGGACTAGAAACTGGCCCTTCTACCAGGTGCTTCACATCAGGCGGTCTACCCCGGTCCTCACGGAGCACAGAATACAGAGGTGGGGGCGGCCCTGGCCCCTTGCCCTTGACCGCCGTGTGGGTGGGATGGGAGAGGCCCTCGGCAGGTGGCGCCGGGAAAACAGGCCGGGAGCAGGTGGGGGGTTCTGGGCCCCATGACCAGAGCGCAGGCCGCCAGCATGGTGCCAGGGAGCACACTGGTTCTTTCTGCCTCCTCGGTCTTCCTTCCACATGCCCAGATCATGCCTCCTCTGGCGGCCGGGCTCTGTGTCTTCTCACTGCCCCCTCTCTCAGTCTGACTCTGACTTTCTCTAGACCAGGAGATGGCAATCTACAGCCCATAGGCCAAATCAACTTGCTGACTTTTTGGTCAAGTTTTATTGGCCCGCACTCACGCTCACTTGTGTCCGTATCGTCTGTGCTACGATAGCAGAACCGAGTTGTCTCAACAGACACTGTATGTGTGGCCCTCAAGGCCAAAACAATGTACGATCCAGCTTTTTAGAGAGAACGTTTACCAACCCCTGCCCTAGACCCACCAGGGCCTGTGAAACTGGAGTCCTGCTAAAGTGATCAGCCAATTTTCCTTGTTTTACGAAGGAGGGAATGAGACAGAGAGGTTCAGCCATTTGACCCATGTCACATAACAAATGAAAGATGGAGCCACTCTCTGAACCCAGGGAGTAAGACTCTGGAATCAGTGCTCCCTTCACGAGGAAGGTCACTCTTCCAAGGTACTGGGGTTCCCAACCACAAACCAATGCCCAGAGTCGGGGCCAGGAAATGGGTATCTTCAGGCCTCTGCTTTCTCCCAATGCCGCTCCCTTTCCTAGAAGGTAGTGGACTGGCGCCTCGGAACACGGCTCATACAGGAAAGCTTGTGTGTCATTAATCTCTCTTTTTAAACCTTTAAAGAGGGACCGTGAGAGAGTACTTTTCTGCTCAGCTTATTTGGAATGTGGCCAAGTGACCGCCAGGGGCATGGTGTTGCAGGAGGAATATTTAACCGACTCAGGAGAACGAAGGGGCCACTAGCACTTCTGGACCCCGAGTTTATGCAATGGACCATCAGCGTAGGTCCTGATAGAATGCTGTTTCTTGTTGATTGATGAACTGATTTTATTTCCTTAAAAAAAAAAATCCATTCTTTGGACCGGGTCCTTAAGGAATACCACCTAACTCACTTGAAATTTGTATATACCTAATGGTTTTAAAAATTTTATGTAAGATACATGTTTTATGTAATACCGTGTAACCATTTTACCAGGAATCCATTTTTTCCAGATCACTTTTATTGTTCATGTTAACCAGGCCCAGGTCATGGATTACGGCAAGGCTGCTTTATATATGTGCATTTTCCTAGTCCTCCCGGAGGCTAGGGCTCCTTTGTTCTGAGTGATACAGAAACATGTTAGAAAGAAAGTTCCCCGAAAAGTGGCTAATGTAAGTGTACCAAGCTGGATGCTGCAGGAAGTTGCTCTTTCTGATTCTGACAACTAAAGGCCTGCCCATAAAATGGCAGCACCAAGAGGGAAAATGCACCACTGTCCAGAACACCGTGGTTTATCTGCTGAACCACACGGGTTCACGTCATTGACGGTAGACTTAATTACTGTCAAAGAGTAAGCTGAATAGCAGTGAAGTCAGAGATCTGAAATATGAAATCAAACTTGTAATTTGATAAGTAATCTTTGGGCATTCTAGAATCTTCTAGAAAAATCTGGCTTTCTGCACAGGTATGGTTTTCTGGTCTACCCGGAACTTATTCATATGTTATCTCATAATCCCTGTGCCAATGGAGCGTGGTGGACATTTCCATCTCCACTTCACAGCTGAAGGAGCCGAGGCCCAGAGCGTCAGGGGACTTCTCACAGAAGCGCTGTCTCCAGCCAGCTCACCAGCTCCTCAACCGCGTGCTCTGTGGATGTGCCGCCTCTTTGGCTGAAAGTAACACAATTGTATTTCTTTTTCCTTTGTCTCCAGTTGACATTAATTCTGAGGACTCCTCCCAATAGATCCAAAAAGAATGAGTCTTGGCGCGCCTGGGTGGTGCGGTCGATTGGGCGTCCAGCCCTTGGTTTTAGCTCAGGTTGTGATCTCGGGGTCGTGGGATCGAGCTCTGTTTTGGGCCTCGAGATCCGCGGGGAGTCTGCTTGAGATTCTCTCTCTCCCTCTGGCTCTCACCCCTGCCCTCTCTCCCTCTCTCTTTCAAATAAAATAAATAAATTAAAAAAAAAAAAAGAATGCATCTTGAAAGCAGAGCCCATGGTCACATTTTGGGGGACAGACGGGGGGTGTGTGGGATATTAGGGCTGATATTAAGTTCTCCTCTGGAAGGCATCGGAAGGGACAAGGGAAGATACTTGGTTTGAGAGCCAGATGTTCCAAATCCTAGCTCTGCCACTGGCCAAGCTGGGAATCTTGGGCATTCTCCAGTTTCTTTGTGCCTCAGTTTCCTTACCTAGAGAATGAATATACTGACGCCTACCCCATCACTGTATTAGGAGCGTGCGGCTATTGGAAGGTTGAAATGACAAAATATATGTAAGGCTCCTGCTACTTAAGAAGCCACATGGGGATGGTGATTAATATTATCTAGGCCAGTTCATTTGCTTCTCTGCCCCGAGGTCAGTCCTTGGCTGAATGACTGGGATTTGTTCCTGAAGATTCTGCTGCTAAACAAAAAGCTGTTAAATGAAAAACCCATTCCATAAATTTTAATGGGAAAAATTATGACCCCTTCCACCCCAGTGACCGGTTTTCAGGCCGCCCCTCCTAATGCACAGGAGCTGCACAGATGATTCTAAAGCCCGCCCAGGGCCCAGAGCACCCACCTGGCCCCGCCCTCCCCTTCATCACGGAAAGCCTGAGTCTTCCCCTGCTCCCCCCCCCCGCCCCGCCCAGGGCTGCTGAAATGGCACCTTACAATCGTATGTCTTTTCTTCCGGAGTCCCATTTGACAGATGGAGAAATTGAGCCCAAGACTCACGTAGAGCCAGGCAGGCGGTAAACGGCAGCGCTCTGGGCTGTATCCCAGGCCCTGTGCTCTCTGACCGGCACCTAGGAGCAGAGTGGGGATGCTAACCCAGGCTTCCTGGAAATTAGACCCGAGGGTCTCAGATCATCACCCGCCAAGGATTCGAAGTCCTGGCCAGGCCGGTGCAAGCTGTGCTGTGGCTCACGTGGACACTGTGGAGGGGCCCCAACACATGGAGGTGGCACCCAGCTCACAGGTCCCCCAAGATTTCCCAGTTAGAAAGCCCCAGGCCTTCTTGCTATAAAGCAGAAGCTATTACTAGCTAGGGCATTCGGCCAGCGCTTCTAGGACCTCTGCACACCTCATACATCAAAGCATCACCCCAGGAGCACTGGTGTGGCGAGGGGGGATGATTCAGGGCAGCCAGCTAGAGGCGGGGTCTCCCCCAACCTTCGCCCCCCTCCCCAGCCAGCTGGGCCTCTACCTGGACACGTGAGAGCTTAGAACGGTGCCCGGGAGATAGCGAGCTCCTGCCCTGCTGGGCTGCGCCCAAGTCTTGTGTGTGCAAAGAGGTGATACAACCCCGGTCATCACAGAATTTGCAGTCTTCACGGGAGAAGGGACTGAAGGAAGTGTGTGTGTGTGTGTGTGTGTGTGTGTGTGTGTGTGTTTGCATGCACATGCAGAAAGAGCACCCATGCTTGGAGCTCTGAGCTGGGGGCAGGGTGGGGAGACTCGGGAGAGGATGGAGGGAACGGGAGGAGAGGGAAGCACAGAGTTGGAGCCAGAAGAATACGTCTGTGTTCACTGTCTTGCTTTTCCCCACGGGTGGATGCAGGGTCAGGAATATTGCCCCCCGCCGGGGGCTCACAGGTGCAGCAGGGCCTGGAGGGGCCCAGCAGGGAGAGGAGAGCAAGCTGGAGAGGAACCTGGCTAACGAGAGTCTCGTCCAAGGGTCTGGGCCTCTACGCAGCTCCCGCCCATGACTGCCACATGGGACCAGAGCTCCAGGTTGCCAGATTTCTTTTTTTTTTTTTTTTTTTTTTTCGGGTTGCCAGATTTCTTACCCTTCCAATCCAGAAGCTGGGTTTCCATAAAAAAGGTCCAATTTTCAAAGCCTCACTCGGGCCAAACGACATGCATCTGTGGGCCAGGTTCAGCCTGATGAGCAGCCGACCAGGTCTGTTTGCTCCGAAAAGAGCATGGGCCTTGGGGTTAGGCCAGCTGAGTTTGCATCTCACCTGCCCTGCTCTGATGTGGGGACCTGCACAAGTGATTTAATCTCCCGGCCTCTGTCTTCTTATCTGTGGATAAGAATGGCTATCTTGCAGGGTTGTGCTGGGATTAAAGATAACGCTTGCCGGAATCCCCCTGCAGGGAACCAGTGACTAGCACGTGGTAAGTGATCCGCGCGCTTATCTGGCCCTCTTATCTTCAGCACGTTCTCAGGCAGTGTTTTCCAGAAATGCCCTCTTTGGCATCTTTCCTCTTAGAAACCACCTCCCTTGGTTTGGGAGGAAGACATGGACCGTCTGTTACTTTGGATCTGGGACTGACCAGATTTGCAGCTTGCTGTCCGAATGTGCTTGAGGATGGGCCTTCGTCCCCAAGGGGAGTATTAAACAGGTACATGTGAGTACACCCCCAGTCTCCCATTCCGTAGGAAACACAGGCTGGGAGGAAGGGAAGGGCTCACCGGGCCACCTAGCATGTTAGTGGTAGAGCTAGGACCACAATTACAGCTTCATGGCCCCCAGCCCAGTGTTTTCTGTCTTTTAGCTATGGTTGGTTCTCTAGAATTGAGGAGGGGGCTCAGGGAGGGTCTGGTTTCTCTCCCAGAGAGAGGGTGCTGTCGGGCTGCATCCTGGGGAGGTGGAGCCTGGGAAGCCAGCCCCTTTGGAGAAGTTCAAGCCTGTAGACGTGGCAGATGCTCCTGCAAGCTCTCTCGAGCCTTGGAACCGCCGAGCTGGGCGGGAGAGCCCGTGAGCAGAGTGGCCTGGGCCATCTCTGGCCCCGGGCCCTCCAGTCTTGCCTGTTCTTCTCCTGATGCTTTGCACTGTTCCCCTTCCTGGGGCCTTGGATTCCCTCTGCCTCCTCAGCCCATGGGCACGCTAGTTAAGAGCCAGGACGGCCCTGTCTTTTTTTTTTTTTTTTTTAAGATTTTATTTATTTATTTGAGAGAGAGAGAGAGCATACTCACGAGTGCACAAGCAGGTGGAGGGGCAGAGGGAGAGGAAGGAACAGACTCACTGCTGAGCAGGGAGCCCGACGTGGGGCTCTATCCCACGACCCTGAGATCATGACCGGAGCCGGATGCAGATGCTTAACTGACTGAGCCCCCCAGGCGCCCCGCGAGGCCCTGTCTTGATCATCTCGGTGCTTCCTGGGAAAATCGCGTGCCCAGGGGGACCTAGTGGGTGCCCACTGAAAGCCGGCTGAATGCGGTTACAGGGGAGGAGGAAGAGTTGACTCCCCAGCTACGGAACGAGCAAACGCAACTTGAAAACAATACCACCGACTGCCTGCAAGGTAGTGGTGAGGCCGATGTATACAACCACTGCCAGCAGTGTTCTTGTTTCATCTCCTTAGTCATCAGTTGCACAAGAGATACGATACTCATGCCTTTTGACCTTGTACTTCTACTTCTGGGAATGTGCAGATGACCCCTGTTTCCCTTAGTTCCCTTCTTTCTTCCCTGTGGCTCCACCTATGATTTGAACAACCTTTCCCTTTTTTCTCCTTCCCCTTAGGGGAAGGCTTCTTGAAGCGCTTTTGCTGTTCTTGTCCAACTGCTTTTAAAGGAACATTGACTCAAGAGCAAGGCTGGCACTTTTGAGCCCATTAACATAAGGAAGGCACGAGACCACAGCCTTGGGAGTTCTGGAGGCCCTGCCATGCCGGGGGTGGGGGGAGCTGCTTTTCCCTTCCGTTCCTGAGGCCGCCCCTGTGCTTGGGGGGGCAGCTGTGCGTTGTCCCCTCTGTTCCCGCTCTCCCTTCCCCCTCCCGAAATCTCATCTGTCTCCCAGCAGATGAGAGCCTTGAAGGTCTCAGCTGAGGGGGGCCCGTGATTTTCCTCCTTTGGGAGCTGGTCTCATGGGATGGCTTCTGGGGAAGGAGAAGGGAGGATGTGCTGCATAAGCATCAGGCTTGGGTGCAGGAGGCAGGTGTGCCCGAAAAGGCACGAAGTACATTTCCAAGTAGTTTCAAAGGAGCGGGGCTAAAGTTCGCTGTGAACAAAAGGGGCCCCATCAGAGAAGAACCCGAGGTGAGATTCACAGCATAGCTCACAAGATTTGTCTGGCATCTTGTTGTCACCTCAGATTCTCTTGTTGAACCCGGGACAGCTTCTGATCAGACTTGTGTCTTACAAATAAACCAATGGGCATGCTTCTAGGCCCCCCAGGGAGTGGTTTTGTGAGGCAGGGTTTTCCAGTGAGGTCACCTAGGAGGCTCCCTGGCTCTATGCCACGTGCATCACGAAGGCTTTCTTCCTCCACGGACACTGCTCAGGGGCTATCGATCTCATTCTGTTTCTCAATTTTTCATAAAGCACTGTTCTTTTTCTATAGACATCTACCATTTGCTTCCAATTGCTACAGAGTCTTCTGAAGTCTACACCTGCTACATCCTCCTTATTCTCTACGCTACATCACCCTGCACCATGGATGTCTGTGTGGGCATCCTCGGATGTGCACTGCGTGGATCCCTTGTTGAGCAGTCAAGGAGAGCCAGAATCTCCAACCACCTTTGAGAAATTTGCCCGTTAGCATGTTGGTGTTGGAGGGGGCTTTCAGAGATGGTTTCTTCCAACTGGTCCATTTTCCAGATGAGAATTCTCAGGATCTGAGAGGGGAGGTGACTTGCCTCTGGGCCTCCACGGAACTGGTAGCAGAACCAGAGCGACAGTCTGGTCTACTTGCTCCCCGTTCCCAGTTTGGATAATTGCAGGAGTGGCAACCATGTAAAAGGGGAGTGAGAGAAGGTACAGGGGTTCACAGATTCCAGGGCAGGGCGGGAGCTCCGCTGGATGGCAGGAAGGGGGACGGGTGAAGGTCATAGAGCATTCACGCTCATCTCTCTTATTAAGGAAGTGGGAAGCTGGTGCATGCTGCCTGGTTACTGAAGGCAAGGAAATGCTGTGTGTGTGTGTGTGTGTGTGTGTGTGTGTGTGTCTGTGAGAGAGAGAGAGAGAGAGAGACAGAGCACTCCTGCAAAGCCAGTGATTGCAGCAATGATGTTGCTTCCGCAGAGAAGAGCACACAACTATGGAGCCGGGGCAGAAGGAAGATGGAGAGGAGCTGCCAAGTCAAGCCAGCTGTCCTCCCAGTGTGGCTTCCGTTTCATGTGCTGCAGCAGGATCGTGAAGCCAGAACTGACTGTGTGTGAGTGACAACTCAGAAGGATCTCTCCTAGACACTTGTCATGTCACCAGGAGATTTGTAGTAAAAATAACAACACAAACTGTGGAGGAATTTGGACTTGTCAAAGGGCCTTCTTATCTCCCATCACATAATTGCAGGTCAGGTTGTAATCTTGCATGCTTTAAAAAAAAAAATCGTAAATGTGCTTATTGCCAAAAATCTGGAAAATACAGGAATAATGACGACAATCAAAAACAACCCATAATGCTTAAAGTATTTGTTTTGCACTAAATATTAGAAAATTTGAATCTCTTACTGTTAGATACAAATATATTTTTTCACCAACTATTTTATTGTCACATTTCCCCTTTACGCCTTCAATGTCTTTCAAAGGCGTTATTTTAAAAGACTGTATAATATTCCATTGCGTGACTACTTTAATTCATTAAACCGATCGCTTGAAACGTTATGTTGTTGAACATTTACATGGTTTCCAAAATTCTGTGACAAGCATTGTTTTACCCACATAAATCTTTGTGACAAAGTCTGACAATTAGATTCCTAAAAGGGAATTTGCTGTGTCAAAGGGATTTTTTTTTTTTTAGAGTTCTTAAAATATAGCACTAAATTGCTTTGTCGTGGACAATGCTACTGCTCTCTATTTGTGCCTACATAGGGTGTATCATTTTGTAAAGTCTTTGCAGATTTCAAAGCTTAAGACTGATTTAGAAATTATTTAGGGTACATTTTTGATTATTTGCATTTCTGTGGCCATTAATTGGCATCTGCCCTGGGAATTTTCCATGTATATTTTGTTCATTTTAGCACTGGTATTTGAATTGTTTCCTTATCAATCTGAGTTTTTATGTAGTAAGATCAGTCCTCCTGTCTTACTGATTGTAAACACTGTCAAGTTTGTGACAAGCCTGTTTAGTTTTGTTTATCACGTTCTTAAGAAATTGGGAGATTTCGGTTTTTCTTAAATCCAATTTTTATCTTTTAATTTCTATATCTTTGATGCTTCTAGCGCTTTTTATCTCTGTTTACAAGAGCTGATATTTACCTTTGTTTTCTTCTAGATTTTTATGGCTTTGCTTTTCATGTGTATCTCTTTAATCTCTGTAATTTATTTTAGTATCAGGTGCAATGTGAAAATCTAAATTCATTTAGTTTTTGTTTTTGTTTCTGAGAGAGGAAGACAGAGAGAGAGGGCGAGCGGGGTTGGGGGCAGAGGGAGAGAGAGAATCTCAAGCAGGCTCCATGCCCAGCACGGAGCTGGACGTGGGCTTGATCTCACGACCCTGAGATCATGACTTGAGCCGAAATCAAGAGTTGGACACTTAACCGACTGAGCCCCCCGGGTGCCTCAATTCATTCAGTTGCTAAATAGTTAAACAATTGCTCCAGTACTAATCAGTTGTTTTTTCTTTCCCTGCTGATGTGAATTATACCTTATCATATGCTGACTTGACTTATGTACCTACCACGTTTATATCCTCAGGTCTGCTTTCAAGATATTTTTTTTCTTCCATTGACCTATCTAGTCATTCTTATGCTATGATCACACTGTTTTATAATGATCATAACTTTGTATTGTATTGCATATTTTTGTTTTTGTTTTTTGTTTTGTTTTGTTTCTTTGTTTTTTGGGGTTTCTTTTTTTGGTAAGGAAAGTCTCTCTTCATTAGATTTAATTACCCCAAATTGTTTGGGTCAGAAAGAGAATTATTTTTTTTTTCCTGTTTAAGCAAATTAGAGAAAGTAAAGGAGACTTAAAAATAAAAAAGATATTTTGAAAAACTGCATAAAGTCACAACTGACTTCTAATTGATAGGTAATTTATGGATGTCAGCAATTTGTATTCAAAAACAGTCTCTTCTTCATTTTCCCAGATGAAATTTAAAATAATTTAGAAATTCAGAAGAACTTGATCAAGGCCTAGAGTCTATAGCTTTTTTTCTTCTTCTCTTAATTTCATTACAGGTGTACTATTCTGGGGAAGGAAGGAACATCATTGTAGTACTGAAGTTGTCAGCTCCAGGAATATGCTGTATCTCTTTTATTCAAGTCTTTATAGCTCTGAAATGTTCTCTCATTTCTTTATGTTATCCTACACTTTTGTTGTTAAAGTAATTCACATGCACGGTATTTGTGGTTTTTGACGATTGGGATCCTCCTTTCCAAATGTTATTATTGTTGCTGGTTCTTGTTGGTACACACAAAAAG